>NW_026652291.1:63370290-63801387 GCF_009828535.3 Hylobates moloch | reverse complement strand
AAAAAAAAAAAAAAAGCAAGAAAGAAAGAAAGAGGGAAAAAAGAAGAGTGAACACTGTGTGGCAGGATCCAGAATCCAATCAGATAAAACTCTGGTGTCACCACTGGATTCTGGATCCTAAATCTTTCAGGTGACACCGGGGCTTTAAGTGATTGGGTTCTAGATCTTGCCCGATTATCCAATCAGATCATGCCTCATTACCCTATGCATATAAGATCTGGTCCAGACCCCAGCTCAGAGAGACAGAAATGAGAATTTCCTTCTGTTTCCTTGCCAGTCAGCTCTCCATAAAGCTTTTCTTTTCTCAAAAGCCTTTGTCACGGTGTCGGCCTCCATGTGCATGAGGAAGCAAGCTCATTGATTGCTCTATAACAAAATTACCAGGAGAAAGCTCCTCATTCCTGCTCTTGGATCCAGGAAATCAAGAAGCAAGAAGTCTAGTTAGACACTCTCTCATGATTTCCTTCGAGCTACAAATTAAACAGAAACCAATAATATATTATTGTAAAGGGAAATAATCCATTTGTTTAAGGAGTCTTAAAGTTTATATTTATTTCTCTATAAGGAATGTAAGGTGAAAAAACTTACATTTCAAAGTCATGGTTATTTTGAGATAAAAAAATGAAAAAAATTGTATCCTTAAAAATAAAAATTTAAAACCGTAACTTTCACATGTGTTTTAGAAAACTTGAATCAATATGGAACAGTCTTTGGACATGAAGTTGTTTTGTATTGTTTTGTTTGGTTTCAGGTAAAAGCCATAAATGTATTTCATTCATTTGGGGAGGGCAGCTTAAAATTATGAATAATGTCCTTCTAATTATATCTTTTAAATATATATATATATATACATATATATATATTTTGAGACAGAGCCTCGCCCTGTCACTCAGGCTGGAGTGCAATGGTGCAATCTTGGCTCACTGCAACCTCCACCCCTCGGGTTCAAGCGATTCTCCTGCCTCAGCCTCGTCAGTAGTTGGGATTACAGGTGCGTGCCACCATGCCTGGCTAATTTTTCTTCTCTTTAGTAGATACAGGGTTTCAACACGTTGACCAGGCTGGTCTCAAACTCCTGACCTTGTGATCCGCCCGCCTCGGCCTCCCAAAGTGCTGGGATTATAGGCGTGAGCCACTATACATTTAAAATCTGGCCCGGCCATCTTTAATATTTTGATGTCAAATTAAAGCATATTTTGACTGATGAAGTCTTTGTCAAAATAAAGTATGTAACTCAGGATTAGGAGGTAGGGAAGGAAAGAGAGTGAGACGCAGAGAAAGAACAAGGAAATTGTCAAGTTTGTTATGAGCCAATGCTAAGAAATTGTTAAGTTCTTATGAAACAAAAGATAAATTACGGAGCCACAATTTGATTTCTAAAGGCATATCAACGATATCACATCTGAAATGTACATGACAGTGGAGCAGCAAGGACAAAACCATGGATTATATTACACCTGGCACTCTACATCAGCCACAGGAGTAGTCACATGAGGTACCAAGCATTTCTATTCTACCCAGTCACACCGTGATGACAGAGTAGCAAACTGAACCATGTTAAAAATAAATGATTTCCAGGATACCAGTCCTAGACTTTTTGTGAGAAAGACTTAGGAAGTAGAGAAATTATTGTAGTGTACCTGATTGGTTAAGAACAAACATTTAGCTATGCATAAAATATTCCTGTAAAATATATGCAATGTAAACTCCATCAATCTTTGAAGAATTATGTTGCAAATCATTTTACACAATGAGGGGATTGGAGAAGAATGTGAAGAGAGAGAGAGAGAGAGACTGTTTTTGACCCTGAGGGCAAGTAGATAGATCATATAATATCTCTATATTCAGGCAGAACTCTATGTGTGATTATCTATTGAACTTTATAGAAAGGTATCTCTAATAGACCCAGCAATACTACACCAGGGCTGGAAAAGATATCAGCAAACATTTAAACTTCCCCATCTTTCCCTTCTTTTTGTAGGCAAGTCTGCTCTTAAATTAACAAAAGAAGAAAGCTCTGCAATCCTTTTTAAAAGTTATTGGGAAAAAATATTCTTTGGCCATTCTTTGCCATTTCAAATTAAATAAAATATATTTAGACATGTACTCGCTATGAAAAGTTAACAAGGTCATTGAGAAGAGGGCAGGGATCTGAAGAAATGTATATTTTATATATGCAACACCTGGAAGTCAAGTATGTGCTGAATGCTTTCAGTATGATTAAATAGTTAGTACAGTGAGAGTTAAGTAAAAATAGTTTGAGTTCACCTATTTCCTATGCAAAAGTAACCTTATCAACTTAATTGTAGAGTAGTTTATTCTGCATTGTAAGAATTTGAGACATATTTTTAAATAAATGGATAAATGAGTGATAAACAGCATCAAAGATGGAAATGCATCTCTCATCTTTATACGACTTACCCTATTTCTTTATGAACTCAATACTGTATGTGTTAGGGTAGGTGTATGTGTGGTTAGACCCTAAGTTGTCTTTTTTTTTAATAAAATGCAAAGATTTATGAAACTAATTCTAAATATTCAAAGGCTGCTATAGGCCAGGAGTGGTGGCTCACGCCTGTAATCCCAGCACTTTGGGAGTCTGAGGTGGACAGATCACTTGAGGTCAGGAGTTCAAGACCCGTCTGACCAACATGGTGAAACCCCATCTCTACTAAAAATGCAAAAATTAGCTGGGCATGGTGGCATGTTCTTGTAATCCCAGTTACTCGGGATGCTGAGGCACAAGAATCGCTTGAACCCAGAAGGTGAAGGTTGCAGTGAGCTGAGATTGTGCCACTGCAAAAAAGCTGGTGTAAATTTGAGGACTCTAAAAGCAGATATGTCATAATTATTAGTCCTATGACAAGATGACATATTATATCATTTTGCAACACAGACTATGGAATTGCTAAGACCTGGGTTCCAGTACAAGACCAACAATTATCAGCCATGAGTCAAGAGACAAATAACATTCTCTGACAAACAACTTGCTCTACTATAATATCGTTACCATAACTAATTTATAGTCTTTTATTGTAAGTATAAAATATAGTGTTCTTAAGTATTATAGCTATTAATTTGTAGTATTAATCCATAACCTCTATTTTATGTTTGAGACACTTCCATCTATGATGTACATGCATCATCTCCTCAATTCTTTCCTCCACACATTTGTGAGATGCCCTAATTGAGTACCTGACAGGTAGTGGACCTTTAAGTAATGATAGCAGTTATTGTGTGGAGGAATAGACGTGAGCTTGCAAAGACATTTCGATTACACAATGAACAACTTAGAAATATTTTGGGAAAAAAAAGTAGAAAGCAGATATGAAACAACTGAGCTGAAGTCAATACACTAACACTGCTCTCATTGTTTAGCTGTGTAATGACAATTAACATGCTTAAAATATGATTATAAATATGCATATTGGATCTAATTATCAGCCACGTAATCATCTGTAGCATATGGAACAGGTCATGTAGAAAACCAAAAAGATGATTACAGGGCTAAGGAATAGTTCATATAAAAAGGTTCAGTAGAGCTGTTTTGGTTTTGTTTTCTCTTGTGTTTGGTAACAGAGAAACTACGATGCAGAATGACTTGATTGACACAAAAGCTATGTATCTAATTTGTCACTCTTCATACAGACTAAGGAAGTTTTATTCAGGATGACAGAATGAAAATTCTTCCTCAAGTTGATAATGCATTTTTTTAAAAGGCTATAATCTTTTTGAGGGTAGGAAGAGGATCTTATTATTTTTGCATTCTTGTACCTGGTGTACACTAAGTGTTTCAAATGTATTTATGGAGGGGAAAAGGAGAGAGTTAGGGACAGAGAGAAAAGAGAGAGAAATCCCTTCCTGATGCTTGGCTAGAGAATAGGGATAAAATTGTCCAAATTCAGGCTATTAATTGAAAATGTAACTACTCGTGTGAATTGCCTGATATACTTCTTAAAAGTACAGATTACCAGAATAAAATCCAGAGAATTAGAAATCTGAGTAGTTTTTAAAAGAAAGATTCACAGGTGTTTCAAATATTCCAGATTTGTACCCATCAGATTAGGTCAGAATATTACTGGGTCAGAGTTCCAAGTTCCAAATTCATCTGGAGGATGAGACTGGCCCTCACCTCAGATCTTTGGTAATGGGATAGGAGCACAAAAGTTGCAGTTTTGACAGACATAGTGACTAAGACACTTCTACAGTATATTTCTGTTAAACTGGAGTTAAACTAATTTCAAAATCCTTATGAAGAAATCATGTTCAGTAAAATGTATAGCTTGACTGGCCTTATCCCTTTGTTCTTAATAGAAGAAGAAAGCTATGAGAAACAGAAATGAAGCTTTCTCCCTCTATGAGTCCGCGAGTCTTCCAAGTTAAGAGTGCATACTGAGCTCTTAACTTGCAACTTAACTGGGCTTACAACGTCAGAGGTACCTATACTAAACAGAACAATCAAACCTTTTTAAAAATCTTCAGCCCTTTCCACATGTTGAGAAGCAACCTCTTGTTTCTCTATAGCAATGTGAGGTTCCTCTTGGATTATCAAATATAAATATGCATCAGGGTCAGGCCAATTTGCTAACACTGAATATGCATTAGCAATTTCAATATAGTGTATGAAAATATATGTACATAAATGTTAAATAAGACCAGGCATTTATATTATGCCCCCATAGGCTACTCAAAATGAAGAGTGTTGTATCATGAGAAGGGGGAAAAGCAATGTTGCCAAGATTGCTTTTGTTTTTTTTAACCAACATGTGATTAGTGACAGTTCTGCAAAGACATCTCAGGGGTGTAGAGTACACTTGGCCTAGCAGATAGGATGCCTTTTTACCATTTTTCTCTCTCCAATAGACAGAAGGTTTACATTAGTGTAGGTGCAGTCTTCTTAGATAAAATACTTTCTGTACTTAGTCAAATGACATTCATAATTCTGAATTTAGTCTGCTCTCTAAAGTTCTTCAGAGAAGATCAAAATTAGGTAGACCACTGTCAAGCACTTTGTGATTCAGCACAACACTAACCAATCTTACTTTTGTAATGTTTAATGTGGAATGTTTCAGTAAACAGAAATTGTATTTAAACTAATATACTCTGCTATACAAGCATCACTTTCTTCTAAAACATTTACCATCAGATACACCACCATTACCAACACTATTTTAATAACCTAAGCCAGAGTTATCTCAAAAAGGTCAGGAAAAAAGAACCACGTCCCTAAATTGATGGCATATATATATATGTGCCCATATATATATACACACATACATATGTATGCCATATATATGTATACATACATATATTTGATTCTAAGTAGCTTCTACCTAAAGATCTTTGACATGCTTAGTATGCTTCCCCCAGAGGATTTAGTAAAAATGAAATTAACTGCAGATACTAATTTATGAAATATCAAATTCATATTTATGTTGTATTTGATTCATTTATATAAGTTTCACATTTTTTTCATGGCAGCAATACCAAATGAAATATGTGATACCATAGTTTGAATCTAGACTCTGCTACTGACTTACATAAATGTCTTGGGCAAGTTGCTTAATTGCTCTGAACTTCAGTTTGTTTGTGTATAAAATGTCAATAATGTCATTCTACATCATGAGGTTGTTTTGAAAAGCAAACAAACAAAGGTTTTTAAAATTAGCTCAAGTAACACATGGCATATAGTATGCAATACATTTTTCCATACTTTGTTTTATATGCCAATAGTTTAAAGTAGGTACTTGACAAGTAGTGCTTGTACTTCTATGTCCTGGGCTAACATAAAATTATTTTCCATTTCTGAGCATTTATTTAACTGAGCGTCTTATCTAAATCTCGGGTTCTGAAGAGATACAGTCTGGATCTTGAGATAGAATTGTTGCATCTGTCTTCTTATCAATTAAAAAAGCCAAATTAGTTTAACAACTCTCTATCAGAATCCTGAAACAACATTCATGAAGGATAAGCTTTAAAATGCCTACAAGAACATACAGAGGACTTGCAAAATACCTTATTAGGGTGGCAGCTGTCTATAGAACAATACAGTAGATGATAGAGAGAAATGGAGATGGGCAATCTAGTTGTTTTCAAAACTGGAAAATAAGTATATTCCGCTTGAAATATTTTCTGGAAAATATCTCAGGGAAATTAATAAAAGGAATACTTAGATGAAAAAATATATGAGTCCTAATAATCTAGGTACCTAAGGAGCAAACAATAACAGTCTGTATTCACTTATAAATCCTCACTGCCTACTGAAAACTCTCAGAATAACTACGTGGGCAAAATGGAGAAAAAAATATCTGGATATCTGGATATCAGTGCAATTACTATTTGAAAAAATGCCCAGAAGAGTTGTTATTAAACCGATCCACACCAATAGGAAAACTATCAAGCCATATATGTTAAGACTGTCTGGCCTTGCTTCACTCCTAATAAACATTTTGGCCATCAATTTGAATATAGGTTAAGAAGTAATAATGGCAATAATAATGGCATTTATTAACTCACAGCTATGTGCTACAGCACTTTGCAAAGTATTTTTTCTGTATTATCTCTGTGTTACTGTATTATCTCTGTGTTACTCTATGAAATACATACTATTATCCTTATTTCTTACAGATAAGGAATTTATGCTCAGAGAGATTTAGTAACAAATTCCAAATCTTAACAATTAGTTATGCTATTGTTAGGCTTAGAATCCAGGTTCATCTTACAATAATGTCACTTGAGTAACAGTCTATACTGTCCCTCTCTCTCTCTCTCTCTCTCTCTCTCTATATATATATATAAGCGCATATTAAGCGCATATATATATATGCACTTAATTAAACTTGCAGATGTCAAATCCGGCAGGTGAATGAATACCTTGATACCTTGGTATGGAAGATGGTGTTGGACCTCACCAAGAATCAACAATTGCCCTATCTTACATCTATGCTCCAAACTTCAACTACACAACTCAAGAAAAGGACAGAGGTGATTTAGTGGCAAGGGCTCAGTCTGTATATATGAATGTGTATGTAAAAATATGTGTGTGCGTGCTTGTGTGCTGGAAAGAATTACTTGCTTTGGAAGAACATGAGTCTCCTCTTTCTGAAAGGATTCAAATCTAGGCTGGATGAAAGTCAGGAACTGTGGCTAGAATTTAAGCACCAGATGGATGTATAGACTGAACATTTAAGTGTATTTCCAACCCTAATATTCTGCTGTCATGCTGCATTCAACTGTTCAAATAAAAACAATTCAATATGGTTAGGAGAAGAGATATAGGGAAGTATGTATTTCTAGTATCTTCAACTTGTAGTGAATAGTTGGAAAATCCATCAGAAGTGCAAAATCATATCTTGACTGACAAGCCTCACCCAGTGCACACCCCAGGCAATGTTTTCGTGTCACTGAGAAACAAACTGGCCCACCCAGAAGAGAGCCTTACTAATCTTGATGCCTAGAAGCTTGAAGCCTCACTGGAGAAGTGAGCAGTCAAAGGGAGCTTGTCACCACTGATTAGCTGAAAACAAAGAAAAAAAGAGAAATAAAGGAAGGTTTTTTTTGCCAAAATGGGTAAGATCCACCAGCTGAGCTCTACAGCTGGAGGGTAAAGGTAAGTTACCATAATCGGCAATAGTCACTTCTAGCTGGAGTTGGAAACAGTCTGTAGTATAAAAGCAGGCAAAGGGGAGCACCCTTCTCTTCCCTGAAGGGATTTCTGGCTAAAGGAATACTGTCAGCCGCCTTCTGGGGTCCCTCCCCCGAACATATGTGGACTCTGATTGTAGGCAGCCAACCTGGGCTTCTCTCCAGTCAGGGGCATATGGTGAGGTCACAATGGCTGAAGGGGATGAGACAGAAGACGATTGATTTCAGAGCCAGAGCGAGTAATCCCATCAAATGCAGGTGCACAGAAATTAGGAGATCAGAACAGTTCCTTGCATTTCTTGCTACATTTCCAGTATTTTCCCATTCCCTTGCTCAGTGCCTTGTCAGCACACCTAGAATTGAGGGTGTGATAAGAGAGGAGCAGAAAAGTAAGACTGAAATATTGTCAAATACGACTAAGAATTTTGCAGAATGCAATAATTGTTTTAAACAGAACAGCAGTTTATGGTTATCAAGGCACCAAGGAATAGCACTGCCAAGAATTTACTGAGCAGTAGGGCTTCTCTGACAGGAACTGCGCAGCAATGTTCTCCCAGCAGCCTGACGTCATTCTGCATTGGTTGGAGTGAGATTGGGCAGAGTGTGGCTGAAGCTGACAGGAAAGAGATTATGCAGGTATGTGAAAGTAAGGGTACATAATTTGCACACAGTTCCTCATGAAGTCAGGAATTATGGTTCAGATGAAGGTTGCAGCTTTCTTGTGGCACAGAATTCAGCATATAAAATACGTTTTATACCAGGAAGTAATATGTTGCAACTTTGATCCAATTCATCACCTACCTAAATCCATTAGGAAACAAATGACACAGTCTAAATAAAGAGACTAGACTAATTGAGGTTAGGATTTCCAGAACAGAAAGAGTTGAGACTCTAATTAAAGAAGCTTCCTAACCCCACACATGGAGCAAAGGAGCTGAAACAGAAAGGACATGAATTCCTTCTGTTGTGCATGACAATAGCACCATCTGACAAGTCAAACATCTGTCCAAATGACCAAACATATGCACATCCCAGTTTAAAATGACAAGACATGCACATTTAATTTAGAGGTATCCGAAGTATTATGTGAGCCTAAGGGAAATCCAGAGAGACTGGGATAGAGGGAAACTAGTGCCAAAGCTTTGGAATTCACCTTAAATAGCAAACAAAAATATCTTGGATTTTTGCATTCCTGAAGTAAAAAATAAATATCAATATTAGAAAAACAAAAAACATGAAACTCGTCCCCTGATACTTATCAGGAGAGTTTGCCTCAATATTATTGCTCTCCATCATCTAGTGTTCAAAAAAGAAGTACTGGTTGTTTTTATATTTGTTTACTTTGCAACCCAACGCATTTGTTCAAATCCAAGCAGAATCTACATTTTCTCTTTTGTTTGAATGGCTAACCAGCCAGGTAAACTAATTGCTCTCTGCTATTAAATCAAAATTAGAGTTAGGAACAAAAGCCAAAGTAGCATAGTTAACGAAAACCCACCGATGTTTACAGTCATTAGATGGCACAGAAGAACCTATGGTTTATTAGGAAATGTCACCTGCCAGAAGCTAACATTTAGACCAAGTCTTATATCACTGTCCTGGCCAAACTATGACAAAGCGAAGAAATTGCTTAAGCAAAAACAAGGACAATAAAACAAAGGTTTTCTAAATTACTGTTGCCCGTGTCATTAAATTTCATATTGTGCATGGAATATAAATACATCACTTTGTTCTGCATGACAAGCAGAAGTGAGCATTCATACATTACTCAGCCACTTAATTAAGTGCCTGGGATATTTGCAGTTAGCAGAAACTAATAAGGGAATCACATTTAAATTCAAATCACTCCTCAGGGTAGCTGTCTGCAACATAAGCAAGGCTTACTGGGTAGATGTTCCACTAAATGCTCAGCTAAAAGCTTAGATTCACTGTATTTGTGAATAAAGAATAATTCTACTTGTGATTAAAGGTGAGAGTAAAATAAACAATTCTGTTAGGGATATTTGAGTGACGTTTTATTTCCCCTGTTTTAAATAACCATTTCGTCTATTACTTTGTCTCCCAGAACAAGGGTATGATTTAGGGCTTTGCTAGCTTAGAGCAGGAGGTTCCATAAAAAAACAAATGACGAGGCTGACCCTTTCCATGGCAGCCTTTCAACAGACCTGACAGTAACATTCCCTGCACCACAGACAGTAAACAACAAAATTATAAAGTCTCCATTGAGAAAAAAAGCAAACAGGAAACAAAGTGATGGAGGGTCACAGGAGGCAAAGAATGGGGAGGAGAGAGGAGGGATTCACATATTTATAGCAAGAAGCCAAGAACCCAGTATTCCCAACTCTGAGGAATTGCTCCTCCTCTAGCCATTGCCCAAGACTGGGTTTATTTTTAGCCATTCTTCTTTATAAATTTCAACTTTTCTGGACTAAAACAATCCCATATGGTTTCAAATCTGCCCTTGATTCCAAACAGCCCCCACACCGAGCTTCTTCAAAATTTCAAAGCCATCTGGTCACCGTTGGTACAAATGACCTCTCAATATCCCTCCTCATACAAAGTGTGTTTTTTTCAGCTTCAGGAAACTGGACTCTCAGGGCCCCACACAATTACAATTACTGAAGGCAGAGGTAAGGTACACAAAAGACCCCATCACTTCAAGAAAAAAGCATGCTCTAATCCAAGGTACTTACAGAAAAGTAAGTAGAATAGCTTAGATGCAGATTGTATACCTTTGTTCCTTTACTGAGAGAAATTACATAATTTCACCTGACACCATGCACCATTTTGCTACCAAAAAAAATAAACTCCTAAATTCCAGATTGCAATTCCAAGATGAAATAAATTAAACTCTAATATTTTAACATTGCATTTAGACTGAGCATAATATTTTCAGTTAGATAGAAATTTGGCATCTTCTGCAAGTCATAAAATCTTTGAAGCATAAATTCTGATCATCACAATAGGTACTGTCACACAGCATCACCTCAGATATTGTCAAGGTACCATCTGGCATTAGTTATACGGCAGTGGATAGAAAAGGTGTAGGCCTAGCACCCAATTCTTAAAGTGTGGGAATCAGTACTCATACCAGCATTAAGAACCAGCACAAAATGGCTCTTATGTAGAGTATATACACAGAAAAAAATGCTTGAGGATTTACATAGGGAACCATTATCTTAGTTATATCTGGAGAGAAGACAGAGAGATTTAGTTTTTAATTATATATCCTTTTATACAATTTGAATTTATTGCCATGTGCATTCATCAGCTTTGTTAGAAGTAGTAATTAAACAATAAAAATTAAGTTTGCCCACAGCTTTTCAATTTTTCCCCAATAATTCCCCTCAAATACCTCAATCTGAAAGTAAATTTCACTATTCAAACACATCCACTGAAATCCATCCTACCATTTTAAATAACAGCCTTCTCAGTTCAGAAGTACAATCTCCCCCTCAATATTCCAAATGAAGTGCTTTGATAGATATGCCCTACTTAGATTCACCTGAGTCCTGATGGAAGTGCTGAGGATCATCTCTTATCCAGAACACGTATTTGATTCTTTGGTGAAATTATTTTAGACACTTGAATATTTAGGATAGATGTTAAGAAGTTGAAGAGTCTAGTATCATAGGCTAGCTACTATAACAAATAATGCCAAAGATCTGAGAAGATTAATACACAACAAAAGTTTATTTAGCCCTAATGTCACACATCATTGTGAGACTACTTAGAGGCTCTCCTGTATAAAATTAGAGTCCAGTTTCCTTCCATTGCGACTGTGTAGCTTGGACATATTATTCCAGGTCCAAGAGTCCTCCACACTTAGCCAGCAAATTAATAAGGAGAGAGCAAGAAGCATAGTGAGAGGTTTTACGAGCCAAGCATGGAATTGGCATTTGTCACTTCTAACTACATTTCATTGGCATCACCCCTTCCCATGTGACACCCTATCAGCAAGAGAAACATAATTTAAGTATTTTCTCAGGAAGGAAAGTTTGGTGAACACCATAGTAGATCAGATCCTTCTAATTTATTCATTCTCTCCATGCACCCATACCTTTGCCATGTGACTTTGCAGTACTTCTCAGGAGAGTGAGCAATATCTATTTCCCTGTCTCATTGATATTGGCTTTGGCCATAAAATTTGCTTTGTCAGTGGAAAATTAGCAGAACTGACGATAGCAAATGTTTTAAATGTCCTGAGCAACTTTCACCTTCCCTTGCAATTTGTTCCCTTAACCTTGAAAACAGCAAGCCTCAGGAAGGATGAAAGACGTGAAGTAGACCAAAACTTGTGCACATACGAGTTTGAGGCCACATCCAGTGAACCCACATTCTGAGACAGAGCCACTCAGTGTAGACCATCCTAGATCAGCCAAACCACAAGTGGCTTGCTGGCCTGGTAGGTGAGAATCAGTTTGCTGCTGTAAGATGCAGAATAGAGGGAGAGAGACGCAGTTTGTTAAATATTATTACTGTAGTAGTAGCTAACTAATTCAGACACATATCAGTCTCTGCTTCAGCTGGCGTCTGCGAGCAATTATAATTTTACAGGACCTCACTGTATATCGTTTTTAAAAGAATATTTTACCAGCGTAGGAATGCTCTCGGATAAATATTGAGAAAATTGTGAAATCTCTTAAAATCAGGTATAACAAAATGAGTTAACACCATGAACTGTAACCTGGATAACATGCTGTTGTTTTACCACATTTTTCAAGTATTCTCTTAAGTAATTATTTAATGTTCTTAAATGTCATAAAGTGCTCATTTTAAAACTGAATATATTTTTGAGAGGTTAACAATTCTCCAAAAGTCATTTGCAAAAGACTGAGAAACACAGCATCTATTCGACTACTATAACTGTAGATGATCACCCAAAGACTCATTTCTTTGTGTCTATAAATTATTTAGATTTCTTCCCTTGATGCCTGCACTACAACATTTATTTCACAGCTGGTTCGAAATTTTAACAAAGGATGATCAGAAGCAGAGATGTTTTTCACACCAATCATGAACTAAATAATATTAGGCATTTAAATTATACTGCCCCATAAAACCCTGAAAATATTTCCATTCATTATTTATACTTGTCCCCATTTACAGATGAAGAATCTGATCCTTTTAATTTTTCCTAAATTTTTAATGTTATATTCTGCTAATGCGTTATAAAGTTGAAAGGCTCAGCTTAAAACTGAAGGAATCTTTCTCTAAAGTTCACATTTCATCCACTACACCAGCCTGTCTCCACAATTAATATAAATGCAGAAAATTTAGTTAATAAAACAGAGGCTAAAAGTAAGTTTAGGAATGATTAAGAAAAATACATTACCGACAATACAGACATTTGTAATTTGGCTTCATTTTCTAGATCTTGCAATAAAAGTTAACAGTAATGTTTAGCCCACCTAAGATAAAATAATTAATAAATGCAGTTTAACAGAAGAAGGAAGAGATTCATTTGTAGAATAAAAATCAACTGATTTCAAGCCCTGAATTCACTATAACTTGTTACAAACAAATATAAGAAAATATAAAAAAAAAAAAATCCCCTAATCTTTTTCTAAAACATTTGGGAAAAAAAGAGAAACATATACAATACAATTTTGAAGAAAACAGTTTCCAATTTTAGAAACTATTAAGTTTAGTAAGTGCAAAGTACCATTTAGCCAACGTAACACAGCATAAATTGCAAGAGACCTTCTGTATCTGAAGTTTGGTCAGAAAGAGCCAACATCTCTCTTAACCTCCCACGTATTTACCTTAGTAATCAGAAAAAGTAAAAATAAACCGAGTAAAGACGAGTTTTGTTTTAACTCTTCTGTAAGTCAAATACATTAAAATAAGTAAACACAGAAGAAAGAGCTCCCACAGGGATTGAGGAATAATAGCATAGTAAGTGACTTGCAACGGGAACACATTCAACACTTCATGAGCTCACTGGAATTCGTGACACCTGCTCCACCTATTGAGTCAGCCTTGTGGTGGGTGGGTGCTGGAAAGGGAAAAGTGGGTGACAAATGCAATTTCCATGGACCAAAATAGGTTCTGGCACATTTAGCTCCTAAGATTTTTTCTATTTAACTTTCTGAGGAAATTTTGGAAGAAAAAATGTTTACCATACAAAGTTTTCTTTTAATAAAAAATACTTTTACAAAGATTGAGATATAATCCTAGTTTCTATTGCAACATAATTTCAAAACACAAACGTATTCCGATTTTCAATAACAGCCAGTACATCAGATTAACTTTCCCCCAAGATGAGCTTTCTACTTTTTAGTAAAAAATCATCATCCAGGTGACAAATTAGCTTTAAACAGGCCTTAAATCAGCCCAGAATTTGAAATAAGCTCTTTCCTGCCAAAAGTGCAGACATGTTATCTCTTCTCTGAATCTTTACATTAAAATTGCAACAGCAGAGCAAATTTTTAGCATCATATCTCACTCAATCATTGATCTATGGATGAAAATTATTAAAATTTAAAAAAATCAGATATGCTTATTCCCAAAAGTTTCATTCTTTGAGGTCTTTGTTTAAGATAAAGTTGAACACATGCATTTCTATCATGGCACTTATTTTAAGGCTCACCTTGGCTATTATTTCTCTCACTTGCCAGGTTAACTACTCTCAATTTCCACTTTTTTGTTAATCTAAATGTATAATAAATATACAACTAAATCTCTCCTTAATAAATGCCACTTTTATTATATATACATAATTGACTTAAGTCATTCAAATATAATCAGGTTTAATTTATCTCTTCAAGTTTGTCACTGAAAATACTCTATTAGCTAAAAATCTCTAGATAGATTAACTAATGTCATTGTATGTATATGAAAATATTTTAAATTTTATGTTAATACAAAATCATTATTTTATTATTTCTTGTTCTGTGTTATGTAGTTGATAGTCATTGTTGAAAATATGTAAAATAAAAACACATGAAGGAATTTAATAATCTTTCATTCAACATCTAAATATCTCTTTCACTGGAATATATTAAAAATATATACAATATAATTTATATTTATATTTGCATAAAATGTTTCTGTAAAATTGAGGTGACTCCTTATATCATTTTATAACTTTTTCCAATTGTGTTGTCTTTTATTTCCCTAGTAATAATCTGTTAAATCTCTAAGTAGAGCACCTAATATTTAGGATATTCATCCTTATAGACGCCTCTCACTCCCTTTTTTTTTAAACGTGAAATATTGGCATCTTATAATTTATTTTATAGAATGATCTGTTTTCAAGTTCAGGGATTTCTTTTAAAATTGCATTAATTCAAAGGCAGTTCTCTATTTAATTGGCTTTAATGTACTTCACCTGCACAACTTATTTCTTACCGAGCTGTGATTTTTATATCTTTATTTACAGAAGATGTGAGTAATCACAGAATGTGCTTCTTTGGTCCTCAAACACAGATATAGAGTTCTGAGATCTGAGGAAACACTTTGGATGTTAATCCAATATCTTCGATACGAGAAATCTGAAATCAGCATGATTATCTTTTACTCTTTGTGTTAACCTATTTTTAAATCTGATCTAGACGGTTGAAAAACATTTTAAACCTATTTTTAAACGTAAAATAAAAATCTAGCACAGGTATAAATATGTTTCCTCAGGTAGATTTCCACTTATGTTCAGTAAACTTTTTCAATCTAAAGTTTTAAGTCTTCTGAAGTTTAGAATTGATCACTACTCCATCAGTTCTGCGTTTTCACTCAAAACTTTTTAAAAAATATATTTAAATCATATATGTTGTGTCTGTTCTCCACATCACATCTTTTCCCTTTCAGTTAGAAGAGACTTTCTCCGGTTTCTCATCCTCTTCACGGATTTAATTTTTCAGCATTGTCATGGTTTTTACTCATTGTTCCATTTTTTTTTTTTTTTTTTTTGAGGGGGAGTCTCGCTCTGTCGCCCAGGCTGGAGTGCAGTGGCATGATCTCGGCTCACTGCTAGCTCTGCCTCCCAGGTTCACGCCATTCTCCTGCCTCAGCTTCCCGAGTAGTTGGGACTACAGGCGCCCGCCACTATGCCCAGCTAATTTTTTGTATTTTTCCTTTTTAGTAGAGACGGGGTTTCACTATGTTAGCCAGGACACTCTCGATCTCCTGACCTCGTCATCCACCCGCCTCGGCCTCCCAAAGTGCTAGGATTACAGGCTTGAGCCACCGGGCCTGGCCTCATTGCTCCATTGTTTTAATGTAGTAACTTTGATTCCGTTTTATGCATTGTGCACTCTTGTCTCATGTTGTTTCCTTCTTTTTTAACTCGCTACAAACACAAGTTTTTTTAAAAAAAAATTGTAAATGTTTATTCTGTTTCTTAAGTTTATTTTGTAGAAAAAAAATTGCCATGATTTTTTATTTGTTGGTTTGTTGTTTGAAAAGGAGTCCCTCTGCCACCCAGGCTGGATGGAGTTCAGTGGCCCAGTCCCCGCACACTGCAGCCTCCGCCTTCCAGGCTCAAGCAATTCTCCCACCTCAGACTCGGGAATAGCTGGGACTACAGGAGTGCACCACCACGCCTGGCTAATTTTTGTATTTTTAGTAGAGACAGGGTTTCGCCATGGTGCCCAGGCTGGTCTCAAACTCCTGACCTTAAGTGACCCACCTCGGCCTGCCAAACTGCTGGGATTACAGGCATGAGCCACTGCTCTGGGCGATCGCCATGATTTTTAAGAGTTGTTCCCAGAGTATGCACACGTATGTTTATTTTGCAGCACCATTCACAATAGCAAAGACTTGGAACCAACCCAAATGTCAAACAACGATAGGGTGGATTAAGAAAATGTGGCACATATACACCATGGAATACTATGCAGCCATAAAAAAGGATGAGTTCATGTCCTTTGTAGGGACATGGATGAAACTGGAAACCATCATTCTCAGCAAACTATCCAAAG
Organism: Hylobates moloch; assembly: GCF_009828535.3. Taxonomy (NCBI): domain Eukaryota; kingdom Metazoa; phylum Chordata; class Mammalia; order Primates; family Hylobatidae; genus Hylobates; species Hylobates moloch. The sequence continues at coordinate 63,784,825 of NW_026652291.1, read as the reverse complement.
GACAAAAAAACCAAACACCGCATGTTCTCACTCATAGGTGGGAATTGAACAATGAGAACTCATGGACACAGGAGGGGGAACATCACACACCGGGGCCTGTTGTGGGGTGGGGGCAGGGGGGAGGGAAAGCATTAGGAGATATACCTAATGTAAATGACGAGTTAATGGGTGCAGCACACCAACATGGCACATGTATACATATGTAACAAACCTGCATGTTGTGCACATGTACCCTAGAACTTAAAGTATAATAATAAATAAATTAAAATAAAAGAGTTGTTCCCATTATAGTGATAAACTGAGAAAGCAGAAAGTAAAAACGCATGTTCACGTGCCCACAGACCTCAAAGGCCCCAAAGAAGAAAGCGAATCATTAAGACTGACCACAGTATCAACCACTGTGCTATTATTACTCATCTCTTCTTGGGATGATATTTTTCTATCACTTATCTACCTAATTTGTGATTATATAAACTCTGGTTTCAGATACATAGATATAGCTGTGAAGATAGATTGACAGCTAGTTACATTAGAAGCACTTAATAAATATGAATGATTATGATGATGACGTGCTGCAGAAATCATGATTTCAGAACACTATTGTACAACTCTCAACCTCACATAGAAGCTTAAGAATACTAAATGATACTTAGTTTGCTTACTTACTTGAAGGGAAAACCAACAATTTTCTTTTCAAATATCCAGTAAAAGAAAACAATTGAGTTCATCTGATAGCTGCTATCAAACACAAAATAATGAAAACTTACAATCTAGAATAGTAAATCTGAGCTTTCAGGAGATAAGAATCATTTGACCTATTTACAAATTAGAACATGCAGTCAGTATGTATTTATAAAATTAATTTATATAAGTGATTTCAAAACATGTGATCTTAGATCATAAGCCCTCTATTTAGCTGAAATAATCATAATAAAAAGTTGTTGGCAGCCAAACTTGTAATAAATATTTCTGAATGGAGATTTAATTAATTATAACAGCAATGCTTGAACAATCATTGCCAAAATAAATAAATGCCACCAAGAACACAGGCCTTCCATGCAATTTGCATTGCATTAACAGATTTCATTTTTATCATCAGCAACTTTTTACTAAGAAACCATCGTGAACAAAATATTGGCAGTGCTCTCCTTGCTACAGATATGATCAACTGTATTTTCTCAGGTGAGTGGGAACAAGGAGGTGGACCATGGGAAGAGGAAACAAGATATGAGTCTTTTGGCCTCTCTTTCCGCTTCATTTAGAACAATTGCAAATATTAGGATTCCAACAACAATTTTATTTGTTCGAGCTTACTGATTTGCCCATTCTTCAAACTTAGAAAAAAATCAACCACATTTTTTCCCAGCATATGAGAATCTTTGAGAGTTCTGCTATAGAAACATACATGTCCCTGTCAAGATACAGCTACTCAGTCTCTTGTATTATTGCCTAACTAAATAATTGCCTAATAAAATAATATAAAGCCAGATATCCTAACTCTATTTAAATATTCATTTAACTCATGTGTTATATTTTAAGCTTATCATCTTAAAGGTTTTTCTCTTGTGCTTTACAAGAGCCTAGTATCACTTCATTTGTGACACTCCACACTGAGTATAGAAATCTTACAAGATACAAACACATCCTTCCCTACTGAGACTACCAACAAATTCCAGTCTGTGTCTGCTATACTCTTTTTGATATGTCTCACTATCATGCTTCATTTAGTAACTCCAGTTGTTATATTATACAATTAATATTAATCCTCCTTAATATACTTTTGGCCATCGAATGGCACATAGGTAAGTCATTAGTAAATATTTGTAATTAAGCTGAAATAAAATAGTTCTGTAATAAAAGCCAAATAAGACAGCACTGGGCTGTAAAAAGAGCATTTTTAACCCTAGCCCTTATTGTTTAAATGATAGCTTAAACTAGAAGGCAAGGAATCATGGATATACAATATAATGTAAATCTGAATAAATGAGAACCTTTAGAGCTATACAACAACTAGAGGCTATTTTCTGCCATGAAAATTCAGGTAGAGACACTAAAGAAAGGTCTGTTGTGTCTGCAAAACTCATCTGGGAAGCTTCTTAGGAAACACGAGGGGGACTTCATGTGAACAAGAAATAAACTTCCATTTTGTTTAAAAAAAAAGTCAGGAAAGTCTCTCAAAACTCCTACTTCAGACTACAACCACAAGCACTGAGTATTTTTAGAAGAATGTTTTACAGTAAGCATTAGCCTATTTTCTGGTAAGGAGAGACAGTCCTCCATACTTCCAGCATTTCTTGCACTGTATGAATTTATGAAATAGCAAATGGCATTGGTAAACATTAAACTATATTAATAGAATTTATGAAACCTCTGTTGATACGTAAATGCCTATACAGATGACACTTAAAGGTGTTAGGCTCTCTCTGATAGACAATTTAGCATTATATTGAGGAGTGACAAAAACAAGCTTAAAATAGTATGGGATGCTAAGAGACAATTTGTACCAGAGGCTAATCAAATATGGAACCAGGTTCCCATATACTAATGTCTCAGCTACACTTGGACAGGGACTTCAGCAATATTCTTGTAATGAAAGCCTAGTAATCAACATTAGCATCAACATGTAGACTATTTCATATAATGTGCTCAGCTATATCCACCCAATTTTTTGTTTTATTTATAAATATCATGTTTAATAGAACTTTTTCAAGTACTTATGGTTTAAATTTGATTCTGCTTCCTAACTACTGAGACTGAGCTCTTTGGAGGAATTCCTATTCTTTTTTTTTTTTTTTTTTTTTTTTTGTGAGACGGAGTCTCGCTCTGTCGCCCAGGCTGGAGTGCAGTGGCGCAATCTCGGCTCACTGCAAGCTCCGCCTCCCAGGTTCACGCCATTCTCCCACCTCAGCCTCTCCGAGTAGCTGGGACTACAGGCGCCCGCCACCACGCCCGGCTAATTTTTTGTATTTTTAGTAGAGACGGGGTTTCACCGTGGTCTCGATCTCCTGACCTCGTGATCCGCCCGCCTCGGCCTCCCAAAGTGCTGGGATTACAAGCGTGAGCCACCGCGCCCGGCCTGGAGGAATTCCTATTCTAAATGAAATTAGTAATGGCTAGAGGTTCTGCCTCACCAACCCAACATATATTTTTGTCATATACCTTTGTGACTATGTCCTCGGCCTTAGCTGCACAAAGGCTATTCTTGCTGAATGATGTAGAGTTTACAAAAGTATGTAGAATGTCCATTGGGAATTAGCCCAAGACCTAGATCTAGAATACTAGATACTAAAATAAAATGAGTATTATTAGATTACAAAATGACCTAATTTTTTTTTCTATCTTTGTTTCTCAGTGGGATTTAATGGAATCATTGTAAGCCACCATAACAAAGTAGAAGAGACCAGGGAACCACACATATCTGTTCATTTCTCCCTGAAATTTCCATTTCTTTTGAGTCCCATTGCTTTACTTAATTAATGTTCTATGATTCATCATTCTCAAATATCTGTCGATAGCAAATACAAAATTTGTTCTCATTTGCATCCATCCTATAACTCTGTCAGTAAAATAGCCTCCTTGTTATCTCTTCTCCCACAACAAAACCATTCCACAAATCATTTTGACTTTTTTTCTTTCTCATCATATTGACCTTCATATTCCCATTCCTGAGAATACCACTGTTACACACCAGAAGCTACAGAGACACTGAAGATATAGGAATGCAATTTTACCAAAATCATTTATAACGGTCAATTATTTTTATTTTGTTCAATAGACAATAACTATAAATAATCTGAAAAGAATGAAGTAGAATAAATTAACATTTTCCTGTGAAGAATATGTGTGTATATTCTAGTACCTGACCCTCACAAATCCACGGAGCAACATTTAGCTAACATGCAAATCTCCATATATATTTAATGCACTAGTAACAAAATGAGATCAACAATTGTACCAAGAGTTTCTATAAAACAACAACTAATGAAAATGTCTACAAAGGAATATTTTCACTTTTTAAATATAAAATGATCAATCTAAAGAATATATTTTGGCAAATTAGGTAAGAGTACAATTGGTTCCATTATACTTCGGTTAGAATACAATTCTCTAAATGTAGAAAGGATTTTGATTGAAAATATACCCTTGATTTTATGTAAAAAATTATTTCTATGTCATATATTGTAGTTAATTGTGTTAGTAAAATAATTCCACCAAAGTGGATGTTCTCGAGTCATTTATGTAAAATGTAAGAGACACAGTATTATATTCAATAGCAATAACGGAATGTATATTATAGAATCTTTTAAAAATGAGCCATCAGCAAATTAGCAGGTATATCCTGGCAATAATACTCACATAGTGACAAAATTGCTGTATTTTCTAGGGGAAGAACTGGGTAGTAAATTTAATACTATACTAAAGTTCATTTAACAAGAGGACTTTTCACAAGAATCTACCATTGTGAGAAAAATAAAAATAAAAGCAAATACAAGTAAAATACCTGAAACTACACAGAAGCCCTCCACTATGTTACCATGATACCAGTTACAGAAATCCAAGAGTGTTTAAATCCTGCCTCTGGCAATGTTATATATAACATGTGTAAATTGTATTCTCAAGCCTTAAATTGAAAAATTTGCTTCTCTTCAGCTCTTCTTGTGGGCTGAGAAAATAAAAGTCTGCAGGAAAAAAAAGTATGACATTAACAATAAACATAATAGATTTTTGGACTTTCCATCCCTACATTTTGTACTGTGAGGTTCCTTTGTGTTGCCAAAGAGAACAGAATTTTCCCAAAGAAATACTGGTAGTTGAGGCAATATTCCACAAATAAAGTTCATTAGAATTAGGAAGGAGCTATTTCCAGTTGACAGTTCACTCAGCTCTATAGCTGTGTTTGCACCCAGTTTAGCCATCATCCCTCACATTTCTGTTCCCTAGAGGTACAACACAGGGACTTCTTTGTTTCTTAGCAGAAACTTTCCAGATAGCCAACAGAGGTCTCTCAGGGCTTTTCCAAAAGAGATTGGGTAAGGAAGCAGAGGTAATTGCAGACCAGAACAAGGAACAGCAAAAGAGAAAAAGTGCTCTTAGCATAGCACTGGGCTCTTAACAGATATCCAAAAAATATTTAATTATTTTTTTTAATTCCATATCTTACACATTCTATAATCAGAATCACTGAATTAGGAGTTTTTCATCTCCCTTTGTCCTTAACAATCTGCAAGAAGACATTCAAATTTAGAAACTAGACATACCCACACCCGTCTACATGCGAATCAGCATTTGTGTGCAACCCCAGGCATTTGGAAAATGTTAATATTTACAACTAGCAGTTTCAATTTAATAGTATAACGTATTATACTGCAAAGCGTTTTAAAATAAGGGAGTATGCATATTCACAAATACTCTTTCTTGAATTTTGGACCTGATTTTTGAAAGTAGTATCGGGAGTCCCCTTTACTTCACACTCCACAATCTACTTCAAATTTTTCAGGGAAGTCCCTGGAAAACAACAAGGGCATAAAATATAACCATCTTAGAACACAATCCCACTACTAGGGCGATGAACTTTTTCATCAAAAGAGTGCAGAATCCCAGCACTTTGGGAAGCCGAGGCAGGCGATTCATGAGATCAGGAGATCGAGACCATCCTGGCCAGCATGGAGAAACCCCGTCTCTACTAAAAATACAAACATTAGCCGGGCGTGGTGGCATGTGCTTGTAATCCCAGCTACTCGGGAGGCTGAGGCAGGAGAATTGCTTGAACCCGGAAAGTGGAGGTTGCAGTGAGCTGAGATCATGCCACAGCACTCTAGCCTGGTGAAAGTGCGAGACTCCGTCTCAAAAAAAAAAAAAAAAAAGTGCAGAAGATAAGATTTCCTGCAATGTCCCCATTAGTAACAGAAAAGAAGACAGACTCTGGAATTACATAGCCTTCCCCTTGAGATTTGTCTTGAGGCTAAAGAACCTAGGGGAATGAAAAGGAGATGACGTTTACTGAGTGTACATTACAAACAAAACACAACACTTCATGGCTTATATATTATATATTTAATCTTTGCACTAGTCCTGGGAGGTAGGTGGTACTTATTCCATCTTACCAATGATGAAACTGACACTCAGAAAGGTTAGGTAACATTTCAAGATTACACTGTCAGTAAAAAGAGGGCTCTGTGTGACTCAGTGGCAGCCTTTGCTGAACTGTCTACTGAAGTAGACTGGCTCTTGAGCAAGAGCCATCTGCTTGGGCTTATTCTGGTTTCTGGGACTTAGGAAAAGAGAAACCGAGGTTCTTCTTCAGAACTGTCTTGAAAAATCATTTTTTAAATCCATTTCAAAACTATCAATTAAAAAGACAGAACAGAAGGAGGACTTTGAAAGAGAGAAGCCAGAGAAAGGGAAGGGAAAGGAGTCTTTAATTCTCAGGATGCCCGCCTTGGTAAATATAAAGAAAGAAAGAAAGAAAAAAAAAAAAAAAAAAAAAGGAGCATGAAAACCCCGTTTCTCTCTGAAGGACTCCAGCAGTCAAAACAAAAATGTGGCCTAAAGCTCTAGGACTCCAACAAGGCAAAGTTCAAGATGAGCCAGTTTTCTCACTATATTTCTCACTCATATTCACCTGCTGATTGATAATTTAGTGATTATGATATCTAGATTGCTAGAATAAAATAGGACTTAAATGGTTTCAGAAATCAAAGCTATTAGGTTGAGCCATGTGAAAATGTCATCTTTGTCGATCAAAACTGGTTGAATAATGACAATTCAGTGTGGTTCAACCTAACATATTAGGTTGTTAACACCAATCCAAACATAGGAGGAGACCAAAATAATGAGAATTCAAACATAGCAATAACTCTGGATCATGTAAAATACAAGTTTTGACCCACACAATTTCTCTGACCAAAGTTGACAAGCCAGTTTGCAGGTAGAACATTCCCAAAAGACAGTAGTCCAGAGCTCTGAAATATTACTCAGGAAACAGTCTTTTGCCATAACTGCAGTTTCACATATGGCAAAGCAAAACACATGTGAACGAAAGTTCTACTTCTCCCATGCCAGGGGCAGTTTTTCAGACTAAGATAGCTGGTCTGTGCTTAACTATTCTCACAGCTATGGCGAAGCTTTAGTTAGGACCTCAGTGTAAATTATATTCAGCCAATAATTGTGTGGAAGTACCAATTTAATTTTTAAAGAACAAGCCTTGAGGTTTAGCATAACTAAGCTTGAATTAACATGTTTGCTACAAGGGCTAGGCAAGCTGCTGGGTACGCTGGCCAATTCCAGTGTACAACCAACCCCCTCAGGTTTTCTACCACATGTTTGAAAAGGCCTGTTCTCTATGGCAAAGGCAGAATATAGCCTGTAGGCTCCCTATGCAGCAAGAGGCTAAAATAGCATTTAAATTTGATCCTTGGAACCAAGGGGGAAATACAAAGCTGTCCAATTTCAGAAGAGTTGGAATGAAATTCAGCTGATATCACTGTCATGCTTAGGAGAAGGAAAAGGCAGACAAGCCCAAGAGGAGACAGTCACAACAAACAAGAACTCTGGATCTCTGAAATGAGAATCTACTGCCAAGTCCTCTCATCTAACAGTGCACAGTGTTGTGAACTCCTGGGGAAACTCAGACTCTCCACAGATGGGCACTTGTGGCATATGTTTTCCCTTCATGGTACACTGTAAATGGATACTTTCCTTTCTGCTTTGCTTCTTTGTCTAAAATTTAAAGAGCATATTTAATTGTGCTAGGCACTTTCCTAGACATTAGGTCTAGATTCCAGATATTGGTGGACTAAGAGGAGAAGATCCCTAAGAAATTATTTTAGGAATAACCCATCACTTTGGAAATGGTGAGTGAACAAGAAGTCCAATAGAGAACAATTCTAATAAGGGTAACACACCTCAAGTACACAGAAGTTAGGCAATTAAAGCACCGTTTAGTGAACTAACACAGGTTTAATTTATAAGCATGTAAGTGAATTTAGAAGAATATACATTTATAAGAATGTAAGATTTTTGCTTTCTCGTTAAAGAGGTATACTCTTTAGTGCTAGTCTTCACATTTCTGACTCGTTCATCCCTCCCCACCTAAACTCTTAGATTATTTCCCTTCGCCTTACTTAATTGAAATACTTCCCTTAAGGGATAAGTATCTACATATTACCTTAAATGTAACCTGCCATTTTTCACAAGCAGTTTCTTTAGAATGGCCCCATGATTCTTCTGTATGTTATTATGAATTCGAAAACTAAAGCAGAATGGAGAATTGGTTGATAAAGTTAGTGAGTGAAGAAACTTCAAGATTGTATCTCAGAGATTCCTAAAATAAATAACATCCCTTTTACCCATTATGATTGAAATCATACACATTGTAATCTGGTTTTTTCAGTATAAATGTTTTCAAAATAAAGGAAGTCATGTGGATAAAACAAAGGCAAAAGTATTCTGATGCCTTCTAGGTTCAGCTCTGTCTATGCCAAGTTGTTCTTTGATAATTCTATTACCAGATTCTCCTACTCAAAGAGGCTTAACTGGAACCTGTATGTGTTATACAATTAAATTATGTGTTACTAAAAAGAAATAAAATGTTTTCCTTTTCTAAAATACAGTTAATAAAAGTTGATTTTCCCAATTTTGTCCATACTCACTTTGTAATCAAATATACTTATTAAGTCATTTCTTAGACACTGCAGTGTACATATGAGGTTTTTTTTTTCCAGAAATACATCTTTTTGTGCATCTTTTGTTAAAGCACACAGATTTCCCTTCAGGAAACTGGACTACATTGTGTTTTTATTCCCAATCTTCCCCTTCTCTATATTTATATATTTTGCAGTTCTTTCAACAGTAGCAGATTATACTTCCCTACCTCGCTGATTGGCTGTGTTATTTGCTTTGATCAATGGGAGTGTAAGCAGACATGACAGGGAGGCTTCAAATGTACTTGAACCAGTGCCTCCAGGGTTCTTTAGCCATTGCTATGAACAGAAGATATCCCTGGTGGCACACAGGCCCTAGGATAATGAGAGACATGTGGAGATGAGCTAAAACAACACCTCGCCTGTAGCCAAGCCAGAGTGAGTTCAGCTAAGATAAGCCAAACCCCAGCAAACTCACAGATACATAAGCAAGCAATAATTGCTTATTGTTCTATGAGGATAATAGTTTGTAGTTCTAGTATTCAATATCATTGGCACCGTATCTGAGTGATAACAGAAACTAATTCTTACCCTTATGAATTCTAGTAAGACTTTCAGTAAAGATTATCTTCTTCCACTAAAAAGAGATGGACATATGACCAAAGTTAGGTCAATCTGACTCTCTCTCTCCTAAGAACTTCAATCAACCTGAGTAACAAAGACAGAAAACAGTTGAAGCTGTTCCATCCCGGAAATTCTGCAGAGATTATGCAATACTTCTTAAAATCCAAATACCTAAAACAGACAAGGATCTTGACTTTTCCAAGACTTCAGATTTTTCTTTATTCTGTTGAGCTAACACACATTAGTTAAATTCATTCATTTGTTCTTAAGTTAGTGACTAACTTTCTGTTGCTGGTAACTCAAAAACCTTAATGATATAAGGACTTCATTTTTCAGTCTCTAAATAAATTCATTGAATAGCAAAATATCTTATCATTATTTGTATTTTTCAGGACTGACCAAAATTCACAACGAAAAGGGAGTTGCCTACTACAATGGGAATTTCTCCAGACAAGTTAAAAAAACAAAGGCTTCAACATCAGGTAACTTACATATATATTTAATTTGACATAAGAAAATGAATAGGGCCTGATGATGATTCTTTTTGTTTTAGAACATTAATAAAAGTATTTCCACCAACAAATATTTCATAGATGTTATTCTTATTTTATTACAGAAGCTATACATTATAAAATCAAAGAACCCTCTTGAAATGGCGTGTAACATGCCAAATATAAACTGAGTCCAAATTATTATAAATGTACTTTAAATAACTCATGAAAATGCAAATATTTATTTTAAATGATGATGTAATTCCCATTTTCAGCAATATGATGATCAAAATAATCTGAAAACTCAGCTGCTACCAAACAGCTACAAATGTGGAGTAAAATTTTATTGCATATTTTAACTGCATAGCCAATATTTAAATTATACTTGTGAAATATCCTCAGAAACCAAAATTGGAAAAGGAACAAAAACTAGGGGAGAACAACATGAGCTGGTAATTTTGCTGGGGTGGAGTAAGCTACAGTTAATTCCTCTCCTTAACAAAGGATCTTGGATTTTAATGCCCAGATGTAGCTAATACTCTGTGTCTGAGAAAGGAATGGATTATTAGTGATAGTCTCCCACAAAGCTGAGACACTCGCCCTCAGTAAAAGGGTAGACACGTGTAGCTAAAGAGGGACTATAAGTAAACTTACGCTTTTCCCTGAAATTTAGGTGAATAAAGAACTGATCTGAGAATCCAAAATAGTGGTGAACCTAACATGGATTTGAAGTTCAAATCAAAATATCAACCCCTATGGTGCTTAAAGTACAAAATTAATATTAAAACACAGCACCAGTTTGATTACAATACCTTTAGCACATGGCATTAGCCAATGCAGACACCTAAAATGAACAATACTAACAATAAATAGCAACAGTGATACAATTATAGCAGAGATTTTAAATGCTAAGAAAAAACTAAGAACAAAGTTAGCCAATGAATATAAACTTTTAATTAAAAGACTTACTGAAGAAGACAACTTGCAAATATATTTCATAAAAGACCTATAACCATTAGAGAAATTGAATTGGTCTACACCAGTATTTCTCAACTTTGTCACCATTGATGATTTGGACTAATAATTGTTTGTTTTCAGAAGCTGCCCTATACATTGTGGGATATTGAGCAGTGTATCTGGTCCCTATTCACTAGATGCCTGTAGCAACCTCACAGTTGTGATAATTTTGTCTCCAATTCTCACGGATGACTGAGGGGTTCAAGACTTCAGTGGAGGAAGTAACAGCAGATGTGGTGGAGATAGCAAAAGAATTGAATTACAAGTGGAGCCTGAAGATGGGACTGAATTGCTGCAATCTAATGGTCAAACATGAATGGATGAAGAGTTGCTTCTTTCGGATGAGCAGTGAAAGTTGCTTCTTGAGAAGGAATCTACTCTTGGTGAAGATGCTGTGAACATTGATGAAATGACAAGAAAGGATTTAGAACATTCCATAAACTTAGTTGGTAAATCACCAGCAGGGTTTGAGAGGACTGACTCCAGTTTTGAAAAAAGTTCTACTGTGAGTAAAATGCTTTCAAACAGCATCACATACTACAGAGAAATCTTTTGTGAAAGGTACAGTCCATTTACGTGGCAAAATTCATTGTTGTGTTATTTTAAGAAACGACCACAGCCACTCCATCCTTCAGCAATCACTACCCTGATTAGTCAGCAACCATCAACATTGAGGTCGGATCCAACAGCAAAAAGATTACAACTTGCCTAAGGCTCAGATGATTATTAGCACTTTTTCGTATGTGCATTGTTTTTTCAGATATGTCATTTCACACTTAGACTACAGTATAGTGTAATCATAACTTTTATATGCACTGGGAATCCAAAAAACTCTTGTAACTCACTTTATTGTGATATTTGGTCTACTGTGGTGGTCTGGTACCAAACTTGCAGTATCTCTGAGGTGTGCCTGTTCGAGTTCCCCAAAACCACAAATTAACAAATAATCTCCTCCTTTAAAAACTTGTCCCTGAGACTCAAGAGAGAATTTATTTTATGCAATGGGCCTTACGTTAATGTGAAAATTACATAAGGGCAGAATGAGAAGTAGGTGTGATTTCTTAAAATGCAAGAAAAATTCTTAATATTAGAAAACTAATTCTTTCAACAATTATACACTGCTAGTGGGAATGTAAATTAGTTCAGGCACTACAGAAAGCAGTATGGAGATTTCTCAAAGAACTTAGAACAAAAGTACCATTCAACCAGCACTCCCATTACTGGGTATATACCAAAGGAATATAAATCGTTCTACCATAAAGACACATGCGCACGTATGTTCACTGCAGCACATTCACAATAGCAAAGATATAGACTCAACCTAGATGCCCATCAGTGGTGGACTGGATAAAGAAAATATGGTACATATTCACTATGCCATACTATGTACTCTTTTGTACACTGAAAGAATCAGGTATTTTTTCAAATGTTATTTTAGTTTTGGGGGTACAGGTTGTCAATTGCATGTCATGTAGATGCCATAGTATGCAGCCATACAAAAAGTGAAATCATGTCATTTGCAGCAACATAGATGCAGCTGGTGACTATCATCCTAAGCAAATTAACCTGAAAACGGAAACCAGATCCCTCGAGTTCTCACTCATAAGTGGTAGCTAAACATTGAGTACATGTGAGACAAAGAAGGGAACAATAAACAATGGGGGCTACTTGAGGATGGAGGGTGGGAGGAAGGCGAGGGTCAAAAAACTACCTATCAGGTACTATGCTCACTACCTGAGTGATGAAATCACCAGACCCCAGTGACATGTTGTTTACACTAGTGACATGCAATTTGACAACCTGTACTCCCAAAACTAAAATAACATTTGAAAAAATACCTGATTCTCACTCATAAGAGGGAATTGAGCAATGAGAACACATGGACACAGGAAGGGGAACATCACACACAGGGGACTGTTGTGGGGTGGGGGAGGGGGGAGGAGGAGATATACCTAATGCTAAATGACGAGTTAATGGGTGCAGCAAACCAACATGGCTCATGTATACATACGTAACAAACCTGCATGTTGTGCACATGTACCCTAAAACTTAAAGTATAATAATAATAAAATAAAATAAAAAGAAAAAAATGAAAAAATACCTGATTCTTTCAGTGTACAAAAGAGTACATTACAACTGAACTGAGAGCATCCTAGGAATTCAAGAATGAACATTAGAAAAGAATATGATTTTAATTTACCATATTGATACTGCTACAGATGCATACAGAAGCATGGATGAATCTAATGAACATAATATTGAGCAAAGTCATAAGCACATAAGTAAATATGGTATCCCGTTATAAATTTCAAAAACAGACAAAACTAGCATATAATGTTAGAATAGTGATTCTTGGCAGATGCAGGTAGTGGATAGTGAAACAGAAAGGGCATGAGATATTTTATTGTCCTCTGCTCTTAGGTTTATTAGGTCTTTCCTTACCTTTGAAGTGCTATTGCTTGCCTAGGTGTAAGGCTATCAATTTACCTCTGAGTTCTGTTTTATCTACATCTCATAAGTTTTATGATGCCATGTCATCATTCATATTCAGTTCAAAATACTTTATATTTCTGAATTTAATTTCTCTTTGACTCATGAATTATTTACAAGTATATTGTATGATTTCCAGGGAGTTTTTCTAGTTGTCTTCTTGTTATTTATTCTAATAATATGATCACGGTCATGTAACATCATCTGTGTTATCTTAATCTTTTCAAATTCATTGAGGTTTTGTTTGTGGCAGCAAATGGACAATTTTGGTAAATGTTTCATGTGCGCTTGAAAAAAATGTGAATTCTGTCATTATTCGTTGCAGCTTTTTATGTATGTCAATCAGGATAAATTTGTTAATTGTGTTGCTCAGCATGCTATATGCTTAATATTTTTGCCTTATTAGCCATTGAGAGAGGTATGTTAACATCTCCCAACATAATAGTAGATTTGCTAATTTATCCTCTTAGTTTTGTTGATTTTTGTTTTGTAAATTTTGAAAATATGTTTTTGGCAATGTACAGATTTAAGACTGGGATATTTTCTTGTTGGATTAGCCCCTATATTGTTATGAATATCTCTCCTCAGCTCTACCAACTTTTGCTTTTCAGATTGTCTGATAGCATTGCTGGGCCTGCTTAATTTTGTTTAGGATTTTTATGAAACTTTTTTTTTGCATTTGGTTATTTTAACTTCTCTGTGTTCTTACATTAAGGATGTTTATCTTAATGCAAATCAAAACCACAACGAGATACCATCTCATGCTAGTCAGAATGGTGACTATTAAAAAATCAAGAAATAACAGATGCTGGCAAAGTTGCAGCGAAAAACGAACGCTTTTACACTGTCAGTAGGAACGTAAAGTAGTTTAACCATCGTGGAAGACAGTGTGGTGATTCCTCAAAGATCAAAGTTCTAGAAACAGAAATACTATTTGACCTAGCAATCCCATTACTATGTATATAACCAAAAGAATATAAATCATTCTATTTATAAAGATACATGCACATGTTATATTCATTGCAGCACTATTCCCAACAGCAAAGATATAGAATCAACGCAAATACCCATCAACAGTAGATTGGATAAAGAAAATGTGGTACATATACACCACGGAATACTACACAGTCATAAAACATATGAGATCATGTCCTTTGCAGGGACATGGATGGAGCTGGAAGCAGTTATCCTCAGCAAACTAATGCAGGAACTGAAAAGCAAACACCACATGTTCTCACTTAATAAGTGAGAGCTGAACGATAAGAACACATGGACACATGTTGGGAAACACAAACTGGGGCCTGTCTGGGCAGAAAGTGGGGGAGGAAGAGCATCAGGAAGAATAGCTAACTCATGCTAGACTTAATACCTAGGCAATGGGTGGATCTGTGCAACAAATCACCATGGCACACGTTTACCTATGTAACAAGCCTGCACATCCTGCACATGTACCCAGGAACTTAAAATAAATGTTGATTAAAAAAAAGAATGTTTCTCTTATAAGAATACTACAGTCATTATGTTTTTAAAAAAATCCAATCTGAACAGTCTATTAGACTATGTCATCCATCTACATAAAATATAATTACATGTTGGTCTATATCTACACACTTAAATTTGTTTTGTGTTTAGTTCAACTACTTTATGTTTCCTTTTGCTTTCTTAACTTCTTTTGGATAAGATCAAATATTTCTATTTGTTCTTTTTTTTTCTTTCAAGTAGTGTGATTATTTGGGTTTTGTTTTGTTTTTTACTATTCTTATAGTGGTTATGCTAGATATTACAACATAAATCATTGACTTATTATAATCTAATAAAATTTGTATTCCTACTACTTTCTTGATACTACCTGGAAACATAGAACTTGTAAATTATATTGACCTTTCTTACCTTTTATATTATTAGAATCATGCTTTTTAGTTCTACATATAATTCAACCCACAAGATATTACTATTATTTTTCGGTAGTCTGTAGAATTTAGTATTTGCCTGTATGTTTCTGTTGCCTTGTGTTCTTTATTCTCTTATACAGCACTTCCACATTTCCATCTAGATCATTTCTCCCTTGAAAAGTGTGTCTATTAGTGTTGGTCTGCTAATAATAAATTGCCTGTTTTGTTTGTTTCAAAATTTATTTTACTGTGTTTATTGAGGAACATATTTTGGGATAGAAAGCTTAGCTGAGAGTTTTTTCTAGAAATACCATTTAATTTTTTTCTGATTTGAATAATTTATGTTAAGACATCAGCTATCAGTCTAGTGTTCCTTTGAAAGCCACGTGTCCTTTTTTGTTTGTTTTTCTGAATGTTTCTTTCTTCTGTGCCTTTGATTCTCAACAATTTTACTATGATGGCTCTTGGTATGGTTTTCTTTGTATTTGTCCTGCCTGGGATTTGCTAAGTTTTTGGAATAGGTTAATATATTTCACTAAATCTGGAAAATTCTTTATTGTTTGTTCTCTGAATATTGCCTCTGACACAGAAAGAGGCTAATCTCTCTTTCTGGAATTCCAGTTACAATTATATTAAGGCTTTTAATATGCCCATGTGTCTCTTATGCTATTCTTTTTTTTTTATTTTGCTTTCTATTCTGTTTTCTCTGCATTCAGTATTTTCTATTGATTCATCTTTCAATTAATTCATCCTGCCTTTTGCTTTGTGCAATTGACTGTTAAACTCATCTCTTGAGTTATTCAATTGTACATAATATTTTTTAAATTATGAGTTATTTAATTTGTATATCTTATTGATTGCTATTTTTATTGAAATTATTTATCTTTTACACTGGTTTTCGTTCATATATTTCTCAATTTTTAATATTTCCATCACAATTAGCTTAAAAGTCTTTGGCAACTTTTATATCTAGATCATATGTAGGCTTGCTTCTGGCATCTGAATTTTATTTTTATTATTAATATAATGCAAATCTTTCTCCTATTTCTCCAATTTCTCAGGAAAGAAGCTCAACTCCACAGAGACTTACATAGCACTGCTCATTCACAGAAAAGTTATTTGAAAGCACTTACAATCATTAATAAGCAAATTTTCATTCATCTCATCATAGCTAGATAAAATGTACTATTTTGTATCTTTAAAAGAGTGTTTAAGATATACAATGAAATCTATTAAATGCCTTTCAGACATATGCAATAATCCCATTGGCTTTGAACTTAGAAATTCTATTAGAGTTGTTGAATCACTGATACTTAACTACCACAAGGATTCAAATGGAACCCCAGTGATGTTGCATCAATAGTGTATTTTCCTACATGATTGAGAGCAAGTTCTTGTCAATAAAGATGCTCTAGTGTAGGTATTGTTAGAGCTCCATGTGTATTGTAAAACCTGCACACAATTTATCACTTTGAAAGGTATAGATTTTATATAGTTCATGGAATGCACCGGTGACAAAGATAAACAACAATAAATTTCACAAAATTTAAGTAAAATGACTGTGTATGACTCAGACATGTCTCCCTTTTGAGACAAATGGCATATTTGTAAAAGGGAAGACTTTCTAGCACACAAATAGATTTTTATGAATTTTGATCAGTATTGCCTAATTAATTGCTTCATTTGTTATTTAAAAAAAAAATAGTAGTAGGCTCCAATTTACCCAAAACAAGTACCTGGTTTACAGGGTGACACCAATTCACTTCAAAGCAATTCTGATCATATACAATTTGTCCATGTAGAATGATATTCTAAATATCCAGTTCTACATATTTTGTAGTAAAAGCCACAAACTTGGTGAACAAAATTATCTGTAAGAAGATCTTGCTGTATAGCCATTTAGAATCACAAAGTACTTTGTTTTAATGATATTCTAAATATCCATTTCTACATATATTGTAGTAAAAGCCACAAACTTGGTGAACAAAACTATCTGTAAGAAGATCTTGGTGTATAGCCATTTAGAATCACAAAGTACTTTGAGATAGATGGAGAAATTAAAATATAGACTAAAAATGGCAACTCATACAGAAAATATCTACCTGCTAATAAAATGTCTGTGTTTATTCAGACTCAAATAAAGCAAATATTGGTCACCTTATTCTCAAATATATAATCCACAATTGTGGGAGAACCTGGAGAAGTAAACACTGGATATGGGAGACAGAGGTTCAGAGAAAGAGTCACTAACAAAACAGTCTGCTAAGCCAAGTACTTCTAAGCATGAGTGGGTCCACCAAGGGTAAAGTAATGGGGAAATCTATGAGAACTTGTGTATTTTGTATAGCTATCACCTCCGTGAGTCCACAGCTATACATGTGGTAATAGCCATGGACCCACCCTGTTAGTTAACAGGGACAATAATTGAAAAGACCTGCTCAGTTAGCAGGAGAAAGAAAAGACAAGCTACAACTTAGCAGGCCCCCATGTGTCTGTCTGCAAGGACATCTAACCACAGAATGACCTTTGGAGAGTTTCACATCCACGTTCAGAGAGTTTAACCTCCACTTTCCCAATTTTGCGTAAGTTCCTTTTTTTGCCAACTCTTAACCAGACTCATAAGCAGAAGCGGATTCTGGAAATGTAGTTCCCAGATTAATCAAGAGGCAAAATATGCCAAAGTACCTATCAAAGTTAAGTGCCTCTGTCTTACATAAAATTATATTCTCATTTATAATTTACATTATTGCTTCAAATAAAATTAAGCAATAATTTCTTACAGTTTTATTTTTACAAAAGAAACAAGGAATAGGATATAGCCCTTCCATTGACGTAAATTTCAAAACTTACAAATTTTAGACCCTCTTCCAAAATAAAAATACTGCCACTTACCATAGGATAGAAAAGCAAAATTTGTATCTATATTTATGTTACCAAGAAAATCAAAGTTAATTTTAGTTCGATTATTAGTTTTTTAACTTTTTTACTCTAGAAATTAATTTGTTATATATCATTAATCAATAATATATAAGTAGGAGAGTATGTATTTCGTAATGTTTAGCACGTAAGTGTAAGACATTAACTTAGCCTCTTGGAGAAAATCTTGTTGAATTTTAGAACTACCTTATGACTTTGATTGACCTTCACTCTTTTTTACTTCTTCGACAAAATACATCTAACTGAATTGTTTGTATTGAAATTCACAGAAAGTAATAAGCTAAAATACTTTACTTTGATTCCAGAAAATGTGTCAATTTAAAAGATCTCATCAGGCACATTTGACACATTGTTGCTGTACACACTTGTACTCTTTTTGTTCACATTTTGAGTTCAAGGAAAAGAAAAGAGAAAAACCCATATACCTTGTTGCTCGGTGAATTCTCCAGCCTGCAAGTGTCTGAGAAGCTGCCAGAACCTTTTATTTGTTTTGTAATCTTAAAGCTCTTTAAAAGGACCTTGACATTCTGCTTACCTTCTTCATTTCAACCACCTATTAAACATCAGCGTTTAATGATTTTCTAACTATAACTGTAAAATTGCTTTGCTCATCCTTCTGATGTCACAGCCTTTATAACACAATTCTTCCCCTTCTTTATTTGCTCTAGGGTGACATTGAGAGTACGAACATCAAAATCCTTTTTTTGTTTTCTATTCCATTCCCTGGACACATAGCGCTCCTTCCAGAATCCTTATGTTCCCTCAGATTCACAAAACTACCCCCTGACTGTAAGTCATTACCCACACAAAAAAAGTCATTTGGTGAGCTGATTTTCTCTCTCATGCACAGCGCATACAAAGCACCTCATTACATCTTGGTATGGCCTAGTAAACTGCAGAGACGTGGTGGCCACTGAGGAGCCTCTGCACTTCACAGTCCCTGATGAAGAAAGAGCCTCTGCACTTTCTTCATCCTTTCACGTGCACTTCTTTAAGGAAAATAATCTCTAAGATGAAGAAGTCTTGCAGGCAACTGAAATTGAACTCCCTTTCTCCCCACACCCTCACTCCTATAATCTAACCCTCACTCCTATAACACTCCTATAACTCCCATAACCGCCTTGTCAGTCCCTTTCTGCATTCATCCAACACCCCTTCCTGAAATTATTCTCACACAGATTTCTTACTCATTCATTGAACCTCTAAAGGAAATTGTTTGTATTTAGTAAGCTCTTTTCATATATTTCTCATTCTCCCTGGGAAAAGATTTTATTGAACCATGAATGTCATGACATTTCCAAGATGATGACAGTTACAGAATTTTTAACATGAGCAAGGTTTGGTTTGGGAAGAGACAGAAAACAGATGGGGAACTGGTGTTGTCACATATTATGTACCACAGAATATGGGGGTATCAGAGAGCACATGTGAATATGTCAGCAAGGTTCAGTAATAGATCAACACCTGAAAATAAAACTGAGCTAACAATGAAGCAGTGAGGAAACAGGGTATTTATTCTTAAGAGAAAACTAAAACGACCATTAAAATTGCAGGTGAAACTTTGGATTTGGAACTGATATTTTATGTCAATAAGCAATAATTATGGTGGAATGTGTTTCCATACTGCATGTAAGTAATTTGTACATGGATAAATATTTTGTATTATTACTCAGCGAGAGACCTATTATTTTTCCATGTAATAAGAAAAAATGGTATTATAAGTAAGGCCAGTGGAATCGTATATTAAATTATGAGAAAGAGATATTCATTTAGGATAGTTTGGTGCCTATGATAAATGAGGAAAGAGAGAGGAAAGAAGAGTGAGGTTCTGGGAGGTTGGAAGTTAACTCAAGATATTGGGAGGGGATTGAAAAATTGAGGACTATAAAACGAGTAAAACATAAGAAGGGAAACTTGCTTTTATAAAGAATGAGTATTTTTTTGTTTTGATTTCCATGAAGTACATGAAAATAAAATTATTCTTGACTGTAGTTCACCCAAAGGTTTATTGACCTTAGCTTTACAGCATTTGGATAAAGAGCTTATAAAACGCCTATCATTCACAGGCCTGAGGAGCAAGAATTCTTCCTAGGATAATAACTCAGGTGTCTGCCATTGACAAAAGTTGGCTGCTAGATTTCTTTGCAATGCAGTTTAGTTAAGTGATTCTGCAAATTATCTGTTCCTGCTACGTCTATCAGTAAGGCATTCTCAAACAAGTGTAATTTTCAGTGAATACGCAGTCTTGGCAATCAAGTAAAAAAGAAAAAAGCAGGAGGAGAGGGGAGGGCAGAAGCAAAGAACGCTACTCTAATCAATTCTGCCTTGGAGCGGAGACTCCTACCTAAACAACATGAGAGTTAATCAGCATTTTGTACGTGGTATGTAGAAAAAAATTGTGAATTTTTTATTGCAGTATAGATATCAAAGTAACGTTTCCATTACTGATTGGCTTCAGACAGTGAATATGTTCCATCACAAGGTAGTCACCAGAGCTATTTCATTTAATACTATTTTTTATTTTGAAGTAAAAGAACATACCTTACGAGAGGCCGGGCACGGTGGCTCACGCCTGTAATCCCAGCACTTTGGGAGGCCGAGGCGGGCGGATCACGAGGTCAGGAGATCCAGAGCATCCTGGCTAACACGGTGAAACCCCGTCTCTACTAAAAACACAAAAAATTAGCCGGGCGTGGTTTCGGGCGCCTGTAGTCCCAGCTGCTACGGCGGCTGACGCAGGAGAATGGCGTGAGCCCGGGAGGCGGAGCTTGCAGTGAGCCGAGATGGCGCCACTGCACTCTAGCCTGGGCGCCAGAGCGAGACTCCGTCTCAAAAAAAAAAAAAAAAAGGACATACCTTATGAGATACCATAACAAAATATCACCTTAATATTCAGCCTTCTCAGTTTTTTTCCTTTCAAGTTACAGGTCTAAGGAGAACTTCCTTGTGAAGCAACCAAGAATCGTCTTGAGACAATAACATTCTAGAATTAGATTTTGGGAGAGAGTGTCAAAATCTCATTCTAATGGTAGGTAGTTATGAGAGAATTGTTCATGTCATCCTACAAATATACAGTGAGCATAGATTATATTCTAGACAATATTATATTGTTTTGTCATATGCACAGATGACTAAGGCTGGCTTCTAGACTTTAAGAGATGGTAATATAGTTGGCTTTGTCCTAGAACAATTAGAATTGCCCCGCCTTCGTTTTAGTCCATCGTTATATGTAGAGATAATTTATCTGGCAAATTATAAGACACAGGAGCAGATATTTTCCATTGAATTTCCCTGATGTAAGTAACAAAGTATCAATATGAGCTTGAAAAAGTCATATTGCAAAATTGCAAGTGAATTATTTCTAGGAAATTCACACCTGCAAAAAGGATACTTACCGTCCAAGTGGCAGGTCTTTAGTAAACTCTACACATTTGATTTCTTAGAGTTATTTATTAATCCAAATCCACTTTCTTACCAACCCCGAGGCTGAACAATTTTATCTGGGAAGAGATGTGGCCAACTTTCTAGGGCTGACTTTGATCCAGTAGAACATGTCTTTTACAAGCATTTACTTTACCAACTGGGAGGTCAGTACCCTCCGCTTTGAAAAACACCCAGGCAAGTCTAAGGTAAAATTTCAGTTCTCACCTGCTAGAACAAAAAAGGTAGAGATGGTCAACATAATCAGGCCAATCCAGCAGTTTCTAGAGCAAGATATCCACTCTTTGAACTTCTATGTTCAACATCCCCAGGACTCCCATTGTTCAGACTGCCTGCGTGTGGGGTGGTAGGGGTGGAGGGACTGCCTGGCTCATTTAAGCACATGTTGACCAGACATCTATACAGAGCAGAATTGTTCTTACATCAAAAACAAAAACTTTAGTAATTCTAGTTTAAATGCGATTGAGCCGAATCAGAGATGCAGTTTATTCTCTCCTAATTTTTTCTCTATTTATAGCCTCACTTAGTGACAGGTCTGTTGCACAGGAGTGGGCTCTTACTCAACACATCTGCTCCCCATGTGTTGCTGAGTCACACATACTTTTTTCATTACCAAAAGTAACAAATATTTATTTTCTCCTTGACAGTCCCACAGAGTTGTTGCAACAGAGGGAAAAACAAGTGGGATTCCATTCAGCTTGGCTCCTAAAAAGATCCTTATTGGTGCTTGTGTCTCTACTACTAAGAGAGTTGTGGAAACCTTGGAACATGTCCAAAGGAGAGCAATGGAAATGATTGGGAAAGAGGATCTATGAGAAAAGGCTAAAATAATTGATATGGGTGTAGAAATAAAATTGTGTAGAATTACAGATAAACTATTTCAGGTAAAAAAAAAAAAAAAAATTAGAGAATAGCCTACAGCTGAGTTTCCTCTAAAGCAAGTTTTATAACCTGAGACAGGCTTCAGGGAACTTTTGAACCCCTCTTTCAAATATTGTTTCCACATCAATCTTTAATTTTTGTATGAGCCTCAGATGTAATCATGCAATATTATCTTAAGGTAATGGCATAAATTATGTTTTTCTCACGATGATGTCAGAGGGCAGAGGTGAAAAACTAGGCGTTTCCACTCTTTGTGATTTTCTATTAGTAATTCTTTAAATTGCAAATTGCAGCTTTGGACTTACACATCAAACCATGTCTGACCTAGAGGACAAGGAGTGAAAATGAATAGGCTAGCCCACATCGTTTCTCTGAATCAGTTTTATAATTGAACTGCACTTTAAACCTTATCTTTAGTCTTCTCACAAGTCTTATAAATGAATGTCACCCTGATTTGATTGACTGATCTTCGTTTCACACCCTTCATAAAGTAGCCCAAAATAGCTGCTGGAAAACATTACAAACCTGCTGAGTTTTAGCAGTCGTCAACTTTATATTGTCAGAATTTCTTGTGGGTGAGTTATAATTAGGTTTATTTATTAACTATAAAAGCTCCTGAAAGAAAATATCACAAATCATGCCATAGCCATCTCATCTTGTCAGTGCTTCTCTCTTAGGAAAGACAACATCTTATCCACTGTCATTAAGGATCATTGCTTAGAAAGGAATTTTAGGAACTAAAAAGATTGACTTCATACTGTGACAGTGAATTTGCCTTTTCTTTAAACTGGCTTATTTGCTATCTTAATTGCATATGTGTGAAATCACAAACATTCACAGGATAGGCTCTACAAAGGCATATTTGCTAGTATAATGATCGCTTTCCTTATATAATCTGGTAATGGACTTAGCATCATTACACACATTTTGAAAGAAAAAAAGATCCTTCTATCAAGGTGGCCTAAATCAAAAAGAATGTTAGCTGACTTGAACATCAGCTGCTGCTTCGTGACCTTGATTGCGTTTAGATCACCTACATTCCCCCTGCTTCAGAAGAACCCACATTATGCTAATGACCCTACTTCCCAAAATATCTAACCCTCTCACATCTAGTTAAGCTAGTGCTGTTCCAAAAACATAGATCACCCAAATGCTCAGGTGCTTACAGAAAATTCACCCTTTCTAATAAGTCATTTTGGCTTGCCACTGCAAGTGTTCATGCATAAAACATACAAGCTGAACTCAAGAATTTCTGTAAAAATACGTGCCCCAGAATATTTTTCATGACTTAAAAATCATGTATTTTAAATTGTACACCCAATGTAATGTGGAAGTATAGCATTTTTAAGATGTATTTAAATACTTTAGAGAATTATTTTTCTACCTGTGGCTTAGCTAATGCAATCTGTGTTACTTACCTTTCCAAAAGCTATTAAATAAAAACGTAAAATTTATTTCACTTTTACATATAAAACTCAACTTTCTGCTCAAATGTAAACTCTCTGTGGGGATAGGAAATACAATCTCAAAATCTAATCTGTTTTTTAGTCTTAAAAATCATCTGACAGCTCTCCAAATGCAAAGTACACACACATTTCGAAAGTTAACCTTCAGGAAGTATAAATAGAATAGAGAAGCACCTTGCTGTCTCATTGTGTGTTCAAATGGCATAAATTGATTCAAAATCTATTAAGATTAATCTTTCAAAACTAATACTCTGTGGTTCGAAGGTTACTGAGATAGTTTCCCTTCATACCTTGACATGTTTTGTCATATCTCAAAAGTGTCTTAAGGGCTCACATATTATCTGATGTTTATCTAGATTATTGGCCCATTCCATTCATAGGCAACCCAAGCTATTTCTTGTCAGATAGAAACTGATAAAACTTCAATAGCATTCAAGAACCTTTTCCAGCAAAGTAAATATCCCACTGCCATGCAGTAGCATTAAAAAAAAAAGAAAGAAAAAAAAACCGGTAGTCCAATGTATTACGAATGCCTATTTTCATAAACGGGCTTTTAGGTGAATGTGTAAGCACATAGTACTATGTCTGAAAGCTAGCTACTAAGAAAGAAACATTTATCTCTCATAAGAGTGTCTTTCAGTATACATCAATTCAAGAAAAATGATATGGCAGAAAAGTAGTTGTGAAATTAATGTGAGCAGTAAAGGCAACCAATAGGGATAACTCAGGTCCCAAATATTTGTCTCAAGAATAGGATTTTGGCAGAATTCCCAGATTATAATTTCAGCTCTCTATTCAATTTTGCAATCATAAAGAAATCCAAAAATGATAACATATTGCCTTTTTTTCTCTAATGAAACAGCCATATATTTGAGACATATTTTTGTCTCAAATGAAATAAGATTCTGATAGACCTGGAAAAACATGTGAACAAAAAAATTTGACTATTTTAAACATTGTTATATTTCATGAAATTAAGTTGATGATAAAACCCATGGGCTGTGTCTTTACGGAGGGGGTAGAGAGCATTTATTGGGAAGACAATTCTCACTAGGAAGTGGCTGTGCCACTAATATTTCTGAAATGCCTTAGAAACTTAGAAACAAAAACATTATTCAAATCTCTTCTCCAAGGAGTTTTGTTTTCATTCATTAAAGTAATCCACTGTTAATCATGATTCCATTATTCTTGTCCTTAAACATTATCCACTCCTTCTTCTGGAGAAAGGCAAATGCTGCTCAGACAGGAATTCTTGAAGCCTGGTGTTCACACGGATAGGGGAATGTGTCTAGCCAACCTTGTAAGTAAGGACCCTGCAGTGAGCCACAGCATAGACTGAAGAGATCAATTTCTTGTCTTCAAAAAACACATATTCTTGATGTTCACTGCAGGTGCCAGAAGCAAACTTCAGGGAGAGTGAGACTAAAACTATCTTCTAAGGAATAATAAGAAATATTTTGTTAACAGCCATTTGAGATTGGAAAGTAGCACTCCTAGAAAAAGAATTTCATACTATCATATACCATCTGTTTAAAATAATGAAACCATATTAGAAATAAGAAATGTCTTTTATTTGGCTACTGTAAGTATTCCAAAGATTGTTTAAGTCCAAATTACTAAGCAATATTTTATACACCTGGAGTCAAAGTAGTATACACTACTACACTATACCAGGTCTATAGGTAATGCATTTATATATTTGCCTATCCAGTTAATGGTTTACAATTTCTTCTATGTAGTATTATTTTGAAATGTATTTAGGGATCAAAATGAAATGTTTTCAAAAGAAAGATCCAATAAGCAAAAGAGAAAACTCCTGTACCAGGAGCTCCATTTGAGCTCCTTTCCTACTTGTCAGGGAAAACTAACAAAAAATATGTAAGTAAATAAACATTTAGCAGAAAATAATAAAATCAACTGACCTGCTGGTAATCTCTTATTTAGGAGTATGAGGTTAAACAAACAAGAGAAGATGAAGGAGGAAAAGAAGAAGATGGAGGAGGACAAAGCTTTCAGAAGTGCTTATTAGAGCTATTATATGCCAAATATCTACTCTATGGGAAAAGCAAATATCACAATATTTTTATCAACTGTATTCACACATCTGATCAAGGTAACATCTTAAAATGGGTAGATGAAATAATGACATGAAAAAAACAAAAAGAGAACCCAAAGATAAGTTGATATAAATGTCAATGTAATTCATCTAAAAAACTCATTCGTGTTGAGACTCTAATTCAGCAAGAAGTGTTAACTCCAGTTAAAAATAAATTAATCAAGTCTAGTATCATAGATTAGTAAATCAAGGCCCACCCAAGATCATATAGTTAATATGTGACAGAATTGCAATTTGATTATACAGCACTAGAATTAGAAATCAGCTAGAGTCCCCTGATGAAGACTGAGTCTTTGTAAGCATCTTCCAGTTTGGTATAGAAATGGGTTAAATATTAAATGTTGATTGAGAAAAAATACCTAGAAACCCCAGAAATACTACTTAAACTTCAAGGAAGATGAGTGATGATTTATCCCACAATCTCTAACCAGTTATCTCCCTCTAATTCCTATAACCTAAGATTTCATTTTTTCTTTCCATGAGACCCTGCTTCCAAGGGAGTTTAAAAAGAAGCAAAGTACCTTTCAGATTACTAGTTCTAAGCATGTAATATGCCCTCATGATAATTACACTTCTCTCTATTTTCTCCACTGCATTTCACCTGAATAGAGCTGGAACTAGATCTATAAGCATTCATAGTGTATCCAATGAGAGACTATTGTTATTTTAATTAATTTTGTCATCCAGGCTGGAGTGCAGAGGTGTGATCATAGCTTATTATAACCGCAGACTCCTGGGCTCAAGCCATCCTCCCACCTGGGCCTCCCAAAGAGAGACTCTATTTTTAAATCTAGGATTAGGCATATCTACCCCCGGGTAGCTTTATGGGGAATTGACCAGGAAAGTAAATTTCCTTTTTTTTTTTTTTAAGGTTCTACCACTTTTGAAAGTAAATATATATAACATAACAATTGAAGGAACAGTGAGGTGGGGGAAAATATAGTGGCATTCTTTATTTTTATTTGTTAAATGAGACAATCTGATTCACAAGAGGAAAATGTAAGCTCTTTATGAAATGTAGCAGTAGTATTCAAGGTAATTTGGATTTTATATTAGATATCACAGATGTTAAGTGCATGCCCAATAGGTAATAATCTATTTAGGGAATAAACAACTTCAGTCTGTTTTAAAAGTATTTATATGTTTTATTTTATGACTAAATATTATCATTGAGCTAAAATAATTTATACAGCTACAAACATGAAAACATTAACTGTGGATGTAATTCAAGCAAGTGCAAGTATCACCTGTCAGTTGGCTGTAATGAAAACAAATTATAATTAAAACAAATTTAAATTAATTCAATTTCTCTAAAATTCTTTGCAAATACAGTACAGCTATTCAAGAAATGAAAACTAATTTGACTTCCATTACTCATAATTAGCATTCGTTAATAACGCAAGAACTTTTAAACAAGCTATAGCATCTCTGCCTCCAAGAGTAGAAGGATTGGCTTTTATTACATTTAAAACATAATTGGTAGCTTAGATAACTTACCTAAAGCAATCCAGCATTTTGAAACTTTGAAAAGAACTTAGCTGCTCTGGGCTGTAATCATCCTGAAGAAAGACAGTCTACTTTCTGTTCCCAAATATCCCACCCAAGGACTATCAAATCTACTAACTGAACTGTTGTGATAATTTGAAGGCTTTCTTCTCTTATTTTTGTGTAAAGAACAACATGTAATAGACAAGGAAAGTATAGTCGGCTCTTTCAATTTTGCAGGTACCTGAAACATTCTTGTATACCTTCAGAGAATGAGGCTAGATGAGAAAAGAGGGTCATTTTATGCCTAAGATGTGGTTAGAATTTAATTTCCTTTCAAAATTTATTTTGAGCAAAGGGAGCTTTACTTAAACACGCTGCGTGATTCCACTGGATTGTCACAGACTTCCCTCATCTGTCCAATTGTTCCGCTCACAGCATTCAGGAAACTCTGCTCGCCATCTCTCTTGTTCAGCTATGTCATTCTTCCTCTCTCTTCTTGTTCAAAGGCTCTTGAAATCTCTTTTCTTAATACAGGTTTCTATGACTAAGAAATACAAAAGAAAGCAAGCTAATCTTTCTGCCCCTAATTTTTTTCTCACTAGCACATTTCTACTATACAGCAAAACCACTCCTGGATTAGTGCTTGTACTTTAGCACTTTCCTATCAGTGCTTGCATAAAATGAGCTATAAATGCTTCATCCAAAATAGATGGTGACTTTTTCGGCTTTATATAACCACGTTCTTTTATATGTTAATCCATAAAAGTTCTCTTCATTTGAGATACCTTGAGATCAAGGACATTATCATTTTGAAATAATTCTGTGGATCCCATAGAAAATGTTCATGTGACATAAAAAACAGCACGCTATAGAATTTGCAATAAATCTGCTCAGCACAGTATCCAAAAGTTTGCAGAGACTTGGAGCTAAATTGGGTGTGCTGGTGATTATACTCAGTTTAAACCAACAGCAGAGATTCACTAGCCAGACGAAGAGAATGTCTCATGTTGTTTATGCATAGTTTTAAAAAACAAAACCACAACAAATACACTTATCAAATTCTATGTCAGTAAATTATAAAATCTAGAAGTTGAGAAGGAAGTCAAATATATTGATTCTCACACTGACCAGAAAATAAAATATAGAATGAGAGGGCTTAAAAAAGAGAAAAAAAAGGAAAGAAGAATGATTTTTAGGTCTTCCAGGGGCCATCCCACAATATCCTGTTAGATTTCAAAAAGAGGATATAATTAATTGCCCACAGACATTCATTTAATCAGGTGTTTTTAATCAAATGTCTCCCTAGAATTTAAAGCTGATTGCTGTCCTAAAATGCTATGACATGTACCACAGGCTCTGAAAGATCCATCGGGTATACATAAGTCAATATGCATTTTGGGAGGCTCAAGGCATCTTCAAAAGTCAAAACTAACAATCTACTCTCTGCAATTTACAAACTAAATAGTACTAGTATTTTTGCATGCATTAGCCAATTTAACCTTCATGATAACGTAAGCTAATAACTAGATCCAATCATTAGTTATTTTCCATTTTACAAATATAAATTGGAAAGAAAGGATAAGTAATTTGTCCAAAATTATATTTCCTAAGAATAGCAGGGCTGGGATATGAATTCAGAACCTGAGTATTTAGTCATTTTGCTCATCTGAATCTCACAAAGCCTTTGAACAAAACCTTATCCAACATGATTGGCACTAGAAGTTGATCATTTACTCTAAGAAATCAGTTAAGGTAAGAAATTGTCTTAAATAATTTACAGGACAGACAGACATGGAGAAAGAAATGGATACATTAACAGATTTATCTGTAGATATTTTCATATATGGCCAAACTTTTTCTTTGGTGGGTATCCTGTTTTGTGCTCCCCACAAAGCACACACTGAAATAAGGATAAAGTACAAGTGGCTTATTTGAAAGTGCTCCAAGAAAGCACAACGAATAAAGTAGGGAAGATGATTTAGAGAAGGGGAGAAAAGTCATCAAGGTATAGGTTTAGCTGTGGAAACTGAAATTCAATCACATTTGAAATTCTCTGAGGAACTGTGTGGTATTTCAAAACTACCCTTAAAAAAAAAAAGATAGAAAGCTGGCTATATATTGATTCATTGATTTCCATGCCTCGTTGAATCAGTTTTACCTGGGAGGATTAAACCCCTAGCACTTTAGGTGGCCTTGGCGCTGGACTGAGCAAGCTTCTGTATCTCTAAGAGAAATCCTCAGGCAGAGTCAAAGGAATGCAGGTGTGTGGCATGGCATGCTATAAAGCTGCTGGGCACTGTCTACTCAAAGTGCAGGTGAACACAGAAAAGCTGTGGATGGAGCACGAAGCATCAACAGTGTCTGCTACTACTATGGGCAGTAGAGGAGAGTTCCTGGTTGGAATTTCTCATCATTTTTCTTGCTTAACCCACAACTCATCCCTATTTTTGATAAATATAATTTTATGTTCCCTTAAAATGAAATAAGAAATTAAAAATACTTGGAAAGAAAAGTGTAGAATTATTTAGGTGATTTATTTTTTCATACTTTTATATACTTTCCCAAACCTTTACAATCACTTTATCCTCAACGAATTCTACAGAATGCTTTTTGGAAATGTTCTATAATAAATCTTCCTAACAACTCAAACGACAACTTCATTTCATTCTGCAATATTTCAACTGTATACAAAATAATTTCTTAAAAATAGATATGACTCTTGGAAAATATACAATTTAGCTGGTTGGGTGGCTAAGGCAGATGAATCATCAAGCTTTCTGCTTGCCTTGGACATTAGGTGCTATGTTTACCAATGAAGTTAAGACCATGGGCTAACCTTGTGGGGATTTTTTAAGTGGAAATTGCCACTGTTGCTGGTATTTACTGCTGCTGGAATCTTAGTCTCAGTCCCAGAAAAGGCTCATCATTATTTACATTTTAGAAAATAAAATGCAAAGAAAAAATGATTCACTGTGTGGTCTAAAAAGGCCACACTATTGCCATGTGCACTTACACCCAGGTCACCAGAAGGCACACCCATGGCTAATTGATGAGGCAAGTCACCCATTCATCTAAACAGTGAGGCAATGTGATTATAAAAACATTAGCGAATTAAATAAATAATTAAATTAAATGTATTGATGTCACTAATCCATGTAATCACAGCCTTAAATAATGGCTAAAAATATTACTTTTGTAAGAATCAATCACGAATCCTAGCCAAAAATATAAAGTGGGCAAGCCTGTCAGCCTTGCTGTCTTCTCCTTTCTTGAAACTTCACTCATGTTTAGGCACTTTTGGCCCTTTGTCTGTCCCTCCTCAAATACTCCTCCTTCCATCATATGGAATAATTGCTAGGAAGCAGGCACTCATTTCAGGACTTCATTTCTAGGTTCCATTTGCATCAAAACGGGGCTGTATGACTAGTTTTTAATGGGATAAAATGGCTGGAAGCAAAGTATATTATTTAATGGTCCAGATATTTGAAAAATGAACATGCCTTCTCCATTCTCTTTTACTATCTATTGGCTGAATATCAAAGCCTAGGGTGTCCTGGAAGATAACATGACTTCAGGCAGCCTGGTCTCTGAATGTCTGAATGAATTGATCACGACTCTTTTCTAGCCCCAGTCTCTGAACTGGAACTACCTTAGACTGTTTAGCCGCAGAGAAAAAGAAAAGGGATTTCTGCAGCCTGGGTTTGAAACGATGCTATATGCTTCCCCAAACCATGCCATTTTCCTGGGCATACAAGAAGACTATAATGCCTAGCCTCTCCTGTTTTCATATTTGGTAGATATCTCTGCATTCTGGCTAATAGAATTTGGGTATAATTGATGTATACTATTCCCAGACTCAGCCAGAAAGCTTCTTCCACAATCTTGCATTCTCACTACTACTCTCCTGCAGTCTCCTGGAGCTACATGCTGAAGATGGGAGAAGGCTAGGTCTTGAATTGATTAGGTGGGGCAACTTACATTGACTGTGACATGACTCATGACAGGCATCAGAGTGTTCATTGAACACATTTGGTAAACTATCACCTATAGCCTGTGCCTGCTGAACTTGATCTAAGGGAAGAGGTTAGAAAACAAAGCCATCAATGTATAGGTTAGTTGCTTCTGTTGTGTTTGGTAATATGTTGTAAGAAAGAGATAGACTAAGAAAAAAGTGGCTAAGTTTGCAAGCAGAAATAAATGAGAATGAGAATCTAGAATTTTTGGGCCTTGCTAACCCCTTCTAGATCCCAAAGAGTAAGAAATAAAATTGAGGAAAGTCTCTGATCCAGTGAAACTTTTCAGTTAAACGAAGTGACTCAGCTTTGTGCCCAAATTCAGATCAGGGATCCATCCTTCCTAAAATTCCTGATAGCCTCAAAAGAGCTGGCATTAAGCATAGAGTCAGAGATGTGAATGAGGAATTAAAAGAACGAGTATATTTGTGAACTATATCCGAGAAAGAACTTTAGGTATGGCTACTAGGCCATGTAAATGACAAGAAAGATAGATTAGAAGATATTGTTTGTGACAAAACTATTTTTTTAGAAAAGGAAATCATGAGCTTAGTCTAAAACACTGGAGGATTTGGGGGTAATGTTAACCATTAGCAGACTAAGAGGCAGGCTGCAAAATCTGTGCAGTCCTCAGAGAAGGCAGAGCCAGGCACTCCCTAGGAGAGTTTCTTGCAGAGAGTGGAATTAGCATCTAATCAATAAACTTCTCCCTCTTCCAAAACACATAGTCTTTACAATGTTCACCAAGCAAGTTTTAGAATTTTTCTATGCCAGTGTCTGTTACATGGAGCCCATTCTTTACCTTTTCACATGACAATGTTGTCATGCTATTGGGTTTTGGGGATAGAACCAGATAAAAAGTCTTTTCAGGTTATAGGATGCTGACCCAAAGAAAAAGACAACACATTGTCGGAAGATTCTAGACTTTGAGTTGGAGGCAGTGACTGAATGAATTTCGTCCACCTCATTGGAGAGGTCATTAGTGTTTTCTATGTGTAGAAGTAAGAGTGAAGTAGATATTTCATATTGGAAGTACAGACTTTGGCAGAGAAAGCCTTTCTTGGCTTTCAAGAAGAGTACATTTTTTCATACACCATTTTTATAGTTTGAGGTTCTATGATTGAATCCTAGCCATCTGAGTATGCGGTGAGTAAAAGTGATGTATGCCACTTTCACACATGGTCAAAAAAACATCTGTATGATCATCTATTCTCCTTTTTCCCTTTTGCAGAGATGTTAGAAGCCAGTTCTTGAGAATGGCAGGACCACCTGGTGGACATAACCTGGGTCGGTGAATGACTGCACAGAGCAGAGTCCTACCTGTCAAGACATCAGATTATGATGTGAGTAAGCAATACATATATATTTTGTTAACTCATTAGATTTGGGAATCTATTGGTACAACAGTGTATTAGTTTCCTAGGATTGACATGATAAATGACCACAAACTCAGTGGCTTAAAAAAAAAAGAAATTTATCCTATCACAGATCTGGAGGCCAGAAATCTAAAACCAAGGGCTTGGCAGGATCATGGTCCCTCCAAAGAGGGACACTCTAGGGAAGTGTCCTTCCTTGCCTCTTTCAGTTTCTGGTGGCTGCTAGCAATTCTTGGCATTCGTTGGCTTGCAGATACATCAGTCCAATCTCTTCCCCCTTTTTCACGTTGACTTCTCCCCTGTTTCTGTGTGTGCATCTCAAATATTCCTCTGCTTTTCTAGATGACACTTGTCCTTGGACATTTTTTCCAATGACACTTGTCATTTGATTTAGTCCCCCCCCAATTCAACTCACTAGGAGCATTCAGCTTATTCAGTCCATTGAGCTCTCAAGCTATTCTACGCAACTTTTTTCTCAGAAAAATAACTCTCCAAAACAGAAGTCAATGTTTCACAAATTGTAGTAACCAAAATGATTTTAGATGCTATACATGTGAATATTAATAATTACATTTGCCATTTTAAGGTTCATTCCTAATTGTATAAATTTCACATTTAAATAGATGTATTATAAAACACAAAATGTCAAATAATTGAAAGAAAAAGAACTTCTATCTATTGGTAAGCAGTAGAGAAGCTTCCTGAAAGTAAGGTGGCTTTCCTGTATCCTTAAAATCATGATGTTGGGAGGCTGATGGCACTGAAGAAGATGAAAGGTGGTCTCTGATACTAGGAATTAGATATTGAGGAACACAATTGCCCAGGCAGCCTCTAAGTTTGGACAAATTATATCAAGTAGTGACTGGCATTGTGAAAAGCTGCCAAATTTCCAACTACATGCTCATTTTGGAAAGATCAGTAGGTCACACTCTTCCTTCAGAGTGTGTCCATAAAGGATAACTTCTTCAGTCACTGAATATCAATGATGATAGAAATTAAAGTACAGAAAAAAGTACATATCAGAAGTCACAATACTGACGAACAACACTGAGCATGATGTTGGATCAAATGCAAAGCTTTGTGTGCGCGCACACACACACACACACACACACACACACACTTAGAATAACACGACTCATGTCCCTTATACTGGCCCATCAAAATAAGAGAAAAAAAGACAACAACATAAATTAAGAAGTTATTTGACAGAGGATTCTTTGACTCAATAGTAATTAATTTAGTAATTAATTACTGAATTGTAATTAATTATATTTAATTAAACAATAAATTAAAAGCTATTTGAACACAGACATGACAACTAGTTTCATAAAAATCCTCTCCAAAAGAAAATGTTCAAGGACTTCATCATAGTCTCTATTATACTTAGCATTTTTGGCAGCATATTCACCATAGATATCTCACCAGACATGAATCCTATCAACATTTATGTAAATTAATATCAATTTTAAATTGAATGTTATTTGAACAAATATATTTTTGGCTTATTGTAAAGATATGAAATTAAGGCATCAAATAGCAGCACTAAGTCTCATTCTTATAAATAGATTATGGCCCAAATCTTCCTAAAGTCAACAGAAAGGAAAGACAATTAGCATGTTATTGATATTAATGTTCATTCTGTTCTTGTTTCCAAAGCTATCGTATTTGCTAATTATGCTTTGATGAAAGGTTCTAGTCTAAGTTTGTAATATTTCCCTTTCTAATGCATTAAATTCCAAAAACATGCTAATTTGAGAATAGGATTATCAACTGAAAAATAGTAGTGGGCTTACCACATCTTCTCATCTATTTTGACCATTAAAAAATAAATCTTTCTTCACACGGCTCTGGATGTTAACTGCAAGTCAGATATATATTAAATGATAAAATAGCTGGTATCTGGGTTTCCTCTCATTTTCCATTTTATTTGAGTAAATAATCTATTTCCTTATGACTGTATTTAAAACAATCAACCTGGTTAATAATAAGATTGCAATTTGGTGGCTTCTAGACAATAACTTTACATTTTCTCTGTTATTCTCTCTCATTAAAATTTAAAACCTTGTTAAAACAAATATCTTAATTCAGTCGGGCTTGGGTGGGGCCAGTCATTATACATTTCTAATAGTCTCCTTGTTGATGCCAATGCAGCTGGTCCGTGGACAAGACTTTGAATAGCAAATTGCGGTCACATCAGGTAAATGTTCAATTTTTATTTTATTAAATTTATACTGGCTTCAATGACTATAAAGCCATATACTATTAACCTAAAATGACAACAATATTCAAAAAGAAAAAAATCACACAAAGGGAAGTGCACAGAGAAATAGGATAATTTTAGACGTGTTAAACCCCTTTTATACTCTTTGAATATGTTTTGCATATTGTAACTGTGCAACAAACTAGTTCAATAGTCCACACTTCTCAACCGTACTAGCACTTCACAAACCATGTTAACACTCTCTCAACCACAATCGTATCTTGCTCATTTATTGATTTTTCATATTTTCAGTGTCCACACGTATTCTTGGCAGCCTAGCAAGATCCAATCTCTGATTTCACAGCCATATGCCACTTAAGTAATAGCAAAGTTTGCTTGTACATGTGGAAACATGAGCATTCTTAAAAGTATCTCTCTTGGGGTCTCACCAAAAGAAGCCAATTTTTTGATATCATGGTTCAAACCTAACTTGGATGAATACCCACCCTAACTCCTATAGTGTATTCATTTATCTTTGCCACAATGTTATCCATAAAGATCACCTATTGAAGAAACGACTTATCTAAAAAAGGAACTTATTGGAAAGTAGTCTAACAATTCACCCGAACAAATTATTTTATTTATTTATTTATTTATTGAAACAGAGTCCTGCTCTTGTCACCTAGGCTGGAGTGCAATGGTGTGATCTCAGCTCACTGCAACCTCCACCTCCTGGGTTCAAGCGATTCTCCTGCCTCAGCTTCCCAAGTAGCGGGATTACAAGCACCCACAACCATGCCCAGCTAATTTTTGTATTTTTAGTAGAGACAGGGTTTCGCCATGTTAATCAGGCCAGTCTCGAATTCCTGACCTCAGGTGATCCACCCGCCTCAGCCTCCCAAAGTGCTGGGATTACAGGTGTGAGCCACCACGCCTGGCCGAAATTATGTTGTTTATAAAATTTCAGAATTGTGTTCGTTGTTACTTGCATGTGCATGTACAGACACACACATATAAAACAGGTTTATAGATAGAGAGCTTAAAGAGCACAGTGAGAAAATTAAACTATTAATAACAGAAATGTTGAAAAGAAGCATTGAACAACCCTGGCATTTTCTACATAATATGTTCTTATACCTGATAATAATATTACTAATATGCTTATTTGAAGACAGCATGGCATAAAAGTTAAAAATATGTATATTGAAATCAGAGGGCCTTAGTTTGAGTCCCAGTTCTTTTGTTCTATAATCATGTGAATTAGGATGCTTTACTTAACCATTCTTGGTCTCAGTTTCTTTACAATAGCTTCTGCTTTAAAAAATTACATTAACTTTTGTTGCATAGCAGAATCACTAAATCACATAGGCACAGAAGAAGAAGCATTATTTTCTTACTCATCACTCTGTGAGTTTGCAGGTTAGTTGGGGGTATCTATCTTGTAGATTAAGTCCAGGTCAGTTTCATATGCAGCCTTCTGGGACCTGGGTTAGAAGAACAGTGATTACCTGGAGACATGTTTTTCTCATAGTAGAGTTCTCAAGCTTCCAGGGGATTGAAGAGTGAAATGTACGGTTTTTTAATGACTCAAGTTTGATACAACAATGTCATTTCAGCTCACATTTTATTGGCCAAACCAAGTCATATGCCAAGTCCAACATCAAGGAGATATGGAAGAAAACTCCTCCTCATGAGGTGGTAAGGGGAAAGGCAGTAATTATTATCTAAACAATAGTCTAACCTTTACCAATGTCTTGTGAGGGATTTAAACTGCACTTCAAATGCTTAGAGAGGGATATATAGTAAGTATTCAGTGAATGCTTGAAGAAGAGAGATATTTAGTGTAACTATGAGACAGAACCTGGTTGGTTGTTCACCAGCCATTTCCCTTTTGCTCTTGTGCACATAGCTTGATTGCATTTCCCAGTTTCTCTTTTATTTAGATGCAGCCATTTATTTGAGTTCTGGCCAACGGAGAGTGAACAGACGTGATATACTGGACTCAGCCTGGCTCACAAAAATCCCCCTACCAATCTCCCATGCTCTCTCTCATCTGCAGGCTTGAAACAGAGGTCCTAGTGGAAGACCCGGAGGCTCTAGTTCAGAGTGTCCATCTAGATTTTTATGATGATGGAAATGTTTTACATCTTCACACACCAATAAAATAGTTAGTAGGCAAATGAGGCTACTGAACACTTCAAATGTGGCTTCTGCAGCTGAGGAGCTGAATTTTTCATTTTAATTAATATCTACGTATGGCTAATGGCTACCATGTTGAACTGTGCAGTTCTAGGGAAAGGCAAAGACACTAGATAGATGGAGCCTGAAATGTTGCATGCCAGTCATTTAATTGAACTGTGATATGAGCTAGAAATGAAATTTTACTTTGCTAAATAACTGAGATTTGGAGGTTGTTTCATGGAACTCAGACTACTCCAACTAATAAGGGGCTGTAATTAATAGAGTTAGGCATTCAGGTTTTAGTATGAGACAGAAAAAGGCTTCAATCCTGGCTCCACATTTACTGTACATAACATTGGGCCAGTTACTTAGCTATCTCCTTTGTCTATTAAAAGAAAATATTACCAGAACCTAACTAATATGGTTATGTGAGGATTAAATAATACGTTGCTTTTACATTAACATATGAAGCATAGTAAAAGACTAAAAATAGCAGTTACAATTGTTGCTAAATAGTTGAATAGCTGAAAATATACAATTCATAAGGGTCACCCCCAAATCTCTCCTTACCTTAATGAAATGTTTATGATAATTTTGTATGTGAGAACAAGGATTGAAGCAGGCCATGACTTTAGTCAAATAGATTTGGACAGGATGCATTATAGCAGTATAAAACCACATTTTAGTATTATGCCTGGGACTTTAATAAACTGCATGGAAACAAAGAAATAAAAAGAATCCAATCTATGTTATAAAAATGATTAAAGAGAGGGAATGCCTTAAAGAGGCATACTAATTAATAATAATAAAATTTAAAACCATAGTTGAAAACATACTCAAGAGGAAATAATGTAGCATGAAAATTCTAAAGAGATGTGTTTGGTTCAAGAATAGTTTTCTACTAACCCCACCGACCTACCTTGACTATGATTTGTTTGGGACCCTCATGATTAGGGAAAACACAAGTATGTGTGTGAGAGAAGAAAGAGGGGGTATGGAGAGTGAGTGGGTAGTTTATGACAGAACCCTTACCCTAAATAAAAAGCAAATTATTGTGGAAGTATAAAATTTTCATAATAATTTAACAAATTACCACCAGTGCAATGTCATACGCACTTTAAAGCAACATCTATCATCAATTTAGAAATGCCTTATTTCATCTAATTAAAAGAGAGCTTAATACATTTTATGATAGAAATTTATACCAGGAAACGATACAATTTAAAATCATATTTATTATGTTTTAAAGCAAGTGACTTATTTTAGGATGGGATAGATCAACTCATTCCAAGTGATAACTTTCTCCAATTTCAGCTACCTTGTTAAAACTTGAAAAATTATCAGGAATTTCTCTCTCATGGTGATATTTGAGTAAGGCCTTCACATTTTGTCTGATTGGCATATAAATCAAGAATAAATATTTCTTAAATGCTTATTTAAAGTACTCATTTGCCAATTTTTGAAATATAACTCAAATGTTATGGAAACAAAAATTAATGTTCTTTTACCCATATATTTCCTAGAACTTCTTAATTTAGAGCAGTTTCTGTTTGCTGATTTGTTTTGTTTTTTTGAGCCCATTTGTCCACATTAAAAAAAAAGAATTTTAGATTATCATCTCCCTTAGATCATCTCATCTAGTCCAATGGCTTTA
Organism: Hylobates moloch; assembly: GCF_009828535.3. NCBI lineage: Eukaryota > Metazoa > Chordata > Mammalia > Primates > Hylobatidae > Hylobates > Hylobates moloch. The sequence continues at coordinate 63,745,915 of NW_026652291.1, read as the reverse complement.
AATACAACCAATAAGCCAATGACTTCCAAACCTCCACCTGCCTCCTTGACAGTGTAAGTCCGCTTTTCTAGGACAACAAATAAATGGAACATAGTGGATTTCGGCAACATGGATTTCTTGTGCACAGCACTCCAGTGCTACAACTCCAATGGCCTTGACTCAAACAGCTCGGTGTCATGTGTCTTCTCATCTCAGATGCCAGGCTTAAGGATCAGAGAATCACTGGCACATATCACTTTCTTGGTGAACGGGCAAGAAAAAGGGGCCAAACTAAAACATGCAAGCCAATTTAAAGCTTTTTATTACACACAGCAAATGTGAAGTTTGCTCATATACTATTACCCAAAGCCATTCGTGTGGGATAGGAAGTATGTTCTGCATATAAACATGGCAAGGGAAGGAAGGGGACAAATGCTCATGAACAAATAATGCCAGCTACAGCACTACCCTTTTTCTGAACTCAAGGTTCATACAGACATTAGAGCTGCTTGATAACTCCATCTGGATGTTTAACAAACATTTTGCCCTTACCATGTCCAAAATTGAAACTTTGATTTCCAGTGCCCCCTCCAAGCTGCAATTCACTGACCTGTGTTTCCTAGCTCAGTAAATGGCACTATTATCCAGTCTAGGTTCCCAAGCACTATTCCCCAGCAGTGTATCCTATCAGTAAAGGCTAGTATTTACAGAGTCAAATCTGGGCACTGGATTGCTTTTTATACTGGAGGAAAGTCGTGTTTTTATATAATTTTAAACCTTTGTGTTACGAAAACTTCCAATTATATATAAAGTAGAGGGAATAGTATAATGAATTCTATGTGCCCAACTTTAATGACTATCCAATTCACAGCTAATCTTATTTCACTAAGCCTCATTCACTTTACCTCCCCAACAGTTTTTTAAACAAATTCCAGATATCACAGCATTTCATCATTGGTATTATACTATAAAAATAATAATATTTTAAAATCATCAAACAAATCACTATATGCTCTTGGTACCCTATAATAGGTTCCCTTTGCTGCTGGAATAAAGTCTAATTTCTCTGATATCCATAGTATCAGCCCACACCTACCCCTCTAAACGCTTTTCTCTTATGCTGCTGTCACCTGCATCCAATAGGCCCTGAAACACTGAAATTTCTGGTCATCTGGTGTTCCCTTTGCCACCAAAGCTCTCCCACGCAATCTTCACATGGCTATATTCATCTTATTATTTAGGAATAAGCTTAAATGCTGACCTCTCAGAAGGACATTCATTGACCATCAGTCTCAATGATCAATATGATTTGTGGCTATTTTTTAGCTTATTATCTGCTGTCTGTTCACTCTACTAGAATCTGAACATCTTGAGAGAGAGTTGGTGTTTTTTACTATCACATCTTTATGTCTAGAACAGTGCTTTTTTGATAGCATGTGTTTAATAGATATTTATTATATGAATATTGGTGGTTGTATAGGTTGGTGAACTTTCTACTACTTGGACCATAATCCTCAGTATTTTCATTTAAAGAGTTAAATCCTTTTCACTAAGTTACGTGGTTTCCAAAACTTACTATATATTCTTGTCTTAGATTTGGAATTACAGAAGACAAGCACAGAAATAGGGGAATGCTGTCTTGCCATGTTAAGATTAAATGCATTCATATGCTTGTGTTTCATCCAAGTGAAGAATGAGGGGTGTGAGCTGGATTTGGGAATGCACGAGGCACTGAAGAGCAGTGAAAGGTAGATCCAAAATTCCTCTTGGGACATAATTTAAGACAGCTTGAAAGTAAAAATGAAAGATCAAAAAGGTTTCAATTCTTACTTCTGGTATTGTGGCTTCTAGACATAAACTCAGTTCTAACACATCCAAGAATTTTGTATGAATTTTTTTTGTTAGCCTATTTCTCAACATAAAACCACTGAGAATCATCTCCATCTAATTTTTGACCACACTTAAAGCAAATGGACAAGCAATGAAACAAAATATGCAAGCAATAAACAGAAGGCAGCATACAAGGAGGGCTTATCAGTAAAGATCGTATCACCGAGATCAGATCTGCGGGTGCTGTTGCGGGGATGATTAGTAAACCTTGTTAACTTTCCCATTATCTATCTCCAAATAATGCATAATGTGCCAGTGTGCCATCTCTACAAATGCAGCCACCGTCACCACTTCCAGCCAGATTACTGCCCCTAAGCTCCTTGTTGAGAGAAATTTAGGAGTTGCCAATGGTTAAAGGTATTTTAAACCAAAAATTTATTACCTAGGGAGATTTGATTTATGAATGAAGTTTCTTTCTACCACTTCAAGTGGGTAAGAAGACAGAAAGAAAATAAATTGCTCTTGACATTAAAACTAGAGAAGCTAGAGAGAACCAGGACCTCTCTTGCAGATAACTTCAGCGTAAGTCAAAGGAGAACAAGGAGGAAACTTGTTAGGCTGATGCAATTTACCAGTTTCCTTATCTTTATATTTGGGTTTTATATATATAACAATGAGTTACTAAGGTGAATGCCATGTTAGGAGGAGAACACAATCATCATGATAGGAAGACCAGTGTATCTGGTACAATAATTTCAAACTTAATTATGAAAAATTGTGGTTTTTATTTTCTATAACTCAGTCTAATTTAACCCTAACTCCATTCTGCTCAGGAGAACAGAAACATAATTTGCCACTTCAAAGCAGTCTAGAGGATTCCTCTTCCTGTTCCCTTTCTTCCTGGTATTGTGTGTAAACGCCAAGGTCACTGAGGTGAAATGTGACATGAGGTGAAAGGTGGCATCTCGTCCTTCATCACTACCTGCCTATCGTGACATCCACTAAAATATATCCTCCATCTACTTTCTGGAATTAATACCTTCATGATGATATCAGTTGAGGTATACAGTTCTCATGTGGTCTCTTATCATATGATTCATGCCACGTATGCTACTGCAACTCTCCTCCAATTTGACTGGCAAAGCTATGCCAACCTTATCCAGAAAAACTATCTGTCTGTACTGTAAGCCTTGTTGGTACATGGAGAACTGATTTAGCCATTTCATCTTATCCTCTACTGCCAAGAAGGAACATAGAACGTTGGCAGCACAGATTTTATCTAATTGCAGATCCCTAAAATTATTAAGGGATTCCACTTTGTCTCCATCAGTTTAGAATTAACTCAAGTAAGAGAGGAGAGGGTAAGAAACCCATACCAGCCTCTGGATTGCTAAACTCCTTCCTTCAGATCTAATGATCTTTCTCTAGTCTCTGGTCTAGTATAGTTTGGGAAAGAACTCCTTGTGTGTGATCATGTTTGTTTGCTTGTTTTTCTCAAATCTTGTTGTCTTATACCTGAGAACCACTTCGAATCTAAAAGGTAAGAATTTTAGGTCTACGCCTTTGTTCTGCTCTTTTCCTGAGACTGTCTTCCCCTAAAATAATGAATGCTTTCTTGTGTCGCTGCCTGGAATAAGGAAGGAAAGTACCTAGTGACACAAGGAGATGTAATGTTTAATACTTTAACACTTTGCAATACTAGTCATCAATAATAAGTTTTCCAAACTTAATCATTTAACTAATGATAGCTTAGTATTAGCCTTTATGTTACATGTCTATAAAACGTCTTATAAAGATGTAGTTTGAATTTGCTTCATGTTAGATTCTCCTTTTGTTTATTTGGGAAAATAACATCTACTAATTTAAAATTTGTCACATCCAAAATTTGTGCTATAATAGCATAGTGGTAAATGATGGTGTATCAGAATTCTCTCTTAGCTATTACTGATGTGTTTAATTTACAGAGTGGAAAGAGTTTAAGAGCTTAAAGAAAGAATCTTGTTATTTTTTTCAAGATATCAGTAATATTTATTCATGAATAACCACTTGTTCTAATATTTTAAGTTAAACTGAAAATTATTCAGAATATTGTAGCTGAGGTAATTATCAAAGCTGTTTCATGCCAATTACAATTTTATATACAAGCTAGCACAAGCCATTGTGCTCCTTGCCATACAGAATTCAAAAACTGAAGACAAAATTATTTTGCAAATTTATAATAAGAGTAATCCAGAACATAGTAATGAGTACTTAGAATTTTGTTGATTTATAATTTTTAAGGTAGCTTTCAGTCTCAAGCTCATTATGCTCACTAGCAACTCCATGAAATATGCACAATGATGTATTTTTATTTAAATGATAAGCAAGTAGATTCAGAAGGGGCAAAATATTTACTTGAAGTCATGAGTCACAGATATTCAAAAGCAGAGCTAGAAATATATGATCTGAAAAATAACCCCATAGTTTTTCTACTTATTATCCCCCTCGAGATTATGTTTGAAAATCTGGATGAACGTTTTAACTGTATTTAGAGATGGGTTCTTTATATTAGCAGCACAATGTAATTAAGCATTCTTATGAAAGTTATGACGAGCCTCACAGATTGTAATTTGTAAGGCTTCGATAGATTATCTTATTTTCTGAGTTATGTGTTATGCCGGAATAGTTTAAACAAAGTATAGTTTGCTCTAATAATTCTTCCGCAGTCTTATTTACATTACTAAAATGCTTACTAATGCATTTTTTTGATATTTTGCACCGATAAACATATACCTAGTTCTTTCCTGAAATACCAGAAATCGCAAGCTTGTCAAATTGTGATTAATGAGGATTTACTGGATATCAACATATGAGTCTTCGGTAAATAATGTTTATTCTTTTTAACTCCATTGCATTATTCAATAATGAAGAACAGAGCAATGATAACAATAACATGCTAACATGATAGAGATTTGAGTGAATGTTTTGTCTTCACACATCTTCAATGATTTGAACAAATTCAGAATTCATTACTGCAGTTCTTCACATAAAACTAAAGAAAAAAAGATCAGTTCAATTTCTATGAGTGAGATATTGGAATTACTTGAAACAGGCTTGCAGTAGCTGTTCTCTGGGGAGAATAGTTGTTAACTCAATAGAATCAAGTCCTGAGATGGAGGGGGAGAAAAACAAACCAATCAAGGCTAATGGTTCCTGATGAACCCAGATTAAACACAGAGATTGGTCTGGTTTAAATATACTCAAGGGAACAGTCCTTCAGATAAGAGTATCAATTTTCACTCTGGGTCAATAGGATGATGAGTGTGTGGTTAAAAATCAGATATTGCAAATGTATACAGCTTGAGTCAGGATGCCTGTTGGGGGAAAAAGAACACTTGACAATCAGAAAACAACCTGAAAGTACATGAAGAATTATAATGAATATAGTCAAATAAAAAAATATTAAATTTAACAAGATAATTTTTAAAATACTTAAAAATAAATATGCAGAAATCAGTAACTTGTATATATATATATCAATATCTTAGAAAATTAAAAAGAACTATGACTATGAACAACATAAAAATACTTATGCCTAATATTTAGGATTAAAATGAAGAAAACTTCAGAAGTATTGAATAATATCAGCACTTGAATAAAGAGACATTACCATACATAAATTTAAATGTTGTAAAGATTTAAGACATTTCTACAAATTAATTTTTCAATTTAAAGCAAATCTAATCAAAATCCCAATTTTTTACTTATAAAATAATACTAAAATTTAATTTATCAAAACATGTATTGAAAAAAGGCAAATAAATTAAGAGATTTTACTATAAGGATGTTCAATGCAGCATTGTTTAAAATAGAGACAGATGTAATTGTTTAAATAAATAAATTACACTGCATCTGAACTTTATGATTTTGTAGGCAAGTTGTTTTCTTAAAATAATTTGTTAGATAAGTCACAAAATGGTATGTATGTTATAATAATGATTTTTATTTTGAAAATACTCTGGAAATATATATATTTTTACATATAGGAAAAAGAAAGTTTGAAACTCTCACTGCTCCTACCTAGGGGCAGATAAATCTCCCAAGACGGGAATGAAGAGGGCAATTTCACGATCTTATTTGAGGAACACTCCTTGAGCAATCTCCACCTTTCATAACTGGCCCCATCCATGCATTGCTGTGTTTTCTCTTCAATCTGATTATTGATAATTTTTTTTCAAGAGAATAATTATAATTTTTCCCCACTGCTTTTACCAACATGTTTATGTATATGTATGCATTTATTCATTTTATATCTTCCATTGCTAAGGTTTTGAAGCTGGAAAGGAAAGCTACAGTATGCATTTATTCTGTAATCTTGAAACAAAACTGGAGAAATTTTGGCAATGGCAGTCAAGACTGCCTTATCTCTGTGTTTGCAGTGTTCATGATTGAGTGGTGGAATTATGAATGCTTTTTATTTTCTTTGTTTGAGTAAATCCGTGCTATCCAAATTGTTCACTCTTGGCATATATTGTTTTACAATCATAAAATATATGCTATTTGTTTCTGTTTTTAATATCTAATAATATCTGGTAAAATGAAGAAAAATTAAAAGTATTTTTGAAATAAAAATGAAGAAAAATTAAAAGTAGTTTTGAAATACTTTCACTTTTATTTTCTTAGACCACTTATAGAAAGAAAGTGGACATTTTCTAGTAAGAAATACACTTAAACAAGTTTGAATTAAACTCAAGTATTTAAGACTAACTTACTGTTCACCTGAATTCCATTTTATCAACCCTCTTATGCATCCTAGTTTAATATATGTAGAGGATATGTTTTCAACCCTCTAAAAAAAAAAAAAAAACTCCACAGAGATAGTGTTAACTGCACACAGTATTACAGGGTAATCTCTTTGAGAATAAACACTGTGTCAAATGCATTTTTGTACCCTTCATTGCGGCTAGCATAGGGCCTTACACAAGCACACAATGAAACACACAAGTAGTGAAGACTGACTTAAGATCCACTTCAACCCCATTTTATCAATCACATCCTAGCTTGATATATTTAGAGGATATGTTTTCAATTCTCTAAAAATATTTTAAAGATGTTTGAAAATAATATATATCATTATGTTGAAAATAATGAATTCGGGATATATGTTGCTCTTATGTATTATAAGGTCTCTGGTTTATTATCTTAAAAAAAACTCTGTGAGGATATACATATGCTTCCATGAATCATTATATGCTTGAGATCTGATTCCATTATTCGACTTTTTACTTTTAGGAATATTCTCCTATCATTATTTCAGAAAGGAGAGTGACCTTAACCTTATAAGCATACAGAATCAAGTAGAACTGACTAGCATATAGTGCTATTGTCTTTTTATGTATTGAAAAGATACACACTTTTTTTAGTCCCCAAAAGGGGTCAAAATAAATGTGGCAAGCTGGTTATTGGTCTCAGATTAGAGTCATGTCTTCCCAAAGGGCATTCAAACTAGACCATTAAGAAAAATGGGTTACTGGGACAAAAATTATCATAAGATGATACACACCTACATAGGATTCCAAGGGACTTCTGTGTTCTATTAGGGCTCTGAAAATATGCAACATGAATGAACTAGAACCTGTAACCGATCCTCTATTTATTTTGTTGAACTGGGTTTACTAAAAAAATTAGAAGTTTGTATCTGCCGAAAATATTTACATTCTACATAGGGTTCCAGCAAGTATGAGGAAAAAAAAATCTAATTTGACTGGACCTCTGATTGATTTCCTAAAGTCCCATTGCTTTCGATTTCTCAGTGATGACATACTTCCCTGCAGTCAATATGCATCTCTTAATTTGTTTGCAGGAAAGTTGGCCTCTTTTGCCTTCTCAAATCACACTTTGTAATCAACGGCTATGTTCTAAATAGAATTCAGAAATGTCTTTAGAAATTGAAGGCAGTTTCAATAAATTATTTTTAGCCTGCTCTCCCCCTAGGAACTTATTACTACCATAGCATAGCAGTGAATTTTTTTTTCCCTTACATCTGCAAACCAACACACATTCTACTACAATAGTCCAGGATTTACAGAGCAGCCACATGCTATGAATAGATTTTGTTCAATAAAATCTATTCCCAATTCACTTCTTAGAAACATGCCATATTTACATGATTCTTGTAATATTTCAAAACATAGAAATTAACACTTCAGTCACTTGGCCTATTAAATAAATTTTCAATATCTGCATGTGGAACAAAGTCTTAATTTTTAGGAAACTAAGATACTTCTAATACTATTAAAACATCCAGGATGAGTAAGATACTCAGGCTTGGGATTTGAAGTCAAAACTAAATTACAGTAATAAGTAATAATTACACCTTAGAGTAAGCTATTTCATTTATATTTGAGTGATTGCTGTTCCACAAGATAGTTTATCTTTCTCAGAAACTGGTTAGTTTATTACACTATCATTTTATTTGAAGTACTATATATTCATACCATTTCAGTTACCACTGGTGAGATAAACCTCAGAAGCAGATGACCTACACAAGGTCATCTGAGTATAGATTTCTGAACTTGAATACTGCATCTTAAGAAGTCATCATCCTTGATTTGTCTATTCTGCAAAAATTTCGACCTATAAACAACAACAAATGCCACAACCTTAAAATCATACAATAACAGTGGAAGGAGATTCTACATTAATGTTTAGCAACAATACATTCAAATAGTTAATCCATTTGGACAAAAGACACAAGTAAAGAAACAATCAAAGCCAAAAGCAGAATGAAGATACTACCAGAACTGTTATTAAAGTTGTGGTTCAAGGCTCTCAATAAGGTCACTTAAGGTAGGTCATAGAGTTCACTAAGACTGAGGCTAACCTATAGAGCCGGTGCTGATGACATACATTTATGGTTCATTCACTCGCTGACAAACTCAATACTATCTATGGGCCATTGCTGACTGAGGGACTGTTCTTAAAGGTGGGATACAGTAGTGAAAAACATAGACAAAGTCCTTCTTCTCAGGCTGTCATGGCTCTTCCATTATAGATGAAGCCAAGGAGGAGGAGGAGCTCCTCAATTGATAGATAGATAGATAGATAGATAGATAGATAGATAGATAGATAGATAGATAATAGATAGATAGATAGATAGACAGATAGATAGACAGACAGACAGATAGATAGATAGATAGACAGACAGACAGACAGAGTAACTTAAGGTAGTGATAAGTGCTATGAGGAAAAAGCAATAGATCACATTCTCAAACGACCATATTGTACCACATTTCTTGAAAGTATACATTAAAACAGCTTCAGTACAACATTGTTAGAATTAAAAAACAAGAAAACAACTTTTCAGGGGATAATTCATATACATACTTATACAAGTAACTTCTCTGAACTTACTAGTAGCAGGATTAGTGTAAGACCTAGCATTTTCTTAATTCTAGGCTTGTGCTTAGATGTATGCCTTAGCTTTCAGCTTTCATTAGCCATAGGCTACATTTAACTTTAAGGATTATAGTATTACCTTAAGAAGAGTATTAGAATAAAATTCAGTAAATGAGGATTCTAGAGATTCAGGAGATCATGGGCAAATCTTAATCTCTTTGTGTTGGTTTCCTCCAACTAACAAATGTGGATAAGCTTTTTCAAATAAATATAGAGGAGTATTTGAGAATTTCTATCCGATTCAATTCCTAACATACCAGCTACTGTGACAAGCATGGGGGTTCGTCAAGGAAGACAAACACTAAATAATTCATTATACATGTTAGAAAAGCGGAGACCTACCCATTTTTTGGAGAAGATAAGCCACGATAAAATTTGAGCATACACTCAGAGGGTGAGCAAACATCAGTGTGTATACTAAGTAGCATATTTGAATTCTTTGAGGTTCCCTGGAAGAAAGACAATCAGTATTTGTCTAACAGTAGTGAAAGTCACATTATTATAATTTCATATCAGAAGATATAGAATAACCCCCAAATCTCAAATAAATAATACATATGAAAATAAATGAAGTCTTGGTGGTTAATATGCTCCTCACTAAATTCCTGAATAAAATGTGGCCCAACCTATTAAAACTTCAGGGCATGGCTAAATCTTACAGGTATTTTCAGAATGAGTTATTAACCTTCTCCCTGTTTCCTCCTTAGTTTCTCATTTTTTACATTCTTCATTCTCTCTTTTCATTACAATCACACTAGTTACTAAACAGCATAGTCAAGATAAAGTGGCCCCTAAAATTATTCATCTTGCACTGAAGTCATTGAGAACAGAGTGAATAAGCTATAAGGAGTTTTCTCTCCAGAAGCCATCTGGTTATAAGAGAAAAGGTGAAACATTAATTTCTCTATGAACTTTGTTTTTAGAAACAAATCTTTATAAATTGTATAAGGTTGATCATTACAGTAAAAATGCCCTTTAATTTGACTTAAATATCAAGTTTTGGTGATGAATCCTTATACACATATTATAGTGATAGAACAAAGAAATAAGATTTCCAGAGCTCACAATAGCTACATCAATTTTCCATTAAAAGCTTCAGAATTTAGCTGATCTCATTTAGTAATAACCTAATTAGTGAAGGTAAGGAAATAATAACATGCATCAATCTATTATCTTTTTTATATAAATTATATAATGAAATTAATTTACAGCCATAAGAATACAGGTTATAAATGACTCTGATAATGTGTTAACACACTAGAAACCCAATTAAACCTGTAAGTACATATTTCTTCACTGAAATTGCTCAAAATCCATTCATCAAATTGTTTCATCTAAATTCGTTTCCCACCAGTAAGGAAAAAAGGGGGCAGAAGAAGAAAGACGAGAGAGAGGTAGGAATGAAGGAACTGCTGATGTTATAGTCCTGTGCCAAATTTTAAGCTTTTCAAATACCTAATAGAAAAAAAAAAAAAAAAGTCTAGTATGTTGTCATACTAAACACAACGAATGATGGCTCTTGTCCCCAGTTTCAGTTAAATGCTAAGAAATACAATTCATGACCTTATTTTTGTTTGTTTGTTTTTCTACAATAGCTCCAAAGAGCCAAAGCTTGGCGTTGTTCCTCTTATCGCCCTTATTTGCATTTATGTTTTGGAATAAGAATTTTATGATACAAAATTCTCAATATGCACCTGATGGCCTTTTGAATTCTCCCCGCTAAAAACTGACGTTATCTCTGAAAAAAAAAAAAAAATCCAGTTCATCAGGCCATATGCCGCAATTATTTTATCTTCTCAAAACTAATCTTTTTTTGTCATAAAGTCACTGGACTACTGTTTCTATATATTCTGAAATAACATCTACTGCATGCCTCCTTAAATATTTTACTTTCTGTAGAAGTAGAGAGCAGAAGAGAAGGAATAATAGAAGCACTGTGAAACTCTAAGTCAAAGACGGGCGTTTTGTTGTTGTTGTTTTGGTTGGTATGACATTTAACAAGTCCAGGAAACTAAAGGTCTCTCCTTCAAGAGAACATCCTACATAAGTAGCCACAGTGAACCTCTCCCTGATGACCCCTCAAGAAAGAACAATTGCCAAGTGTCTGTATGTAGGCCAAAAGGCCTATCTCAACATTCAAATTATTTGAAATATGCATTATTTTAATATTCATGTAAAATTTTCATTTTACTTCCTTAAATAAATATCAACTTATTTTCATTTATTAAAAATTCCTGGCCAGGCACTGTGGCTCATGTCTGTAATCCCAGCACTTTGGGAGGCCGAGGCGGGTGGATCACCTAAGGTCAGGAGTTCGAGACCAGCCTGGCTAACATGGTGAAACCCCATCTCTACTAAATATACAAAAATTAGCCAGGCATGTGGTGGATGCCTGTAATCCCAGGTACTCAGGAGGCTGAGGCAGGAGAATCGCTTGAACCCAGGAGGTGGAGGTTGCAGTGAGTCGAGATCGCCGAGATTGTGCCACTGCACCCCAGCCTGGGCAACAAGAGCAAAACTCCTTCTCCAAAAAAAAAAAAAAAATTCCCAGGTAATATTTCAGCCCCATACCACCACATGCTCCCAGAGGGATCCATAACCAAGTATGAGATGCATAAACAAAGCTGACCTTCTGGATGAGGTATACCGGCTTATAGAAAATTATTAAATGCATGCTATAATTGACCTTAAGAGGTTATATAGTCAAACCACAGTTTCTAGGTAAGATTATATTTGGTCTAAACATAACAATCTACTTTCTATTTGAAAATCTCCAGAAGGGGAGGTAACATATCTTAGTATGTTTTAAATTACAGTACTCAAGAAAGTATTCAAATCTAAAAACTCCCTTTCTTGGTGATAAGTCATCTACTCCTTTCCACCCTAGGTTGCAATGAAGGACAGCTATTAACTATTACTACATCATCATTATTATCTTTTAATATTAGAAGCTCAAGAAAGTTACATTTTGTTAAGAAAAGGCCGATTGTTACTCAGAACTGTGCAAGACCTGTGAAATGATAATAGCTGTAAAAATAGCAATAGATTTGAAACTCCATCTACAATACCTCTGCAAGCTCAGGGGGACAGAGAAACTAAGGCATTGTCCCATCCAAGGTCATGCAGAATTAAAAAAATAAAAAAGAGTCAATAGGAAGCCAATCCAGGACTTTCAGTCTCCTGTTCTTACTGCTTCAATAGCCTCACCATCATTAAAGTTCTTTTTCATTCAGGTTAGACAGAGCCCTATGGGATTCATTCCCCCTTGTGTGTGTTGCTTGGCTGAGCCATACATTTCTATTGGCCCTATTGATTAGGCATCTGCTTCCTCTGTGAGGATAGTTTGCTCTTGTGGAACTGTGTTTAGCAGCTGTTACAGTTCAGATGAGTGTTGACAGGATGAAAATTAAATTAACACCCAATAACATTTTAACACCTGGTCCAACAACTGCAATATCATTGAATTTCACCTTTTCAAAATTGCTTCGGGAGTTAATTCATCCTTACTTTGACTTTGACCTGAGGAGACATTCCTGTAATTTTGCCACAAAAGACTCTCTCCTGACTGTTCATTTATAATTTCCATGAACCTCTCTCTGATCCATGTTTAGTGACTGCATGGCCAGTTTTTCGAAAATACACAGGATAAATATCCTATTGGAAGATGTGCCACCCTCTTGATTACAGCTAAAGACTGAGCACAGACAAAAACGTTAACCAAAAAGAAGTTGTGTTTCACTGTAGCATAAGCCAGATTGGTGGGCAAGTAACCATCTTACCAGGGAAAATGAAGTCAGAAAGAATGCAGGTTTCACACACTTGTGACTTTCTCAGTTTTGATCAGCTTAGGAATAATGTTGGAAGGAGGATGTAAAGCACTGTCTTGAAGCCAGTGGACTCTGAAGTCAGTCGGCCTGGTTGAAAACTTCACCTTGGCTGCTCCCTAAGCATATGACATTGTGTAAAATACTTCAATGCTTAAGCCTCACTTTCTTCATAAAATGCAACTAACAATGGTGTCTATTATGCAGGATTATTTTGATGATTATACAATCCATGTAAAACTCTTAAAGCGCTAGTGCCCGACAAGGTCCTAAGTAAGCCTAAGGTACCATATTATTTCAGTCTCCCTGAACTGAAGGGGAGCTTGGAGATCATTTGATCTTGCACTCTCATTTTACATTAAGCAAGCACAAGGGGGTTCAGCAATTTCTCAAGAATGTTTATTTTTGTAGTCAGAGCTGAGAAACAACCCAGTTTTCCTCATCAGAACTTTTATTTTCTTTTTATAAGACTGCCAACTTCTATTTTAATAGGTTATTTATTTAGAAAAGATTCTGTGTCCATGCTATGTAATTCATCCACTTAGCTCCTTTCGTATTTCTCTTTCTCCTCTGGGAGGAGGAAATGGTGTTATTTGCTATTGGCCAGAGTTTTAAGAGGCACAGATAATAAAAATATCATACTATCATTTGCTGTTTAGAATTCCAATCAGATGCTAGTTGCCCTGTCAAAGATAAATATAACACAGTACCTAACTTACAAGGAAGCAAGAAAAAGATGTTATCACACCACCACATAAAAAACACAGTGTATTAACAATTGTTAGAAAATGATAATCCATTTTGTGGATTTTCCAGGATCGTTATGTCTTTTCTTGTTTTTGTTGCCTTCAATTTTATTGCTAATTATATTTGTACAGAAGGAGGACTAGCAGAAGGGAGAATTGCATTTTTTAATTTGGGTAGTGTTGCACATATTAACAATTATTTTGGCAAATGTTTTGTATTTCTAGAGATTGATATTTTAAGCTGTAATGAGATTTTAGGATGAACTGTAAATTGTATTTATCTATTTTACCCACCTGCCTTTTCCCCAACGAAAAGTAACACAGACTCCAGAGTTTTTCTTTTTGTTTTATGATAGATTATCCACCCCCCAACTTTTTTTCTTTTCATCCTAAATGTATAGTAGTGATAAAATAGGCACAATTTGCAAAATACAGTTTGGGGGTGATAATTACTTTCACATGTGATACTTTTAAAAAATAATTTTAATTATTTTAAATAAAATATCCCAATCCTTTATTATTAAACTTGCAAAATTCAATGTAAGCGTTAGTTTCTCAGAAAAATGCATTTTGTAAAATGAGGTATAATTTCATGAAAAAAAAAATGACAGAGGGGAGGGTGTGAGGATTCTAACTATTCTAACCAGATAGTATGAGAAAAGCAGTTCTCCAGAAGTACAAATCAAATGGTGAGAAGTATTGAATGTTTTCAAAATGTTATATAATTGCTTAATTGCCTCACTCTCCTAAATGGTTCCCTGTGTCCCCTCAGGCAAATAAAGCCTTCATTACCCTAACTGTAGAAGGGATCTAATCACCCTGGGGAGAATATGCATATAATTTGAAATACATAAGCATTAATGATATAATAATGTGCTCAGCAACAGGTATATCACTGATTCCATCTATATTTCCCAGATAAAGGAATATGTATCCAGAGAAAGGTGTATTTTTCACTAAAAATAATGAGACTGATAACAGTTTAAAATTATTTTTAGCTATCTAAGCATGCATTTAAAACAGGAAGAAAAGTTATGATTCTCAAATTCTCATAGATATGATAGTGTCTTTTATCAATCCTTTGCAGAACTAATTACTAAGCATCTAAAAGTACTTGTACTAAAACTAATATATTCACACTATGGTCAGGATTAATATTTTAGTGTTGTATGAAGAATGAGAAAAGATAATCTTTACAGACCTAAAATACATCTGAGCATTTTTAAGAGCCTTGGCAGTCAGTGATGCTTTGCTTTTGAATATTTTAATTATTCTTTACTACAGTAAGATATGGTAATCTGGGGAAAAAATATTGTTTTCCTAGGAGAAAGAGAAGCAAAAAAAAAAAAAAGTGGAATAGAAATCAGGAAAACTTCTCATCTATGTCATTGCCAATATATAGAGTTATCAAGTAATAATTCATAAAATCATAGAACTGGAAGAAATCTTAGTATTCCATTCAGTCCACACTCGTGCCTCCTGGAAGTTAAGTAGAAAATAAGAAAAAAAGGAAAAACAACTATAGACTCTTGAATAAAAAACAGCAGCTCAGCCAGGCACAATGTCTCATGTCTGTAATCCTAGCACTTTGGGAGGCCAAGGTGCGCAGATCACCTGAGGTAGGGAGTTTGAGAGCAGCCTGGCCAACACAGTAAAATCTTGTCTCTACTAAAAATACAAAAATTAGCCCAGTGTGGTGGTGGGTGCCTGTAATCCCAGCTACTCGGGAGGCTGAGGCAGGAGAATCACTTGAACCCAGGAGGTGGAGGTTGCAGTGAGCCGAGATCACGCCACTGCACTCCAGCCTGGGCGACAGAGTGAGACACTGTCTTATACAAAACAAAACAAAACAAAACAAAACAAAACAAAACAAAACAAAACAAAACAAAACAAAAAAACCCAGCCACTCATCAGCCTCTGATACTATTTAAAAATATTCGTGATAATTTTGGCAACCAAAGCAGGTAGAGCTCCTTTTTTGCCACTCCATCAGACATAAAATTAACAGTAATAATAATAATGAATTAATTAAAATACCAGAGAAACACAACTCAGAATACTGGGGATCATCTGATAGGAACACTTTACAGATAAGATGACCATCCCTGTAAATTGTGGCACGTGTTCTCCATGGCTACACAGATAGAAAAAACAAGATGCAAACGGAGGGACATTACCTGGCAGGCCAACATCCATTTTAGGACACCAAGCTAGTAATCAAACTTGCTCTATTATTAGCTATTAACACTTAAGTGGTAGCAGAAACTAACAGGAGTCTGAAAATTCTAGAACTTTTAGTTTATTTGCAAAGGGAATCATGATCTCAGCCTCTAGGGCATCTCAGATGTGGCACGGAAGTCATTTATTTTGATGTCTACCAGGCTCTCTTCCAGCACTCTGACCTGCTACAGATGACTGCTAATAACTATATCCAAATAAAAAAATGTTTGGAGGGAAAGTTCAAATGTATATATTTGGTAAAAATATATATTATCAGGAAAATTACATATGTATATATCTGGTGGAAAATTAATCAAAATATTATTTATTACAGATATATATATATAGTTAATGTACTATTTGACATAACCTATGGTCATTATTGAAATTCTTTAGATCTGTTCTTTGGGTATTCTATAAGAAGGTTAAGATTCGTAATCTTTGCCACCACCTCAATAGATTTTTTAGATATTTTTCTGATTTTACTTTTACTACAAACCACTATTAAGACAAGAAACAAGCCAACAAACAAATACGTTTCCCATGGTAACTGGAACTCATTCTCTCTACCACAGATCACCAAGAAAGCAAAGTGTATTCCATCTGCATGACAGTTTAGGCTGTGAATACCAAGAATATAATGTTACGACCTAAGAAATCTGAGGTGAGAATGTTCTTTAAAACAGTCTTGACAGATACACATCATCAAGATGTCATGTTGCTGTGACATACCATACCCACATCCATGTGAAACACAACCTGTAGAAGAAAACAACAGGAAAAGACAGTCATTCGCTGGCTGATATCTTATACATTGCATCACCACCAAATGTTAAGTAAACAAGAAAGCAGATTTTAACCGGGGGGAAAACGTCCTTTATCTAGAGATTTTTATTTAAAGTTTTATTACAAACTTGGAAAAAGAAATGTAATTATATTTGCTTTCAGAGAGGGATCAGGCTTAATACATTTATATAAATGTAGCCTTCTTAAGAAAATAGATATTTAAGCTTTGGTTCCTGGGAGTTCCTAAAACTGAGGATGAAGGGAAATTGCCTTTGGAATCAGTTATACACCCAGAATGAGCTTCAAGATGAACTAAGGGAATAGGAAGAAAAAACAAATATAACCTATCACTGAAACTATATTAAGTTTACATAACTATAACATTGTCATCTAATGAAAAATGTTATGAATTGAAATCTAATTGATTTATTGACTATACTTAAAACATATAATTATTCAAAATATTTCCCATCTGAGCTATTAGTATTTTGTAGAAAGAATGTTTCCAAATATTTAAAAAACAATCACATTCTTAATAAGCTCACAAATTATACTATAATTATTGCAAAAAGTTAATAGATAAATGTGGGCTAGTAACTTACTTTTATAGAAATAACAAAAGTAAGCTCAGATAGTCTCCATATTACAATAAAGACTCTTCCATAATTGAAACGCAAATGCTTTTACTTACAAACACATGCAGTGATGTTGATTAGGGACTTTCAGCGTATTTAACCTGTAATGAGTGCTGACGCAGTTAAGACTTGCCCTGGACAGGACACAAAAAGTTCAACAGCGCAATTCTATGACTGAAACAAAGATGGAGTATCATCATTCAAGGAGAATGCTCATAGATTTAGCCATTATTGATATGTACCTAGATGTTGACTCTTTTCTGAAAGCTCTCTAAGTAGTCCATTTCCAACTTGTCTTCTAATATGATCTCACCTCAGAATCTACATGACTTTAAATTTAAAAATTCGTATTGAAATAACTTCACTTCTCTATATTTATTCAATTTCTCTCACTCCTATTCTCAGGTGAGGTGATAATCCCATGTTCACCATCTTCAAAACAATTTATTTATTTTTTTGAGACAAAGTCTCACTCTATTGCCCAGGCTGGAGTGAAGTGGAGTGATCTCGGCTCACTGCAACCTCCACCTCCCAGGTTCAAGCGATTCTCCTACCTCAGCCTCCCGAGTAGCTGGGATTACAGGCACCCACCACCACGTCCAGCTAATTTTTGAATTTTTAGTAGAGATGGGGTTTCACCAATTATAATTTTTAAAATGTTTATTTCGGTCATCTGAAAAGCAGACAGCAAGATGGGAGTAGACTTACTTTTTGTTTTTTTTTTTTGACGGAGTCTCACTCTGTCGACCAGGCAGGAGTGCAGTGGCGCCATCTTGGCTCACTGCAAGCTCCGCCTCCTGGGTTCACGCCATTCTCCCATTCTCCCCGAGTAGCTGGGACTACAGGCACCTGCCACCACGCCCGGCTAATTTTTTTGTGTGTGTGTATTTTTTTAAGTAGAGATGGGGTTTCACCGTGTTAGCCAGGATGGTCTCGATCTCCTGACCTCGTGATCTGCCCGCCTCGGCCTCCCAAAGTGCTGGGATTACAGGCGTGAGCCACCACACCCGGCCAGATGGGAGTAGCCTTTCAAGAGACTATGCAGTTAGAAACAACTGTAAAGAATAAAGAGGAGGAAGCAGGATCAGGCAGAGAAATCCTTCAGACTGCAATGCAGATCTGATGTTGTTGACAAGAAAGGGAAAGAGAGTGGGGCAGGTAGAGTCTCAGACAGAAAGACAGGAGTCCCCAAACCAAACTTTCCTACTAGAGAAGTCCAATGTCTCATCAGAATGGGCCACCATCAGATGCTTTCAACAGCAGAGCTCAATGGTGCATTTCTATGTCTGCCTTGGTAGTTTTGGACTCTTCCTGCATCTCTATGAGGATTGTAACTTGGAATATGAAGACACTTTCACTTTGTAAATGCCCAAAAGTGAGGCAAGAATCTATCAACTTACCTTCCAATTGGAGACAGAAATTCTATCAGTGTCACAGCGACTAAGGACTCAAACCAACACAATTGCCTTATGACAAACACTATATTTAGAATAATACAGCTCTTCATTCACATGGATAATTAGGAAAAAACCCTGAGGACTTTATTCTCCATTCATAAGGATGTCTCTTTATTTTTCTCGTGATTGATTAAACATCTTGGAATAAGTTTTTCAGTAACGGTAACATCCTTCTTCAGAATATGCATATGTAAGAACTCCTTTCTATCGCCTTTGCAGATACACACCAACTTGACTGTGAGTAAATAAAAGAAATAAATAGTCAATGATACTGTTCCATAGGCGAGGCGCATTTCCCCCCCATTCCCTCACCACCACCTGCATAATTCTTTTATTATTATTATTATTATACTTTAAGTTTTAGGGTACATGTGCACAACATGCAGGTTTGTTACATATGTATACATGTGCCATGTTGGTGTGCTGCACCCATTAACTCGTCATTTAGCATTAGGTATATTTCCTAATGCTATCCCTCCCCCCTCCCCCCAACCCACAACAGTCCCCATTGTGTGATGTTCCCCTTCTTGTGTCCATGTGTTCTCACTGTTCAATTCCCACCTATGAGTGAGAACATGCAGTGTTTGGTTTTTTGTCCTTGCGATAGTTTACTGAGAATGATGGTTTCCAGCTTCATCCATGTCCCTACAAAGGACATGAACTCATCATTTTTTATGGCTGCATAGTATTCCATGGTGTATACGTGCCACATTTTTTTAATCCAGTCTATCATTGTTGGACATTTGGGTTGGTTCCAAGTCTTTGCTATTGTGAATAGTGCCACAATAAACATACGTGTGCATGTGTCTTTATAGCAGCATGATTTATAATCCTTTGGATATATACCCAGTAATGGGATGGCTGGGTCAAATGGTATTTCTAGTTCTAGATACCTGAGGAATTGCCACACCGACTTCCACAGTGGTTGAACTAGTTTACAGTCCCACCAACAGTGTAAAAGTGTTCCTATTTCTCCACATCCTCTCCAGCACCTGTTGTTTCCTGACTTTCTTTAATCCATCTTGAATTAATTTTTGTATAAGGTGTAACGAAGGGATCCAGTTTCAGCTTTCTACATATGGCTAGCCAGTCTTCCCAGCACCATTTATTAAATAGGGAATCCTTTCCCCATTGCTTGTTTTTGTCAGGTTTGTCAAAGATCAGATCATTGTTGATACACGGCATCATTTCTGAGGGCTCCATTCTGTTCCATTGGTCTACATCTCTGTTTTGGTACCAGTACCATGCTGTTTTGATTACTGTAGCCTTGCAGGATAGTTTGAAGTCAGGTAGCGTGATGCCTCCTGCTTTGTTCTTTTGGCTGAGGATTGACTTGGCAATGCAGACTCTTTTTTGGTTCCATATGAACTTTAAAGTAGTTTTTTTCCAATTCTGTGAAGAAAGTCATTGGTAGCTTGATGGGGATGGCATTGAATCTATAACTTACCTTGGGCAGTATGGCCATTTTCACGATATTGATTCTTCCTACCCATGAGCATGGAATGTTCTTCGATTTGTTTGTATCCTCTTTTATTTCCTTGAGCAGTGGTTTGTAGTTCTCCTTGAAGAAGTCCTTCACATCCTTTGTAAGTTGGATTCCTAGGTATTTTATTCTCTTTGAAGCACTTGTGAATGGGAGTTCACTCACGATTTGGCTCTGTTTGTCTGTTATTGGTGTATAAGAATGCTTGTGATTTTTGCACATTGATTTTGTATCCTGAGACTTTGCTGAAGTTGCTTATCAGCTTAAGGAGATTTTGGGCTGAGATGATGGGGTTTTCTAGATATTCAATTATGTCATCTGCAAACAGGGACAATTTGACTTCCTCTTTTCCTAATTGAATGCCCTTTATTTCCTTCTCCTACCTGATTGCCCTGGCCAGAACTTGCAACACTATGTTGAATAGGAGTGGTGAGAGAGGGCATCCCTGCCTTGTGCCAGTTTTCAAAGGGAATGCTTCCAGTTTTTGCCCATTCAGTATGATATTGGCTGTGGGTCTGTCATAGATAGCTCTTATTATTTTGAGATACGTCCCATCAATACCCAATTTATTGAGAGTTTTTAGCACAAAGAGTTGTTGAATTTTGTCCAAGGCCTTTTCTGCATCTATTGAGATAATTATGTGGTTTTTGTCTTTGGTTCTGTTTATATGCTGGATTACATTTATTGATTTGCATATGTTGAACCAGCCTTGCATCCCAGGGATGAAGCCCACTTGATCATGGTGGATAAGATTTTTGATGTGCTGCTGAATTCAGTTTGCCAGTATTCTATTGAGTATTTTTGCATCAATGTTCATCAAGGATATTGGTCTAAAATTCTCTTTTTTGGTTCTGTCTCTGCCAGGCTTTGGTATCAGGATGATGCTGGCCTCATAAAATGAATTAGGGAGGATTCCCTCTTTTTCTATTGATTGGAATAGTTTCAGAAGGAATGGTACCAGCTCCTCCTTTTACCTCTGGTAGAATTCGGCTGTGAATCCGTCTGGTCCTGGACTTTTTTTGGTTGGTAAGCTATTAATTATTGCCTCAATTTCAGAACCTGTTATTGGTCTATTCAGAGATTCAACTTCTTCCTGGTTTAGTCTTGGGACAGTGTATGTGTTAAGGAATTTATCCATTTCTTCTAGATTTTCTAGTTTATTTGCGTAGAGGTGTTTATAGTATTCTCTGATGGTAGTTTGTATTTCTGTGGGATCGGTGGTGATATCCCCTTTGTCATTTTTTATTGCGTCTATTTGATTCTTCTCTCTTTTCTTCTTTATTAGTCTTGCTAGTGGCCTATCAATTTTGTTGATCCTTTCAAAAAACCAGCTCCTGGATTCGTTGATTTTTTGAAGGTTTTTTTGTGTCTCTATTTCCTTCAGTTCTGCTCTGATCTGAGTTATTTCTTGCCTTCTGCTAGCTTTTGAATGTGTTTGCTCTTGCTTTTCTAGTTCTTTTAACTGTGATGTTAGGGTGTCAATTTTGGATCTTTCCTGCTTTCTCTTGTGGGCATTTAGTGCTATAAATTTCTGTCTACACACTGCTTTGAATGTATCCCAGAGATTCTGGTATGTTGTGTCTTTGTTCTCGTTGGTTTCAAAGAACATCTTTATTTCTGCCTTCATTTCATTATGTACCCAGTAGTCATTCAGGAGCAGGTTGTTCAGTTTCCGTGTAGTTGAGCGGTTTTGAGTGAGTTTCTTTTTTTTTTTTGGGAAGGTTGTGAGTTATTTTTGCAGGAAGCCTATGTGTCCTGGACCATGAAGAAGGTAGACTTATAGCTTATCTGCTTTGTCTTTTTGCTTTCCCCTGCTCCTGCCAGCCTGGCTCCTTTTTCCTAATTAGGACTCCACAGCAACAAAGTTTGTTGTAGTGTAAATGGTATTGAAATAAGGGAATCAACCTAGGTCTTCAACAAGAGAGGATGGGTTCCATGAGTTATGGTCTGTTTATGTAAGGGAGGCCATGCTGGAGCTAAAAATAATGGCAGAGAAGTGTGTGTGTGTCTGTGTGTGTGTGTGTGTTTGTGTGTGTGTTTGTGTGTGTGTGTATACACACACACACACACACACAGGAGCTAAAGCAGACTACAAAACACATTGGATAGCAGAGACCCTTTGCTGTATTTTTAAAATCTTGCAGAAATAAATATATTTTAAAAGACTAGACCTATATACACCAAAATGTTTTTTTTTATTTTTTTTATTTTTATTTTTATTTATTTATTTATTTTTTTATTATACTTTAGGTTTTAGGGTACATGTGCACAATGTGCAGGTTTGTTACATATGTATCCATGTGCCATGTTGATTTCCTGCACCCATTAACTCGTCATTTAGCATTAGGTATATCTCCTAATGCTGTCCCCGCCCCCCCCACCCCCCACCCCACAACAGTACCCGGAATGTGATGTTCCCCTTCCTGTGTCCATGAGTTCTCATTGTTCAATTCCCACCTATGAGTGAGAACATGCGGTGTTTGGTTTTTTGTCCTTGCGATAGTTTACTGAGAATGATGTTTTCCAGTTTCATCCATGTCCCTACAAAGGACACGAACTCATCATTTTTTATGGCTGCATAGTATTCCATGGTGTATATGTGCCACATTTTCTTAATCCAGTCTATTGTTGTTGGACATTTGGGTTGGTTCCAACTCTTTGCTATTGTGAATAGTGCCGCAATAAACATACGTGTGCATGTGTCTTTATAGCAGCATGATTTATAGTCCTTTGGGTATATACCCAGTAATGGGATGGCTGGGTCAAATGGTATTTCTAGTTCTAGATCCCTGAGGAATCGCCACACTGACTTCCACAATGGTTGAACTAGTTTACAGTCCCACCAACAGTGTAAAAGTGTTCCTATTTCTCCACATCCTCTCCAGCACCTGTTGTTTCCTGATTTTTTAATGATGGCCATTCTAACTGGTGTGAGATGGTATCTCACTGTGGTTTTGATTTGCATTTCTCTGATGGCCAGTGATGATGAGCATTTCTTCATGTGTTTTCTGGCTGCATAAATGTCTTCTTTTGAGAAGTGTCTGTTCATGTCCTTTGCCCACTTTTTGATGGGGTTGTTTGTTTTTTTCTTGTAAATTTGTTTGAGTTCATCGTAGATTCTGGATATTAGCCCTTTGTCAGATGAGTAGGTTGCAAAAATTTTCTCCCATTCTGTAGGTTGCCTGTTCACTCTGATGATAGTTTCTTTTGCTGTGCAGAAGCTCTTTAGTTTAATGAGATCCCATTTGTCGATTTTGGCTTTTGTTGCCATTGCTTTTGGTGTTTTAGACATGAAGTCCTTGCCCACGCCTATGTCCTGAATGGTATTGCCTAGGTTTTCTTGTAGGATTTTAATGGTTTTAGGTCTAACATTTAAGTCTTTAATCCATCTTGAATTAATTTTTGTATAAGGTGTAAGGAAGGGATCCAGTTTCAGCTTTCTACATATGGCTAGCCAGTTTTCCCAGCACCATTTATTAAATAGGGAATCCTTTCCCCATTTCTTGTTTTTGTCAGGTTTGTCAAAGATCAAATAGTTGTAGATATGCGGCATCATTTCTGAGGGCTCTGTTCTGTTCCATTGATCTATATCTCTGTTGTGGTACCAGTACCATGCTGTTTTGGTTACTGTAGCCTTGTAGTACAGTTTGAAGTCAGGTAGCATGATGCCTCCAGCTTTGTTCTTTTGGCTTAGGATTGACTTGGCAATGCGGGCTCTTTTTTGGTTCCATATGAACTTTAAAGTAGTTTTTTCCAATTCTGTGAAGAAAGTCATTGGTAGCTTGATGGGGATGGCATTGAATCTATAAATTACTTTGGGCAGTATGGCCATTTTCACGATATTGATTCTTCCAACCCATGAGCATGGAATGTTCTTCCATTTGTTTGTATCCTCTTTGATTTCATTGAGCAGTGGTTTGTAGTTCTCCTTGAAGAGGTCCTTCACATCCCTTGTAAGTTGGATTCCTAGGTATTTTATTCTCTTTGAAGCAATTGTGAATGGGAGTTCTTGAGTGAGTTTCTTAATCCTGAGTTCTAGTTTGATTGCACTGTGGTCTGAGAGACAGTTTGTTATAATTTCTGTTCTTTTATATTTGCTGAGGAGTGCTTTACTTCCAACTATGTGGTCAATTTTGGAATAGGTGTGGTGTGGTGCTGAAAAGAATGTATATTCTGTTGATTTGGGGAACCACCTGCATAATTCTTAACAGTGCAAAGTAGAACTGCTGCTATTGCCAAGTGTGAAGGGATGTGGGGTTTGAGGATGAGACACTCCAAAGTCACTGAGGAACAACCAGAGAAATGAACTCAACTACATAGAAACTGGTAGTTACTTGAACTTGTTTAAGCATATATCATTTTACTCTCTTATTTGGAGAGTTTAGGAGGATAAAAATCATACAACATAGACTCCTTTGGAAACTGGGTTTCTATATGTGAATTAGCTGCATTCACAGGGCATTTAGGGGCAGTGGTGGCTGGCAAGCAAGTTTTGACAGGAAGGTTTTTGCTTCAGACAGGCTGAACGTTCTGCTCCCTTGTCATCAACCGTCAGCATATATGATGGCAGTGGAAGTAGCCCTGGAAATAGCAGGGATTTGTGATCTTATAGCAAAAAGTCTAATGATAATCTGTTTGCAATGCTTTTGTAAAAAAGTAATTTCCTGTAGAAAGCCTCTTTCTTCATGGTTTTGTTTTTTCAGAACAGAAACCTTAACTAACACAATGATCATGCTATAGAACTGTGTGTGTGATAGGGAGGTAAATGGACGGAGATCATAAGGTGGAAAGTGATGGAATAACTTCACTTGCGTCAGGATGGAAGAGTATCATGGAAAAGTCATGATGCTGCTTATTGAAGACTAAGAATCTTCCAAAGAAAGGAAACCTATTTAGTAAATTCTGGGGTAAGAATATCCTGGAATGAAATACAGAGATGATGGGCATGTAAAATGGTGAATTTTCTATGAAGTCAAGTAGTTCCTGAATGGATTAAACAGAATGCAGATGTTATCCAGAAATTTCACTCCTAGGATATATCCAACAGAAATGAAAACATATGTTCATACACAAACTTGTACACAAATGTTTATAGCAGTTATTTATAATAGCCAAAAGATGGAAACAACCCAAATGTTCATCAATGTACAAATAGATACATAAATGTGGTATATCTATACAATGGCATATTACTTGGCCATAAAAAATGAAGTGTTGATACATGCTACAAGATCAATGTGACTTGAAAATATTATGCTAAGTGAAATAAGCCAGTTTTAAAAGTCCATATATGATATGAATGTATTCATAGAAAAGTCCACAATAGAAAGATCTATGGAGACAGTGGTTGTTTTCAGCTGAGGAAGGAAAAAAGGATAAGGATTTGATAGTTAAAGGGTTACAGGATTTCTTTTTGAGGTGGTGGAATAGTGGAAAAGTCTTTCCAGACAAGAGAAACAGAGTAAGTCCACAAAAAGGAGTTAGTAGTTTTATTTGTTCTTGCCTTGCTTTATCGCTGCTACTTTTTATAGGGTGTTGTTTTTAAAACATAGTGTATGTAAAACAATGCTACCCCTTCACAAACTGACATTTTTGCTTTCTTGTACCAGTAAGGCATAACCAAACTTGAAATCAACATGAAATCCTCTCTTAAATCTTTCTTTTCATGTTGAAATTGCACTTACTCTCTTATTGTGTATTTTGATTTAGAGTTGTGTTCTAGTGTATTAATTCTCTATTACTGTGTACCAAATTACCGCAAATTTAGTAGTTGAAGGTGACATCTCTTTATTATCCCATAGTTCATTAGTTCAAAAGTCTGGGCGCACATGCCTGGATTCTCTGCTCAGGGCCTCACAAGTCCAAAATCAAAGTATCAGCCAATCTGTAGGCTGCAGGGAAGAATCTGCTGTTCAACTCACTCAGGTTGTTGGTAGAATTCAGTTCCACTGTAGGATTGCGGCTCCTTGCTGGCTACTGGATGGGAGTTACCCTAGGCTCCTAAAAGCAATTGTTTGGACCTTGCACGTGGCCCCTTCCATTTTTAAAGCCATGAACACAACAGCATGCAACATCTTTCTTACGCTTTGAATCTCTCTGATTTTCTTTCTGCCGCCAGCTAGAGAAAACTGACTCTGCTATCAAAAGATTCATGTGATCAGGTTAGGCCCACCAGAATAGTCTCCCTTTTGATTAGCTGAAATTCAACTGTTCAGTAACTTTAGTTACATCCGAAAAATCACTTTTTCAGTGTAAGATAACAGAACCAGGGCATACTCTTTTGTTATATTCACAAATCAAAAGATTAAGGCAGGAAATCTTGTGGGGAGTCCATCTTAGAATTTGATCTGCTAAACCTGGTTTAGATGAAACTATTTCTATGAACAAGTAAACTTTAGAAGTACTGTCTAAGAAATGATAAGTAGGGTTTTGTTTTCTGTGCAGGACATCTCCGCATTTTTAAATGGTTTCTGTACATTACAATTTTCCAAGAAGATAACAATCTGTGTTAATTTTTTTAAATTGTATATCACAAGTCATTATATCAATGTAGTACATATGACCATCACTGTTCATAGGAAAATTAAACTGAGTAAAAAAATATTAGAATCAACCACGATAGGTTAAAGGTATTTTTGTGAATGATTTTATACTCATCATCCATATATGTATGGTTTATAATGTATCAGGTAATGTTCTAACAATTTTACCAAAAGCAACATATTTTAATTTAGTAATAATCTTTAGTGATAAAGAAACAGAGGCAGAGAACCTTGCCAAATGTGAGACAGGTAGCAAATGTGAGAGCCAAGATATGAAAGAAGGTTCCACCCGGGTTTGCAGAATCTAACTACTACAGGGCAGTGTTAAGCACCAGCACCACTCTAGTGCTAAAAGCTTTGTTCTTTATTCACAGCTTTTATGTCAAATATATTTAATAAGTAAACTCCTATGTTTCCTAAACACAGATTACAGTAAAATCCTTTGTTGATTCCATCCTGTAGTTCATTGTGTATCTTGAGAAACATCATTTAGAGATGCTTTTGTTTATATGTATAATATAAAAACAAGGTGAATGGAATACTACATGGCCATAAAAATTAACAAAATCTTGTCCTTTGCAGCAACATGGATGCAGCTGGAGGCTATTATCCTAAGTGAATTAATGCAGGAACAGAAAACCAAATACCACATGTTCTCACATAGAAGTGGGCACTAAACACTGAGTACACTTGGATACAAAGAAGGCAGCAAGAGACACACCAGCACCTACTTGAGGGTTGAGAATGGGAGGAGGCTGAGGATCAGAAAACTACATATCATGTACTATGCTCATAACCTTGGTAATGAAATAAACCATACACCAAACCTCGGCAACACACAATTTATCTATGTAACAAACCTGCACAAGTACCCCCTAAACCTAAAATAAAAGTTGGAAAAAAGACCAACAAGGTGGATCTTATGCAGATGGTTCTAAATCAATTTCAGTAAATTAAAAACTTACTTTGTAACTTCAAGTATTGCAAAATATTTTAAAACTCTATTTAAATAGTCCCTGTTTTAGAATGCTTCTTGACTTATGATGGGGTTACACCCTGAGAAACCCATCATAAATTGAAAATATCATGAGTAGAAAATGCATTTAATATACCTAACCTATTGAATATAATAGCTTAGCTTAGCCTACATTACTATGCTTAGAACACTACATTAGCCCACAGATGGGCAAAATCATCTGGCAACACAGTACACCATAGGGTATTGGCGTTTACCCTCATGATTGCCTGGCTGACTGGGAACTGTGGCTTGCTGTCTCTGCCCAACATCAAGAGACAGTATCGTACCACACATTCATAGCCAAATAAAACATCAAAATTCAAAATTCAAAGTCCAATTTCTACTGAATATGTATAGCTTTCACACCGTTGTAAAGTAAAAGAATTGTAAGCCGAACCATCATAAGTCAGGGATTGCCTGTATTTCAATATTTTTAGGAGAATTAAGAGTAATACGATTTTCAATTATTATTTAGGTTTATAAGACAGTCCAGGAATTCACTGAAGTAAAAAAAAAAAAAAAAAATCTCACTTTCCAGAGCTCGATTATACCATGGAGGCAAGAGTAAATGGCATTAAATCAATATCCTAATATATCAAGCAGCTTGTAGAAGCAATGAACTGGATTACTGAGAACACTATGGAAGAATCTTAAAAACATACTGTTGAGTTAAAAAAAAATGGAAATGGAAAAATACCTAACTAAAGCACAGTGTCATTTAGGTAAAGAGAAGGGGATCATCACACATACAGACAAATAAAGATGTCACTGTATTTTTTCGAAAACACATGCATATCTACAACATAATGGGTACATCTAAGATTTTAAAATATCTACAATATTAAAGGCACCACCAGCAGTGATTTGTTAAACGGTCTCATGCCGTCTGCCCTCATGTTTCTTCCACGAAGCCTTGCCAAGTCCTGGCTCCATCTTGGAAACTGTCCGGCCTTCACTCCCAGGGGAACTTTGGCTGTTTTCTCTTGTCCCCACCTTCTGTCCTTGACCTGCATATTCACTTCTATTGATCATTTCATTCATTAATTAGATGTAAGATTAGCTATTGCACCACTCTGTTTAGCTGACGTGTATATCTTTGGAAAGTCTTCCAAGTAAAAGACAGTTCATATTACTTTTAATTTGTTATCTATGATATCAGCAATCATTTCTTCTAGAAGTTACGCATCATGTCTTTGGTCAGGAAAGTGACTTCCTATGGTAACATGGTTTCTATAGGAAGATCAATTTAAACTATACCTTTCAAAGCATCTTTTCCTGAATACAAATTCTCATAAAAACAATGCATATCCATAGATTTTTGAGGGCTAAAAAATAAAGTTTATGTATATGTTATGTAAAGTTTATGTATTTGTTAATCTTTCTCTGCTTATTTTATCAGGATACAGACTGAGGATATTTATGAGGTTTCACATCATATGTCTATATTTTGCAAAGCATTTTTTATTAATAATGACTTAAGAATTCCCTGAATGTATTTTAGGAGTCAGTTGTATAAACAATTATATGCAAATAGTTTAGCTAAAATAACTTAATTATAAAAGAAAATTTTCCTATCTCAAAAGCAAAGAAATAACAGTCATGACAACATATATTATTTCTGTCATTCATTTACTATAATAGTCAAAAAGTAACAACACTTCAAATTCTTGCTATGCCAAGTTTTGATGAGATTACTCTATTTTTCTTGACAGAAGATGTATGAAAAATTCTTATTGAACTTATAGCTAAGTGAAAATCCAGAAAGAAAGCTGGATATGTCAGCCAATGAGAGTGACATCACTCATTGTGAATGTTCAAGTTTAGTAATAAATCCTCACTTCAGTGCACAAAATATTACTTACTGCAATGGGACTCAGTTCCTCAGCTTCCAGTTTAGGTCATACATGGGTAAGCTTCTTGCTAACATTTTAATTTAACATTAAGAAATGTCTTCCAGATGTTACTAAGAAAATGTAATGGTACAGAAAAATGAAAGCTTGAACAATAAATACATGCTTTGATGAACAAATGGAAAACATAAATTTAATACTTAAAATCTACAAAAAGACTGACTTCTCCATGCAGACAGATGCACAATAGGTTACCTTGCAAAACTGAGTTGCTTACTGGTGGCCCCAGCCTCTATCATGCTATGATAACCCACTATGAGTCTATATCATTGCCTAGATATCAGTATAGTCTCTCACGTAACAAAAAACGTTTGTCGATGATACCATCAAGACAGTTACATTTATCGAGTTCAAGTACAATCTTATGAATAATATTTCAAAAATAAATATAATTTGTTTCCCCAGGAAATAGATGTGTCAGGTCTGCTATTTTGCTTATCCATTTCAGTTGATAAGCTTCAGAAACAAATTATGCTTTCATCAATACTTTCCTTAATTAACTCTCATACATATTGTCTGTGTATTCAGATGGACTCTGCAGTGCTATCCTGTAAATTGACCAAAGGGGACAATTGATTGAGACTCTCAGAAACAAGCTTCTTTGAGACAAAAGAATTTATAGACCAAAAAGTGAAAAAGGCCTAAAGTATTCCAGGTATTTTAGCACAGATTCAAATCAAAAGTTGGTAATCATCCCAAAAGAATTACTGGGATTCCTCAAGGAGTGTATTTTTGTACATACTTCCAGGGTTATTTACAGCCGTTACAGCTAAATTTCAATAAAGATTCATCTACCCCAGCTTTCTCTTTTTTTTTTTCTTATTTGCTCTTTGTTCCTTTGTAATTCTTGCCACAAAATTTAACCTGTTCTTTTAAAGTTTAACAATAACATAGTCGGCCAGGCGCGGTGGCTCACGCTTGTAATCTCAGAACTTTGGGAGGCCGAGGCGGGAGGATCACGAGGTCAGGAGATTGAGACCATCCTGGCTAACATGGTGAAACCCCATCTCTACTAAAAATACAAAAAAATTAGCCGGGTGTGGTGGCGGGCACCTGTAGTCCCAGCTACTCGGGGAGAATGGGAGAATGGAGTGAACCCGGGAGGCGGAGGTTGCCGTGAGCTGAGATCACACCACTGAACTCCAGCCTGGGTGACAGAGCAGGACTCCATCTCAAAACAAACAAACAAACAATAACATAGTCATCAACTCAAATATATGTATCTTTTAAAATTTTATATATAATTATATATTATAATTATATATAAATATATATTATATTATATGGTATATAATTTTATATACTTTTTATATACTTTTTAATATACTTTTTAAATATACTTTTATGTGCTTTTTTATATACTTTTTAAAAATTTTTCTCCTCTATGACCTGAGAGCTACTATGGAAGATTCTTCCGATTATGGTTGCCTGCCCTGTCCCTTTCTGTTCTCCTCTGACTTCTACAGCCATTTCTTCTCTGTCTTTTCTCTTGGCTTCTTTTCCTCAATATATGCATCTTCACCCCTATTCCCTTATCTCCTTCTTTTTTGTTATTGTTGTTCTTCTTCAGCTCTCTCTCACTAAATATTAAATATTTAGTGGCTTTAAATATTATTTCTCACCAGGTACGGTGGCTCACACCTGTGATCCCAGCACTTTGGGAGACTGAGGCAGGC
The DNA here is from genome assembly GCF_009828535.3 of Hylobates moloch. Taxonomy (NCBI): domain Eukaryota; kingdom Metazoa; phylum Chordata; class Mammalia; order Primates; family Hylobatidae; genus Hylobates; species Hylobates moloch. The sequence continues at coordinate 63,714,372 of NW_026652291.1, read as the reverse complement.
AGATCACCTGAGTTCAGGAGTTCAAGACCAGCCTGGCCAACATGGTGAAACTCCATCTCTACTAAAAATACAAAAAATTAGCCGGACATGGTGGTAGGTACCTGTAATCCCAGCTACTCAGGAGGCTGAGGCAGGATAATCTCTTGAACCCAGGAAGTGGAGGTTGCAGTGAGCTGAGATAGCAACACTGCACACCAGCCTGGGCAACAAGAGCGAAACTCCGTCTCCAAAAAAAAAAAAAACAAAGAAAAAGTGATTTCTCTATGGCCCACCAGCAAGTCTACATCCATCACTTTACACCTTCATTCTCATTTCTAATTACCTATTTGCTTAATCTGTTGTGAGACCATAACAGAATCTCAAAGGCCATATTCATAAAGTTGAATTTCCCAGATTTCTAGTTAAAATGAATTATCCTATTTAATTCCCTACTTCAGCTAATGGCTTGGGCGTTTTCTCTACGCATCCAAGCTTTCAACTTAAGAGTTTTTAGAATTTGGTTTTCTTTTTTCTTTATTTTTTTTGTCTCACTGTCACCCAGGCTGGAGTGTGATGGTGCAATTATAGCTCACTGCAGCCTCAAACTCCTGGGCTCAAGGGATACTACTGCCTCAGCCTCCCAAATAGCTGGGACCACAGGTGCACACTACAGTTTCTGGCTAAGTTTTTTATTTTGGGTAGAGATGGGGCTTCACTATGGTGCCCAGCTGGTCTCGAACTCCTGGGTTCAAGTTATCTTCCCATCTAAGCCTCCCAAAGTGTTGGGATTACAGGCTTGAGCCACAATATCCAGCCTTTTCTTCTTCTTTTTTTTTTTTTTTTAAACTTCATAGACCTTGCCTCCATCAATATAGTCAGTTGGGAGGCCATGTTGATTTTCCCGCTGCAGCATTTAACATCTACCCCATGTACCCCATTTCACTGTTACTGCCATCATTATTTCCTTCCCATTATACTATATTAGGTTTTGTCAACATTGGTATAAATAGTTCACTTTATTAGAGTATTCTCTATAAAACCTTTTCAAGTCTCTTCTTGATCCTGGCTTTTTCCTTTTGAACACAAAACTTAAACAGGTTAATCTACTCTTAATTTACAATATCTTAAAGATGATACAAAAACATTTAAATGGGCTGGGCACGGTGGCTCACACTTGTAATCCCAGCAACTCTGGAGGCTGGGGTTGGAGCATCGGGAGTTGAAGGCTACAGTGAGCTACATTCACAAACACTACTGTACTCCAGCCTGGGCAAAAGGATGAGACCCTCATCTCTAAAAAGAAAAAAAAACAAACTTTAAAATGGAACTATGATTGTCATCAGAAACATCCTCACAGAAACACCCAGAATAATGTTTGACCAAATATATGAGCGCCCAATGGCCTCCTTCTCTCTTTCTCTTTCTTCTTTCTCTATGTATACATGTATGTATCTTAATACTTAATCATACAAAACTGGAAGTAGTTTAAGGTTAGAAATAGCTTCATAGTATAAAAGCTTTCATCATGGTACATCTAACTTGAAAGACTTATCCCCCCACATTCAGTCTTTCATTCAGCCATTTAATCATCAAATATTTGTTGAGTACTTCCTATGTGTCAGGCACTGTTTTAGGCACTGGGAATATAATACTAAGCAAAACAGACAACCTGCTTGAACTAATTATCCTTATACTCTAGGGGTAGTGAGGGAGTAAACAAAATTAAGTAACATAAAGATTACCTACAACACTCTGTGTGCCATCATAGTTCAATATAGATAGGAGAGAGATAGGGTCCAAAATGACAAATGCCACGGGGCCTAGAGAGAAACTGATTTGTTAACAGCAGGAATCATATAGGCCACACACTGAACGAGAAAAACACTTTTTTAGTTTCAGCATTACACAGCATAACACAGTAGAACACAAGTTAAAGCAATAGCTACAGCTATAGAACAGAGCCTGTACTTCAGGTGCAAGCTTAGTGCAATTACAAAGTGAAAGACTGGTAGTCCTTACCTGCTAGTATGAAAGTTACCATCCTAGCACTGGCATTAAGAAATTATCACCTAGTGCAAGGCCACACTCTACTAGAATAAATTTTCCTTTGATCACACCTATTTGATAATTTCCCCAATTTTTTAGTGAGCATGCTAGTCAGGTTTCTCCAGAGAGACAGAACCAATAGAAAATATATAGATGTATAGATGTATAGAGATATGACTTAATTATAAAGAATTTGCTGATGCAGTTATGAAGGTTGACAAGTCCCAAGATCTGCAATCAGCAAGCTGGTGACCCAGGAGAGCTGACAGTGTAGTCCCAGGTTCAAGACCTAAAAAAAACTGAGGTCCCAGCTCAAAGGCTGTTAGGAGTTCCCCCTTACTCATAGAAGGGCCAACATTTTGTTCTAGTCACACCTTCAACTGATTAGATAATGCTGACTGACGTTAGGGAGTGCAATCTGCTTTACTCAGTCCACCTATTCCAATGCTAATCGCATCCAGAAACATCCTCACAGAAACACCCAGAATAATGTTTGACCAAATATATGAGCGCTCAATGGCCTCCTTCTCTCTTTCTCTTTCTTCTTTCTCTATGTATACATGTATGTATCTATCTATCTAATATCTATCATTCTGACCAAAACTGTGGATTCAGACATTCTCAATTAATGCTATTGTCTTTGTAACCCACATATTAATAGAACACCTTATCCCACTATTAATATTCAATAATGATACAAAGTAGACCACAGCCTGCAATTGTCCAGGATGAGTAGCAGAGGTAAACTCTGTCTCCTATATTGACCTTCAAGGCTGCTTTTCTTGCTAATTGATACATTTGCTTATATATCATTTTGTTAGCGTTGGCAGAGATCAGCGTTACCCCGAGTTACCGGCAGCATATCCATGCAGGTCCACAGCAACTTCAATTCTTGCCTCTTCAGAAGAAAGAATTCGACTGAGTGGCATAAAGCAGAAAAAAAGACTGAGGCAACTTTCAGAGCAGGAGTGAAAGTTTATTAAAAAGTTTTAGAAAAGTAAGGAAAGGAAAGAAAAGAAGGAAAGTACAACTTGGAAGAGGGTCAAGCGGGCAACTTGAGAAACCAAGCGACTTGGGGTTTTATAGGTTGGCCTGCTTCTGGGATCTTGCCTTACTTCTCCCGACTCCTGAGACCTTATTGGGTGGCTGCTGATCAGTTTCAGGCGTTTTCTATCTATCAGGAGACTGCCTTTCCCTGGTGCTGGCTACAACCAATTATTACTTTAGAGAAACGGTTAACAACTGCCTGACCATCACCTGATGGTCAACACTCCTGGTGTGTGTTGGTGGGGAACCCTCTCCTGCCCTGCTCATACCCGACTAGCTACCTACTCTAACAATTTTATTTATTCCTTAAACCACTTTTTGAAAACAGAACTCAACCCCTTTTAAACTAACCCATACCATGCTGCTTGCTAGATTAGTCTTTCTAAAGTACCATCCCACCTTATCATTCTGTGTACAAAGGCCTTTCATTTTTCTCAACTGGTTTCAGCATAGTCTACATTATATAAGTTATATTCTATAACCTACTGCAAAACCTTGATGTATACCATTAACTAGTCAGGGTGACGTACTTGCTGTCCTCATTCATATATGGCTCATTCTATTCCCGTTTTCTATGACATAACTCTCAATCCCCAAATTTTACTCACTAAAAATCCTTCCTACTCTTAGGACTTAATTAAAGTGTTATTTCTTCCATGAAATATCATGAGTTGTTCCCTATTCAAAATGATCTTACTTTACATAAAACAATTTCTCTACATTCTGCACATGCAGCAATCGCTCTTTGAATCAGCCTCGTAATGTTGGAAACCCTAGTGTTAATCCCTGATAAATCCTCTTCCTTATCTGCACTCACTTCTTTGGTAGTTTGTCCAACCTAGTGGCCTTAAACATCTATTTGCAATGTCTCATAAAGTTGATTTATACTACCCAGTCTTCTCTTCTTTGTTCCAGACCTATGGTACCAACTGCATACTTGATATCTCCTCCAGAATGTTTAACAAACCTTTCAAACATAACCTGTCCAAAACTGAACTCCTGATCTTACATCCACAAATGCTCTTTCCTCTCTCAAGTGATAATATCATCCTTGCAGTTACTCAGGCCAAAAACTTGCAGTAACCTTTTGTCTGCCTTTCTTTCCCTCACAAACCCTGTCCAATCCACCAGGAAATCTTTTTGACTCTATCTTCAAACTTTATCCAGAATCGAACTGCTTCTCAGAAATTCCACTACTATCACTTGGTTTTATCCACCACTATCCACTTGTGTGGATTTTTGCAACATCCTTCTAACTACTCGCTAAGATTCTATTCTTACCATTCATCATACAGTAGCCAATAGTCTGCAAAGGCCTACGTAATCTGTCATTCCCATTGCCTCTTTCACCTCGTGGTTTTCCCTTTCTGTCTGATTCACTCTACTCAAGCTGCACTTGTCTCCTTGATATTCCTCCCATACACCAAGCTAACTTCCATAATGGGCATTTCCAGTGACTAGTTTATCTGCCTGGAATGTCCTTCAAAATATCCTCATAGCTAATTTCCTCACCTCAAGTATTTTCATAAATGCCACCTTCTCTGTGAGGTCTATTCTGACCATCTATTTAAAAATGTATCTTTTTCTATCCTATACTCTTGATCAGCTCTATCTGTTTTATTTATTAACCATGGTATTAATGGCTTCCTAATATGCTATATAATTTACTTTTGGGTATTTTTTGCATCTCTCTCTACTAGAATATAAGATCTACAAGAGCAGGTATTTTGATGCATTTTGATCGCAAATGTATTTCAAATTCCTACATTGGTGTTAAATGAATTTTCCTTTTTTAATTGATTTTATGCAATACACACTGTAGTACTGTTATTTGTGTATAGCTTATTTCCTTTCTCAGTTTTTGGACTCCATGAGGAGAATATCAGTGTCTGATTCAGTTTTGTTAACCACATCCGCATTCACAGTATTCAGTATCTTGCTTTGCACACGAGAGGTAAGTCATAGTACAATTTTGGTACACAAAAATACAAATTCAAACAAATTAACTGTTTTTAAATGGTGTAAATTAATTTTGGGTGCATAACTATTTCACTGAAATGAAATACAATTTTTCTATATACTTTCCACATTTAATAAGCAACTAAAACCAGGAAACTGGAATGATGTTGGGAAGTGAGACAGGGTCTCCTGTCTACATCTTTATGGAGCCAGATATTTCATCTCTGGTTATCTGCACATTTTTTTTTCATTTATGTCTGTCCCTCCACCCCTTCTCTTTGATCTCTAGTCCATCTCCATATAGTATTTCACTGCTTCTTCATATTTATGTAACAAAAGATGGCTATCCATAGCTTCCTATTTCAACTGTCCCTCAAATAACGCTTGACCCATTTCAGTTTTAGGGGCTTTGGCCTAGCTATAATGACAGCCATAAAAATTTAACCCATCAAATTTTATTCAAGTCTTTTCCTAACCATTTAAATGGCCCTCACTATAGGCCTAAATCTCCTACTTCAAAAAAAACCTGCCTAGTTCAGCAGACTGCCAATGGACACCCAAATTCATTCAAGCAATAAAAGGAATCTTGACTAGGTTGAAGGATTCATTCTAATTAAATCAATTCCTTTGTCCCATTCATCATTCATTCTCTTTAAATAGCTATGCCAATTTATTTTGCCTTGCTATAAGATTTATAACCTTGTGTTTGTAGTGGAAAAGAAATGGAAAGGCAAGGTGAAAAGAAAGTTTCAAGCTCAACAAAGAAAAAGTATTTTGCCCAGTTTTCGCTTATAGCAATGTAAAATCTTTAGGCAAGATATCCTGAGTTATAATTTTTTTTATCACTATGATCTAAATATTCTCCCTTTTTTCTCCCCAAAACGTTCATATTCTTGTTATTACCGCTGGTTGTCAAGAAGACACTAGATCATGGCTTTCTACAAAAAAAGCTGAGGAAAAAATACCCCACAACATGATTTAACAAAAATTACAACAGAATTTTAAGAAACGGATTTTGTCTTTTTGATATTCTTTTTCCTTTTCACTTACTTCTAAATGAAAAATAACAACCAGAGATACTAGCTGAGAAAGCATATGATGAATGTCACTGCTCATCGGGGTTTCACCTAGACCACTGTCTTCTTTCTCCAGTCTATCCCACACTGATAGAGTTTAAAAACACAAATTCTTTGACACTCTTCCCATTGTGATATGAGGTCCACAGCACCTCTCCTATAATCTGGGCAAGTTTATAACTGCTTTTACCACTAGAATATACTATGTGGCTTCCACAACTAGGTCATAAAAATATCTATGCAGGCTTTCACCTTCCTTACTTGGTACACTTGCTCTTGGAGCCCTAAACAACAGTGTAAAACTGCTGACCTGGGGTGGAGTCATGTAGATTCCCCCATCAACATTCCTAACTATGTCCATTCTTTTGCTATCCACTCTACCTGCTAGAGATGTGAATAAAGAGATCATTTTTAAAGGATGTCCTCCAGTGCAAACTGTTTCAGCCTTCACCCCTTTAAATTGCCTCCAGTAATGGAGTTATTCCATGAGCATAATAAAATGATTATAGCTTTGGAGACCTGACTTGTGCAGTAGTTTGTTACACAGAAATAGATAACTGGCCCACATTTCAAAGCTTTAGTTGTTGCTTTTGATTCCTGAACGATGTCTTCATTAACAAAACATTGACAGCCACTTATCATGTGTAAAGGATGTGATAAACTTTACAGTAAGCTGTTAATAGGTGATAAACCAATATAAGCCTCTGAGCCTCCAGCTTCCTCATTATTAAATCAGGAGTATGTGCTATATAGTCTCCTAGATTCTTTTCACTTTGCATCTTTGCAGGACTCATGAGATGTGCCTTCACTTAGAGAATAAAGCACAAGTGGTAGCACTCATGGGTGCATAATTTAATTTTCAAATATTTAGCTTAGAATCTTTCAAATATATCATTAGGTTGTCATTCTCATCAGTTTGCTCCGACATTAACTCTAGTCAAGAGACTGTCAATTCAACATTTTTTTTGACGGGAGCAGTATACCTCTACATCTCTTCCCTAATTACTCTTAAATAAGATGTGTGATTTTTGATGAACCATCCAGGTACTTTCCTTCTCCACAATAATTCAGAGAAGCAGTTCTCTCAGGACCATACTAATGCCATTAGTGTCTGTAATATTGGGCCAGAAGTATTTCTAGTTATTTCCTCTGGAAGGCAAATAAAAATGCCTGGGAAGTTTCCTAAGGATCAGATTTACCCAAGCAGTATTTTGTCCCAATGCATTCGTTCATTCATCACTAGAAATGGCATTTTATCCCCATTAATTCCTATATTAATTTTTATATTAAAGAAGATGCATTTCTGAATACTTCTAAAAATTTAACTTTAAAATAGACTTTGCTTTAAATAAAGGTGCTTCTTTTCCCCTCTTAAAAGTTAGTGCAGTGAAGAAATTACTCTAGTTTGCTAGGATATTTTTTTTTCTTTCTTAAATAAGTATTTCTAGTTATTTGTTCATTTAATTATTGTTACTACATAGCTAAATATTTCTTTTCTTTTTCTTCAGATTTTAAAATCTCTCTTTCTTAGTGGTAGACCACTGACCCTTAGTGAAAGGAACAAAACCAGTGAATTTAGGTCATTAGCGTCTGAATGGAAACAGATTGTGAGAGTTAACCAAGTTATACTACCCATTAAAGCTTAAAATCTGCTTTTCTGAAAATCCTGAGGTAACCCTCACACCACAGATTGCATGTGTTGTTCTTTTAAAAGTGGAGAATGACATTAAAATAACTATGAAATTATTTTTGAATGAGAACATATTGAAACTTATCATTATCCAACTCTGGTGCTTTGACTAAAATATAAAACACTTTTGCTGAAGCATTGAAGTTCTCATTAAGTAGCCCTAGCTTAGTCAAAGCACAATTGTTGACCTTCTGTGCTTAAGGCATGTGCTGTTCCATACAGATAGAGGCTTTTCTACCACACTCTTCTTGATGGTTCATAATGGAGTGGCATGTGCATATCAGGAGAAGAACAGACCTTAATTTGAAATATTAAGTAGCATACGCACATAAAAAGCCTTCATTAAAATATTAAAAGTTTGTTAAACCCATAAGAGCTAAGAGATGTGTTCCTATGAGAGGAAAATTCCAACCTCAGGCTCCCTCCATATCTTAATTTCTGACATTTGTTAATAAGAAAGTACATTAACTTAGAAAGTCATTTTATCCAGTAGCGGCTAAAGTGCTACTAGACTACCAGAGGATTAGTTCACACTTTACTTTCTGCAGAACACAACAGAGGAGTACAATATACAATCATTGTATCTCTGAAAGTGCCAAACTACAAACTTAAGGCTCATTTTGTCATTGTGCGCTAAATGGAGGATTGGTGGGGGGACTGTCCTCACTATAACAATTTTCCACCAAGACATTAATAGCCTCATCAAGGTTTTGATATTATAACTATGTCAATGGACAGTTAGATGCTCATATTTTCAACCAAAATTTGGGAAGCACTTACCATCAGAAAGTGCCTAAAACAGAGCACTTTGGCTCTCCAATTTTGACTTTTTTTTTTTTTTTTTTTTTTTTGAGATGGAGTCTCGCTCTGTCACCCAGGCTGGAGTGCAGTGGTGTGATCTCGGTTCACTGCAACCTCCGCCTCCTGGGTTCCAGCGATTCTCCTGACTTAGCCTCCTGAGTAGCTGGGACAACAGGTATGCACCACCCCGTCCACCTAATTTTTCAGTAGAGATGGAGTTTCACCATATTGGCCAGGCTGGTCTTGAACTCCTGACCTTGTGATTTGCCCGCTTCGACCTCCCAAAGTCCTGGGTGTGAGCCACCGCAACTGGCTGACTTTTTAAAATATAAAACAACATATCTAAAGACTAATTTTTATATTAGCCATTAAATGAACTTAGTAATTTCTATATTTAAAAAGATGCATTTCTGAATACTTTTAAAAATTTAACTTTAAGGTAATTATTGCTTTAAACACAGAGTTTTTTCCCCCCTCTTAAAAGTTAGCATCATGAAGAAATTACTCTCATTTGTTAAGTAACAGATATCAAAAAAGTGGTAATATTTATATATACCTAATCTTTAGATATTGTTATCTTAACAATTTAAAAGTCATATTACATCCTGAAATCCACCATAGTGCTTGAAAAGTACCTGAGACATAATTCAAGGGCTATTTGTTTAATATGTAAATTTGTAAAATGCTTTACTTCTGCTGAGTATGCTTTAATAGTATCATGAGGATAAACATTGAGGGAATAGCAAGGATTGCTCCAGTAACAACTAGGCTAGGGAGGACTTCGTGGATTTACAAAAAGAAAGAAAAAGTTCACAAATTGGTAACAAAGTAATATGTGAAAATCTGTGTATTCGTTTTGCTAGAGCTGTCACAAAAAATACCACAGATGGGTGGCTTAAGGAACAGAAATTTATTTGGTTACAGTTTTGGAGAAGTGTAAGATCAAGGTATTATTCTGATGCCCCTCTCCTTGGCTTCCAGATGGCCACTCTCTCCCTGTGTCTTCACACATTCTTTCCTCTGTTCCTGCACAGGGTTTTGGTGTTTCCCTGAGTGTCTAAATTTCTTCTTTTTGTAAAGACAACAGTCAGATCGGATTAGGTCCCCCCTAAAGATCTCATTTTAATGCAATCACATCTCTAAAAACCTTATCTCCAATACAATCACATCCTGAGATACTGGGAGTTAGAATTTCAACGTATAAACTGGGGAGACACATTTCAGCCCATAACAACTAGTTTCTCATCTTCAAGTCCGCAGAAACCCACAATGTTAAAAATGGAATTTTGAAAAAACTGAGGTTTTATTTCTTTGGAAATATATCAGGAAGAGACATTGAGGTCTTTAGATATTCAGAAACTATAATAAATTTGCAAACAGTACAAGAAAATTGTGTAATCAATAAAAGTAGGCCTTGTATCAACTGCAAAAACAACAAATTGATGTCATGGTATTATACTATAAAAATAAAGGATCACTCTGCTGGAAAAAAAAGTTGTTTCACAACCTACTTGAGAGAAGAGAAGGGGAAGGTATGAACTGAGCAATAACCAATTGCTATATATGGCTATGTATGAAATCTCACTCCCAGAAGATAGATATGGGAGCTTGTGAGGAAAGGCAAAGTCAAATGCTAATTACTAGCCTAAGGCTTACCAACCCTTACAAACCAACAGGGCTTTCTTGCTGGACCCTAGTTTCTACTCCCTAGAATGACCATATGTTCCAATTTGCCAAGGACTATCCCAAGTTATATCTGTTGTTTCTCAGTCTTATGTCTGGTTAGCATGCCCTCTGACAATCAAAATTATCCTAGTTTGTATGATGTGATCATCTATCACTATGGCCCCTTCTCCCACAACATGTATATAAACCCACACAAACAGCAAGTATTTGAGGTTCAGAAGACCTCGTCTCCCATCCTCAACAGATACCACCCTCTCCCCATACTTGCTCATCCAACCTCTTTACCTTTTGACCAGTGAAGAGGAGCTGAAAGATCTCAAGTTCTGTTTTATCTATCTTTGATGTATTAGTCTGTTCTCTGAGACTGGATAATTTAATTGGTTCATGGTTCTATAGGCTGTACAGAAAGCATAACACTGGCATCTGATTCTGGGGAGGCCTCTGGAGGCTTACAATCATGGTGGAATGCAAAGAGGGAGCAGGCACATCACATGGCGAAAGCAGAAGCAGAAGAGAGAGAGATGGGAGAGGCATCACACACTTTTAAAGGACAAGATCCCTCAAGAGCTCACTCACGATTTTCAGGACAGCACCAAGGGGATGGTACTAAAGCATTCATGAGAAATCCACCCCCATGATCCAATTGCCTCTCACCAGGCTCCCAACTCCAACACTGGGGATTACCTTTCACCATGAAATTTGGGTGGGGACACAGATCCTAGTCATAGCACTTGATAATACAACCTAGGTTCTGAAGAGAAAGATGAGTTCCTGTAATATTTTGCAAATTCTCAGATTTAATCTCAACAGTCATCCAGGTATAATAGAAAGAGGTCCGGACCAGAAATAATATCAGAATTCTGGTCCCTACTTTGTTAGTTGTTAGTCCTGAGACTTTGTACACATTATTTAAACTGTTTAAGCCTTACTTTCCTCATTCATATCAAAGGAATAGGGTGGATAGGGGAGCATGATATCCACCCTGCCTATTTCAGTGTCCTAAAGAATCAAATGAAATACTGGCTAAACACTTTTAAAATCCTTTAAGCATCATATGAATGGTAGTTGTTATTATTCTTATAATCAGAGAGAGAAATAGACAGCATAATAATTAAATGTGTTTATTTAAAGGCCTTATCCACAACATTAGAAGTCCCCTCTAGGAGCCATATCTTCTCACTTCCAGACCACCCTTTTCTCATTATTGTACTTTCACCATGAGGATTCATATGAGTGAGGTGAAAGGAGAAAAGCTGAATTAAGAATGGTATGTCTGAATATACTGCAGAATTAAGGACGAATGATTGAAAAACCTACAAGTTCAGAGAGGATGAAAGGTAAAGTGAGATAAAACTGTAAAAGTACTTGATAAGCTTCCCAGTCAGGTCTTCAAGGGCATTGGGACATTTAAGTGGTGATGTGTTAGTATCCTGTGCTTTTTATATTTTGATTATAGGGAAAAGGAAGTTGGGGAATGAGAAGAGGGAGAATAATAAAAGAGAAAGGAAACTGTAAAAACAGCAATGAAAAGACATTTAGCCTTTGCTTTGCCCATTTTGACTTTTGTTAAAAGAAGACACAGAGAGCACAGCAAAATGAGAATCAAGATGTGGGACTATATTCATCAACATAGGCCTGGATGTATGAGAGATTACCTTGACTTATTTGATTTTAATGTGTTTATATGTTTCTTAAAGAAAAAAATATATAAAAGTATATGGCTTTGTCCCGAGAAAGACTGTTGCCTAATACTCAATCAGGTGAAAAAATAAAATAATACATGGTCAATCTGGAAAAAAAAAAAGCACTTACCAACCTATATTCTAGCACAATACTCCCCAATTTTCACTAGCCATCCCATTGTCATCTTCTTTTTTATCTGTCATAAAATTCTCACCATTCCTATATCCACAATTTAGTGTGTATTTAGGCATATTAACCTGGAGATATATCTAATTATGGATATAATGTATGTGCTCCAGTTTCCAAAAAGTAATTTTATGCTCAGAGAGACCAAGATCAAAGTGGTTGAAAAGACATGTAGTGTCAATCCTTGCAATCATTGCAAATCAGTTCAAAATGTTTCTTAAAAAAATACTCAAATCATAATTGCCCTTAAGTTTGAATAGGTACTGTGACACAGTCTATGCTCTTCTGACAGAAGGTTTTGTTTTGTTTTGTTTTAACAAAACCACCACATAGTCTGTATTGAATTGGTTTGCTACTTGATGTATTCAAAAACATTAAAATTTGGCAATGACTCTTCTCTTGATGATGACTCTTGGCTATGACTATGGCTAGTTGAGGGAAGAAGAGTAGAGAATTAAGATTGTTTGCAGAACATGTGACGCCCATAAGCCCATAATGAAGCAATTTCATCTTTTTTCTTATTGTATCAGTTTTCTGTTGCCATAATAATGCTATAAAACAACAGAAAGCCTCAATGGCCTACAGCAGTAAACATTTATTTAGCTCACAAGTTGATGATTGAGGCTGAGTTCAGCCACATAGTTCTTCTAGTCTCAGGTGAGATCACCTGCATATCTGGGGCTCTGCGGTCCCAGCTTGGGGCCTCATACATCTGGACCGGCTGGGCGTTGGCTAGAGTAAATCCGCTCTGCTTCACTCAACTCTCTCCAGCAATCTATACTTGTATTCTCATGGCAAAAGCAGAGGAATGAAAGTTGAAAAAAAAAAATAAATAAGTAAATGGTTTCGAGAAAAAAAGGAGAAAGCAGAACTGTCATTGTATATTTCTCCCTATCCACACCGAACTCTATTCCAGCTGCGTAAATGTTTCTCAGGTTTCTCGACTCAACATTTTTATCACTGATTTCCTCATTCTTCACCACATCATTACCAATATATTATTCTCCTGTATTCTTTACTCTCTATACTCTAAAACTTATTCTCTATATCCTATAACTGATGTTTTCAAACCTTCTCATGCATTATACCTGCTAACTTCCCATTGACCAAACCAAATTACGTGGTTAAGGTAGAATCCAGAGAGCAGAGAAATAAACCCCACCTTTTAATGAGAGTAACTGCAAAGCCACAGGGCAAAGAGATCCCTTTGCAAGGAGGGATGAGGAATTTGGGCTATCTCTGCAGTTTATGGTAGATTCTTAGATAAAAAACTTCTCCGGGCTTTAGGGACATCTCTACATGGTTTCATTGGAATATCTATATATATTCAGTTCCCAGTCATCTTCCCTGGGCCACCTCCCCACCCACCCTGAACTCTAGTTCAGCTGCCTATGTGTTTCTCAGGTTTCTTAACATTTTCATCACCCTTTATCACATTGTTACCAATATATATTTCCTTCTGTGTTCTTTATTCTCTCTATTCTATAACTGATTCCATCATGTGCTAGGTCAAATGAACCAGAAAAATAGGAAGCTATCTTCCTGCCTACCCTCTCTTTACATTTTCCAATGGTATCATGTCCCATGACTGCTACCTCTGTAATATTTGTTTATTTATTTTTCTTTTCTATTCCCACTGTCACAATATTGATTCTTGCTTTACCTTTTATAACTACTGAAATATTTTACTTCTTTTTCTATTCTATCCTGATCCAGAATAACCTTTCTAAAATGAATATTGTCATGGGATATCCTAGCCTACCATCTTCAATGGTGCCCCATTGCTGGTAGGACATAGGATGGAAGGACCTTCATGATTTAGCTCCTTCTTACAGTACCCCTAATTTATGGTAATACTAATCTGGAATAATTTAGTGTTGTTTTGACAAGCTTGGCTGATTCTACTTATATCTTATTTGATCCGAATGTCTCATATATATATACATATATATAATACACACACACACACACACACACACACATAAACACATATACACGCAGAGGCACACACACAACTGGGGTAGGGAAATCAATAAAAACATAGACTTTGGAATAAGGAGGATCTGAATTTGAATCCTGGCTACATCACTAACTAGCTATTTAAATTTGGGCAAGTGAACTAAACTCTTTTAGCATAGTCCTTTGGTCTAAATGTTGATTTATGTATTCGTGTAAAAATGCACAATTGTAAAAATACACAAATACATAGGGTATGTATCTGTCAGGTCTCAGTTCAAAGACCAAAATCTATCTGAAACCCTTTCTAAATGACTTAGAGTACCTTTCTCACTCTGTATTTTATGCCTCCACTGCATTCTGTGTAGACCTTTATCATAACAGCTGTAGTGCATTAATGCACTTACTGCTTTACATCTGTCTTTGCTTTTTATAGACTATTCTCATCTTATTAAGATGACTTCTTATTCATCTTTCTAACCCCAGAATCTAGCATGCAACAGATTTGTCTGAATAAACTCAGAGACAGGTGGTAGGAACAGTTTTCAGGTGAAAAGGAAACATTACACATGTACCCAGGATACATGTCATATATTCTCTTGATATTTAATAAAACAGACTGAAGAAAATAGACTAAGCTTGAATCTTCCTGTACTCTCTTAAAAAATATCCCAGGCAATTTGCCACTTACTGCTTTTCAATCAGTGATTACTTCCTAGAGCTCCCTCCAGATGTATAAAATGACTGGTAAGCCAGTCTTATAGAGCCTGCCAGAGTCAGCTCTCCAGATGGTACTATATGTGTCAATAATGAAAATATGCAAGTGTTAATGCTGTCCTTCATTTTCATATACCTGATGAGCCAAAAGAATGAGAGAATGTCAACTTTTACAATAGCTGGGCCAAGTGCTGGAACAAGAAGATTTTTGCCTTGGGGAGTACCAATCAATCATTAAAAATTTTATTGTACCTCAAGAGAGAACTCCTCAATGATATTCTTAACAATGAGGAATTACACATAAGAGAAGCTAAGAAATTTAAAATAAGACACAATATACATATTAAATGTATATTAATTTCAAAAACCTGTGCACATTCATTTAAATGGTACACATGCAGATACCATTCAGGGCCTCCAGGTAAGAGAAGCCAGACTCTAACCAAAGGAGAAGAAGGAAGATCTTGTGGCATCAGAATTTCACCTCCTTGAAGGTTCTTTTTCCCCCCTACTATGAAATAATAAACATATATTCAGTTATCATTTTTTACAGTCATAATATACCACCTGAGAATGCCTAACAATTAATTGCATAGTGGAGAGTTGACCATAACCCTGAGTTTCTTCCATATCCATTGTCTCCTGCTGGCCAGAAGTTGCCAGCTGGCCAGCAGAGTAAATGGTGTCTTCACTTGAATATTCTGAACTTAAAAGGTCATATTAAAATTGATAGTGACTATCCAAACCAATTAGAGAAGGATTAAATAGTGGAAGGATTTAAACAATTTGCAGAAATAAATAAGTAAGAGCCATGAGAAAGTGCATATCATGAATAAGAAGAAGCCAGGAGGTAAAAATAGAAAAGCAAAAAGTAGCCACAAGTAAAAGCAGAGAAACAAGTGGAACAATAGAGTGATTAGTAAAGGGAGCAATGGGCATTTGCCTACAATGGGACAACTAAAAATCTATGGGGAGACACAAAGAACTCCTTGAGGGCTTGGGATTTGATTTCTGAAGCAGCTTATTGTACTTTCCCTCTTCTCCTGTAAACCTACAATGAACTCCCATCATAAGTGGAAATCTAAATATGTTTATTTCTTATCACTTGGAAGTTACATAATAATGCAATGGGAAAGTGTAAAGAAAATGCATGTGTTTATGCTGGGCAGCATTTACAAGTCAATTTTTCTTTAGAATCTAACCAGGATAACAACTCAGAATTTTTAACCTTCAGAACCATATTAATCTGTTCCAAGTCTTTCATCTTACTGTTAATACGCTGTTAAGTATAACTTTTTCCCCATCATGAGTCAATATTTTAAAACAGTACTTAGCTTAAGAGAAAAATGTCACTTAATAAGATAATATCATCTCTCTCAGGTACGCTAAAGTGCCCTCTTAGTTCATTAATGTAAATCAAAATAAGTACATTAAGCTACTAGTCATAAAAAAGTTCAAACCGCCGGGCGCGGTGGCTCACGCTTGTAATCCCAGCACTTTGGGAGGCCGAGGCGGGCGGATCACGAGGTCAGGAGATCGAGACCACGACGCAGGAAATGGCTGAACCGGGGGGCGGGCTTGCAGTGAGCCGAGACTGCCACAGCACCCCAGCCTGGGGAATAGGTGAGACCCGTCTCAAAAAAAAGTTCAAACCAAAACACAAGTGAAAAAGATAATTCTCTAACATACTTTTCCCAACCAGTATTTGATCTGTAACTCTCAAGACTTCAACTGATTAGTATTGTCTGCCATAAAAACGCCCATGATGGAAGCCAAAATGTTTTAAGAAATTCTTCTTTCACTTCTCCTAGATTAACTCTTATACAGGGTTGAAAAGATATCCCTTGACCACTAGCTATGGACAGAACCACTTCTGCCATATACAGTTGGTCAAAGTAGTCACAAAGCCTGCTCAGAGTCAAGGAATAGAGAAATAAACTCTACATCTTGATGACAGAGTGGCAACATCACATTGCAGAAGAGCACACAGAATGGGAGATCTCTGGTCATCTTTGGATAATACAATCTGTCAGCCTCCAAAGTTAAAATGTGAGCACAGATATATTTTACAAAATATCTTCTGCATTTTTTCTATTTTTATAGTATTTTTCACAATACTTGGCATGCAGCGTATATTTTTACAACAAGTTTTATTTTTCAAGGAAGCTTTGAAATATTTCTAGTATGACCACACAGTATACAAAAAGTAGAGGTGCTATTTTTTTTGGGGGGGGGCGGTTGTTAGATATAGACAAGAGGACGCTATCTATAAAATGTGGTTTAAATTTTCAACTGCAGTAAGGTTATTGTTTGCCTTATGTTTTCCTTGATGAAAGTGGCCAGGAAGACTTCCATTCTGAAAATTTCACCTTCTAAAAGCCTCATGTGGTGATTACTATTTCCATGATTACATAACTAGATTTGATCTCTGGGTATGGACCATGCATATACTTAACCTGAGGTTGATTTGTCTCTCCTCTAAGGATGCATAAAAATTAGTTTATAAAGGTTCTTATAAACTTTAATCAGCCAAGTTGTATTAAAGGAAAAAAGCAAAAAACAAACAAAAACAGCCTTCAATATTCTAGATAAAGAACCTCCTTTCGATTGTTGCCAAGGAGACCTCATCTCAAGCCCCCCTCTGTGCTTGACATGCATTGGCTCATATTCATCACTATTGACAGTCTCATATGTGTCACTGTCCAGTAAAAATCCTATCTGTTACTATTAATAAGCTACCCTTTGCCATATTGATTAGGTGCTTATCTGAGCTTTACAGACAACAACCTCCCTGCTTGTCTCAGAAGCCTCATATTAGTCAGAATGGTACCCCTAACTCTTTACTCCCTATCTTCACGACTTTAGGTACACACAGCTTTGACCTTAGCTATTTTCTTTGTACCTCTGTCTTAGCACTCAAATCAAGACATTTTCTTGAACCTTGTTAGAGTGTTAATTTTCAGACAACAACACTCTGCTCCTTGCATTCCATATCCAGCACTTTCCAAAAGTCGTTTGGTTATGGCTATTCTGCCTAAACTACAGATGGTAGAAATGTCCCAGCCAACATAACATGCACACAATAAATTTTAAAAAGATGCACTCAAATATTCCATTTTCGACATGACCTAACTCCATTTCTTGATAACAACAACAATAGTTAAGTGAAACTGGCATAAAACTATCAGATCTAGTCCAGTAAATCAGCGGTATGACACACAAAGTAGATATTAGGAGGGAAAAGAGAAGCTTGTTCCGAGCTTAGCTGTAAACCCTGCTCAAAGATTCAGATGCTGCTATAACTCCCTAGAGAGCTGATGGGTTGAGCCCACTAGGAATTTATTTCATTGACATGTCCACCTCGAAGCAGTTTATCCAAAAGAATGAAGCGTGCAAGCACAATTTGAGAATGACATCAATTTAGAAAGAGGAGGCAATTATCAATAGGTGCATTATGTGAGTTTCATGGCCTCACATTTGTATTCTAGGAAAATTGACTTCCAGAGAAAATAAAAGCTGTTTTCACCAAAATCTCCATGAGATATTGGGACCATGAAGTCCAACATGAAGTGGCTACTCTGGTTGCTTATATCTGGGACGTATGTATCCAAGCACACCACAAAGGTGGGAGAAAGGGCTTCTCTTCCCCTAAGCATAGAGCAGAATGGCCACATGGTGATTCCCCAGCTTCAACAATAACTTCAGTTTTGGTGCAGCGAAGCAGCTTCAGTTCAATAGAATATTAACATTACTCAGTTTCAGTGATTTTTATCCAGAGACTATGACAATATCAGCAGCCTTAGAGTTCCTTTGAAGGATTGTGTGGACGTTGATTATTTTAGCAGTATACAATACCTTTATGGACCAACAATGAGGGCAAAAAAGAAAATCTTAAAAGTTACACAGAGGTCCCAAAATAGTTGGTGGAACTTTGAGAGGGGCTACAGTTTCCACAGTAGAAATTAAGGAAGATACAGAAAACTATTGTTTGTCATTTTTAAGCTTAGTCCATATTGGTTTCTTCATATAAATATTTTTTTTAAAAAAAGATATGATTTAAGATGTAGAATTGAGAAAAGCCCCAGCAGAACATGGCAATGAATGTTAAACATTGGCTTCTCTAACCCTACAACTTTGCAGTCTCTTCCCTGCCTACCTTTTCATCTTTCCTTATTTTGTTTATACACATGAAGGATATTGGAATGATGGAGCCACTGACATATGCCTCTGCACAAAATAGATCCATTATATGCATATAAAAAAGAGAATGCATAAAAACAAACACCATGCTTAAAATTAGAAGAAAACATCTCAGTAGTACATTCAGTTAAAGTTGCTGTTCTTATTTAGGATGCTATTATAGCTTCTTTGCTAGAATGTTGATTTCTAGAATTGTTCGCTGCTAGCAACTCACCATAAAATTCAAGAAGTGTGTCATATAAGATCTCATCAAATATAACAGTTAATCAAATTATTTTAATTCTCTGCATACATTTTCTCAAAATAACACATAGTATCCTTAAGAAAATGAGTTCTAAAATATGATCAAAGCAAAAATAACCTGTTTCTGATGGAAGCGTAAAGTCTCTAGCAAGTACCTTTCTAATTCATATAAACAGAGACAAATAGGTTAATTTTGTTTATTGTTTTATTTTTAACAGCTCTCAGCAGGATCTCATTTACACAATTTTTTTTTTTTTTTTTTACTATAACTCTCTTTTAAAAGGGTATTTCCTCAAGACAAAGAAACTTCCTGGCATAATTGGCATGAGCATGTTATGTGAAATTGAATTATGTTAGCCAGCATTTCTCTAATTACCATTTTTTCATGGGCATCCATTTTTCAACAATAATATTAGAAAAATAATTAATACCTTCAGGACAAGGACTTGAACTTTATGCAAATATAAATTAGAAAAGTCCAAATTATTTTTTAATGAGTTATATGTATTATGTCTCCCTATCTAGAGTTCATCTGGACCATGGCATTAAATAAGCTTAGAGTTAATTAACCGTATTATAACTATTCCTGGCTTCTGCCATTATTAATATGAATCTGCCAGCTCAGAGGTACTCAGCAAACATGAAAATACTTTATCAACACCCCTCTCCAAAACACCTTGAAATATTTCAGTTCTGTCTATACTCTTGGGATAATTCTAGAAGCTCAAACCTATTGGACCCATTTTGAAATCCATTACTTTTCTATTTATATAAATATGAATTTCAGGAATAGAGGAGGCTTTCTTTGTAGATGTTGATTTATATTAATAAGAGCTGTAGCCAAACAATTGCTCTCAAGCACATGCACACACGAAGGTAGAATATCTCTGGCTGCAGAGATATTGGCTCAGGCAGCAGATTAAATGAATAGATTTGCTTCATATTTGAGTGTGCTAAATTGAATACAAGTCATAATAGAAAATCTCAACATGCAAATGAAATCAGAAGGGCTTTTCTAATTTTCAGGAAGTGAATGACAGAATCACCCTTTCAGTTTTAAAAAAAAAATCTTCAGACCACTCATTAATAGCTGATCACATTTTGGCACTAGCCAAACTAATTGAATGTAAACCTACTCAGAGGTTGTGTCAGTTAGAAGAGTGAACCCTGTTGGAGCAAGTCATTTTAAAATCCACCCAAAATTTGAAAGAACTATTACCTACATAAGATAATCCTATGGATGGAGAGGAGCAGTGTCGTGAATATCAAGAGAAAAGCAATAGACATCCATCTTCTATTAGGAGCTCGGCAGGGAAAGGAAAAAAAGCAGAGTCAAGATGCATTTTCCATGGGGCTGGTTCAAATTCTATCATAAACCCTAAGGCCATATTTCAACAGCTGTGGCAAAATTTTTTATAGGAGAATGATTTGACATTTGAAGAGTTATCTTTCCAGTCTCTTCCATGTAAATCTGTGATGAAACAACAAACTCAGGCACCCTGGAGAGGGCCTGGAATATCAAAAAACCAATAGATTGTGGATTCAGACGAACCAGACTTTAAGTACAAGCATAGCCATTCACTACGTGAGTTACCTTGGAAAATCAGTTAACTTTTCTCAGCCTTAGTTCTTCCTACAGAAAGAGAATTCACGACACAAACAGAGGCATCAAAGGTCATGTACCCAGCAAATATTTTGAAACACAATAGGCATTCAGTAATTATTTGTTCATTCATCTCCTTTTCTTCAGCTATTATCTTCACCCTAATTTTTATGCTATTAGCTACTGTTCAAAAACTTCAGTTGCTTCATGCGATTTTGCCTTCAGTCTCGTATATTCTACTTTTATCTCAAGGTGTTCATGAGTTTGACCATATAATATATCTTTTGAAATACCTCAAGACCGTCTCTCCCCACAACCTCACTCCATTCTTCCTCTAGGGCTGGGTGAAGAACAGAACAATAGTCAAATGGAATTAATAAGAATAGACTATTATAACAGAAGGTGGAATTTCTGTTGGGAAGAATAAAGGAATCATAACGACAGCTAGACCCAGGCAAACACACTCCTGTCTCTCATGAAATACTCTCCCCCTTGGAATTCCTTGTGGCTGATAGGTTTCTTTTCTTACTGGAAGAGAAACACCCACAACTCTGGAGGAAGAGTTCAGGAAAAAGGAACTAAGAGACAGGATAGTGAGGCCTACACATTATTTAGGGCAAGGTAGTCCTCATGATACATATGAAGTACCGGTTTGTTCTCTGGAGGGCTGGACACGTAAGCATTTCAGAGCCAAATCAGTAATTATTCTTTTTCTTTTTGTGAAATGATATCTGTGCACATGGGACTCAAGTTGAAATGGTCAAGGGGGGCTGCAACTGCTGTATGAGACAGGTAGAAATGTCAAAGGATTGATCCTGTCCACATGCTATCACTGCCCTTCTAATAGTTACGTGAATGTAGCCCAGCTTTCTTGAGTTACATACAAAAGTTTACAATATTATAAAATGCGATTTTATAACTTTACTAAACCATAAAGATTTAGTACCTCATAAAGAAATTTTGAACTTCTTTTCCAAAAGTGAGTATAAAATATTTGTTCATATCATTTACAAGAACCCTCTTAGGTTACACATTCAGGTAACTATTTATAGACACTAATTTTTGATGGACCAGTATGGTCAGCTACATAATAACCCCTCCAAATATTTATACCCTAATCTCTGGAATGTTTGGATGTTTTCTTACATGGCTAAAGGAATGTTGCAGATGTGATTTAATTAAGGAGCTTGAGGAGGGGCAATTATCTTACCTTACATCATGGACCCTAAATGTAACCATCAGTGACATTAATTGGAGGAGACAGAGAGAGTTTATTACAGGAGATGATGTGAGGGTGCTGCTGATTTTGCAGATGAAAGAAGGGGTCCGGGGTTTAGGCATGCATCTCTAGAAATGGAAAAGGTAAGGGATCACATTTTCCCAGAGAACCTCCCTAAGGAATATGGACTTGCCGATATCTTTATTTTGTCCCAAAGAGACCCACTTTGAGATTCTGGCCTCCAAATCTATAAAAGAATACATTTCTGTTTCAAGTGACTAAATCTGTGGTAATTTGTTACAGCAACGATGGGAAGCCAATAAAGTCAGAAATGTTCTAATCAAATAGCAACTGAAGATTAAATAATTTATAATTTGAGTATGTGAACAGAAACTAAAGCTTTTCCCAAAACCTCCAAACTTGATTAGGTGCTTTCACAGCATAGCATAATCCTCTTTCACTGCATCTCTCACATACAGTGAAACTTAATTATTTAGTTGTCTCTCTTCTCCAAAAACCAGAAAGTCCATGAGAGCCTGGTTTCATATCTGCCTTGCTCATCTCTGTATCCCTAAAGTCGAGCAGAGTAGCTGACACATAGCAGCATCAATAAACATTTGTTGAAACAATGAATATGTGAATGAGAAAATGTATGAATAAATAAATTGCTTAAGAATGGTGCCAAGCAAGGAGAAGCAAAAAGAGGCAACACAGGCAAAATATAATTACCTTACCCATGTAAATTGTTGTCAGTATAGGGAAGCAAGCCAATTGATTCAGGGGATTTTTTCATGCTCTTCTTGATCATCTTTTGCTAATTTTCAGGAAGCGAAGCACAAAAAGACAGCCAAATGAAATCAAAGTTTTGTATTATTTATAAACTTTTAAACAGACCTTAAATTATCATAAAATGTAAGCATTTATAGATGAGCGTAGGATCAAACATTTAAATATTTGAAAGCAATCTAATTCATTTTACAAATTGTATTTTAAATGCATTTCGTTGTAGTATATAATAGAAGTAATATTATGATGCTGTTATATTGTGTTATTATATGGTCTAAACAATGATTCTTAGTAACAAATTACAAATATAGTACTTTTACCATTTTACACAAGCCAATAATCAATAGCGGAATTCAACATGGAATTTGTATCTTTATACTCCAAACGTTTTATGTACCCCAAATGGTTGTGTTTCCTGTCTCCTCACAGGAAAGACAAACAACATTCACTAAAGTTTTATTCTCCTTGACAGTCAGCACTTCTCTAAAACACACTCAAAGACATAGAAATGGGTGATTCTACATTGACAACACCTAAACCACCTGCGTGGAAGGGTTGTTTG
This sequence comes from Hylobates moloch, assembly GCF_009828535.3. Lineage (NCBI taxonomy): Eukaryota > Metazoa > Chordata > Mammalia > Primates > Hylobatidae > Hylobates > Hylobates moloch. The sequence goes on along the minus strand of NW_026652291.1, from coordinate 63,690,933 downwards.
TCCAGTGACTTGCTCCTTGCAATTACTAATATTGCTCAGTAAAGAGGGCTAAGTTTTTCACTCTTTCTAATATATGTAAAAACCTTGTTTGTAAAAGATTTTACTACCAATAAATGCATTTCAATCATAGCCAGTCTGTGTATCCCAAGCTAAACGCTTTCTTCAAACAGAAGTTCATATCCTGGAATATTTTGCACCTGTTAATTTGAAAGCAAAATTTGGATCTGAATTTTTTTTTATTTTTATCTAAGCACTTCTTTGCAGCTGTTCAAACTAGTATGATAATATGAAAATCACATATCATTTATTCAGGAGGGAAATTAACTTTTATAATAACATACATTTCAGAAATTTTCCATGTAGATAAACATTGTTTTGTCCCCAAATTTAGATTCTCTTTACAAAGATTTGTTCCGTCACTGAATTCTTCTTTCTCTAGTTTGAGAGCTATATATGAATACACAAATAAACTGGAGCAGTAGTCATTCATTGGAAAGCAATACGAATACTAATACTGATACCATTTGTATCTTACAAAGAAATTCTCAGAATTAATATATAATCTATAGTATTATATGCAAGTAATTATCACTTGCATATAATATAGAAAAGTATGCCTGCTTCAGTATAACTAAAGCTGAATTTGAAAATATTTCCAGCACAAAATCCATTTTTAAGTATTGGTAATCATTAAAAAGTCAGGAAACAACAGATGCTGGACAGGATGTGGAGAAATAGGAATGCTTTTACACTGTTGGTGGGACTGTAAACTAGTTCAACCATTGTGGAAGACACTGTGGCAATTCTTCAAGGATCTTGAACCAGAAATACCATTTGAACCAGCAATCCCATAACTGGGTATATACCCAAAGGATTATAAATCATTCTACTATAAAGATACATCCACACGTATGTTTATTGCAGCACTGTTCACAATAGCAAAGACTTCGAACCAACCCAAATGCCCATCAGTGATAGACAGGATAAAGAAAAGGTGGCATATATACACCATGGAATACTATGTAGCCATAAAAAAGGATGAGTTCATGTCCTTTGCAGGGACATGGATGAAGCTGGAAACCATCATTCTCAGCAAACTAACACAGGAACAGAAAACCAAATACTGCATGTTCTCACTCATAAGTGGGAGTTGAACAATGAGAACACATGGACACAGTGAGGGGAATATCACACACGGGGGCCTGTTGAGGGGTGGGAGGTTATTGGAGGAATAGCATTAGGAGAAATGCCTAATGTAGATGACGGGTTGATGGATGCAGCAAACCACCATGGCACATGTATACCTATGTAACAAACCTGCACATTCTGCACATGTATCTCAGAACTTAAAGTATAATTAAAAATAATAGAATAAAATAAAATAAATAAAGATTGTTAGCCACTAACAAAATGACTCTTTAAGAAACAACACACATTTTGATTAGGAGCAAGGAAATGTGGTGAAGATTGTAAAAATTCCCATCAGATTTTAACATTAATACATTAGTCAGGCTAAGAGTTATATCAATGAAGCATGAGTGATGAGAAAGCTTCAAGTATACCAAGAGATTCTGGGCTAAAGTACAGAACTGTCACGAAGAAGATCTGACAATCAAAAGGAAAGAAAAAAAATCACAGAACAGTATCCTCAATTTCACTGGTAATCTGCTAAAATATTTGTATTAAGATCTTGATTTCTGGGTTTAAAAGATCACCAAGGCTGGGCATGGTGGCTCACACCTGTAATCCCAGAACACTGAGAGGCCAAGGTGAGCAGGTCACTTGAGCTCAGGAGTTTGAGACCAGCTTGGGCAATAGGGCAAAACCCCATCTCTACAAAAAATACAAAAATTAGCGAGTTGTGGTGGTGCGTGGTGGTAGTCCCAGCTACTTGAGAGGCTGAGGCAGGAGAATTGCTGGAGCCCAGGAGGTCGAGGTTACAGTGAGCCATGTTCGTGCCACTGCACTCCAGCCTGGGCACAGAGTGAGACCTCCATCTCTAAGGAAAAAAAAAATCATCTATTTTCTTCTCACCCTAATACGTCATGGTAATAATGACCTGAATTATATTTCTGTTAAGGCCATCTTTTAACAGGAAGATAGACCAGAAAAGAATAACTTCACGTTAACACAACGGTACTTATAAAATTTAAACAGTGATTCTTATCAAGCTTCCTATTTCCTTTATAGATAAAAGAAGAAATACAATTCAGTTTGGAGTTGATAAGAAATTGTGAAAAAGCAATCGCTTATTTTGAACATGGACTCTGTAAACATATTTGAGCTGCTGAATACTTCACATGTGTAGCTCTGCCAGATTTTAGTGGTCTTTAGTCTCGGTTTGGCACCTCTAATGTTCACACAGACTGTTTCAAAAGGAAATTTGCAAAACAAAGAAAGATCAAAGTACATTTAAATATGTGGATGAGGCTGAAGTATCTGTCAGTGGAAAAGATCTCCAAGATAAAAACTGTGATCTTTAAAAGACAGTTTCTGTTCATCAGCAGAACCCCCAAAAAAAACATCATTTTGTTCCAGAAGATGAAACCAAGGCATTTTTACAGTTAGATTTGGACTATGGGCTTCCTAATTAATTCATGACTTCCAGCTCTTTATGGTAACATTTCTAATCCATTTCTTGAAGAAGAATAACACCACACAATGAAAAGTTGAATTTATTAAGAGGCCAACATTAGGAATGGGCAGAGACTTAGAATTCATGTAATAAAACTATCTCATGTTACAGGCATGGAAAGGAAGGCGTAGGGAGGGAAAGTGACTTGCCAAAAAGATGACACAACCTTTCCTCTAAAAGGAGGAAAGAGACTCCTCATCTCCATATTCACTGCCAAGTCCTCCTTCCCCCAATATTAAAGCACAACAAAGAGCAACTGAATGTGAGTGAATGATTTACCATACGTCATACTTGAGTTTTGGCAGCATTTCACTACTTTTTGAAGCCATAGTGATCTGAGTTACTAAAGATTGACACTACTATTTCGGTGAAGTTTATTGTTCACATGAAACCATTACAAAGTATGGTAAGAGACAGAACAAATTTGATTTTGAAGTTGACTTTTTGTGGTTAGAGCATGTGATGAGGGAAAATGTTCTGACAGTTCAAGCTTACTCAAGCTTAATGACAGATCTAAATTGGAGCTTGGAGATAAAAGAAATTCTTTAGTGATGCCTCAGTTGTCATTGATTGCTATGAGCAATTTTAAAGCTATTCAAGATGAGAATTGCCAGCTTGGTTCTGAAAGGGGAGAAAGTGGTACATAAGATTAGAGGCTGGTACAAATGCTATCTTGGTTTAAAAAGAGAGAGGACAGTTTAGTATCACACGAATAGGTGACAATCGTGACTACATATAGACATTTATCAGCAGGAAATGACTCAATGAATGTTTAGGGTAGTGTAAGCACCAGCTGTGCTGAGGAAGATGAAAATGAAAAGCAGCTTCCCTTATAAGGATCACCAGTAGCAACATGGCTGGGGAGGGAGGGGGAAGAAAGTGGTTGCTAAAGCTGAGAGCTAATAAAAAATAATAATAAACTATCTTCATAAATTACAGGATATCGTCCTTCTGCTTGCTGAAAATCATGGAATTAAAAAGATATATAGTCCATTCTGAGAAATTCAATTTCATCAAATAGAAAGTGAAAGCATCTCCAATTCTATATATACACTGAAGCCTTCATGCCCCATTTACACTACTCGTATCGAATCCCGTAATAAGTTTCTGCCTATTGAGTCCAAATAAATGGTGGTTATCAAAATGTTCTATTTTTAACTGATCTTTTAAGTTGCTTTCTCTTTAGTATTTTTCCTGATAAAATATCCTAATTCCTTAAGGCTGTTAATTAATTGATGTGCTTTCCCCTAAATAATAGTATCATTCATTTAAAGGTAGGAGCCAGAAACAGAAAAATTCAACAATCTTTACGATTTTTTTCTTATTTTTGACAAAAAGAGTTCTATCTACAGGTAAGATAGAGGGCCTCGGAAAATAATATAGCCCCAGTGAAGATTTTCCACTGGAGTACACATCTCTTACCTGTTTGTTATCCTCTAAATATACTGTGCATATTCACACTCAGTGCCTTTTAAAAAAATGAAGCTGTCCGTCTATGTAAAAATGGCTTTTCCAAGACTATTCACCTAGTGTATATAACTCATTCTCTAATTCTTAACTCCAACATCACTTTAGTGACCGGAAATCACATGTTAGAGAGAAATAAATATTCTGCCTTTGTATTTCCACAGCACACACCTCCAACATAGCAGTATCGCATACAATTAATGTATATGCCCGTTTCCTTCACTATAAGAACTGCCCTATAGAATATTATTTGTCTCTGCATCTGTCACAGGAGTTAATATATTGACTAGGACATAGCAAGTACTACAGAATATTTGTTGAATAAATGAATAAAAGTGGACTTTATCAATAGGATTTTATATTTCTTTGCTATCAACGGGAATTACAATAAAAAATAAAATACAGCTACAGACAACCTTGCTGGTGAATTTTTATTTCACATATATCACAGAAATATATATTTTACCTTAATATGTCCTATGCAAATATTTCATTATGTCTATTTTCTGCCTAAGTATTTATTGTTAACAAAGAAATTGCACAGGAATTTATGAGTGTGTTTGTATTATGAGATAAATAACATGTCTTCCTTTGTTTTGCAGCAGAATAGAAGAACTCACCAAAAATAGTATTTTCTGTTCACCTAGACTAGGATTGATAAACATAGAAATGGAAAAATGATTTTATGGAAACGACAGAACCCACCTCCTTTCAGAATCATACCTGGGTTAGGGGGGAGAGGAAGTGAATCACAGGAATTCCTGTGTTGTCTCTCGCTGACATTTCACCTGCAATATCATAGCTTTCAGTTACTGTGGTGAGATTCAGCCACATTATCTGTACTACACCATACTGTCTGCTAAAGTATTTCCTTACACAACTTTTTTATAGGAAACAAAAACTACTCTTATCTATTTATTTTTATCATATGGGTGGACCTGGGCAGAAAAATGCAGATGGTTTTGGTAAAGTGAGCTGGCAAAACCCAGTGTAAATTTCCTAATAGACAAAAGCAAGTATTTTACAGTGTAACTTGTGCCACATCAGGGAAATCTCAGAATCCACAGATGTTGCAAATTACTAATAAGATATCCAATCCCAGCAGTCTGGGTATATCCAGTTGTTATTTGTTTGTTTGTTTGTTTGTTTTTCACTAGAAATGATCCTACCAGCAAAATGCTGTTGTTTTCTAAATTCTTGTTCATTTTGGCAATGTGGTCTAGTAAGAGAGGAAAAAACAAATTCATTGAAATAACCTCCCATGAGGGTGTTTGTTATCTGTGAAGGTATATATAATGTCATTGTCTTTATCAGAGCATAAATAGTTTTGACCTCAAGAATGCATACAATCGCCAGGCGCGGTGGCTCACGCCTGTAATCCCAGCACTTTGGGAGGCCAAGGCAGGTGGATCACGAGGTCAGGAGTTCAAGACCAGCCTGGCCAACATGGTGAAACCCTGTCTCTACTAAAAACACAAAAAATTAGCCAGGCGTGGTGGCGTCTGCCTGTAGTCCCAGCTACTCAGGAGGCTGAGGCAGGAGAGTTGCTTGAACCCAGGAGACGGAGGTTGCAATGAGCTGAGATCGCACCACTGCACAGAGACAGAGTGAGACTCCATCTCATTAAAAAAAAAAAAAGAATGTATACAATGTATATCAATCTAAAAATGAGATAGTTAAACTTACTTAACATGCCTTATTTTTATCCAAATAAACGTGAAAGGATCTAACATAATATTTGAAATTCTACCATAGGATATTTTATTAGAAAAAAGTTAGCAGTTTTTTTATAATGTTTGTTCTCATCACAAAGTTACTGAGAAGTAAAGCATTTCTAAATTACATTAGAACACTGTAATTCATGTTTGTGTTAGAATGATGGTCACCAAAATCTGGGAAGGGTAACGGAGGAGTGGAAGCAGAAATGGTCGTTGGGTACAAAAATATAGTTAGATAGAATGAAAAAGACCTAGTATTTGATAGCACATCAGGATGATTACAACCAGCAATAATTTATTGTACATGTTTAAATAACTATAAGACTATAATTAGATTGTAACACAAAAAAAGGGTAAGTGCTTGAGGTGATGGATATACCATTTATTCTGATGTGATTATTGCATATTGTATGCTTGTATCAAAATATCTCATGTGGCCAGGTGCAGTGGCTCACACCTGTAATCCTAGCACTTTGGGAGGCCAAGGCGGGTGGATCACGATGTCAGGAGTTCAAGACCAGCCTGGCCAACATGGTGAAACCCCGTCTCTACTAAAAATACAAAAATTAGCCTGGTATGGTGGCGGATGCATGTAATCCCAGCTACTCGGGAGGCTGATGAGGCAGAGAATTGCTTGAACCCAGGAGGCAGAGGTTGCAGTCAGCAGAAATCATGCCACTGCCCTCCAGCCTGGGCAACAGAGTGTAAGACTCTGTCTCAAAAAAAAAAAAAAAAAAAAAAAAAATCTCATGTGCCCCACAAATATATACATCTACTATGTACTCATAAAAAATAAACATTATAAAAATTATAAAAAATAAAAAACAAATGCTTCTCTTTTCTAGTAGTCCTCTAAAATTATTTCCAGAATGATACTGATGCTGTAACAAAATTATGCAAAAATTGATAAAGTAGAACTGCAATTTGGGTCTTGTAATAATAAATTTGCCCTGTGGTTTTCTTATATAATGAAGTGGAATCTTCTAGTACCCAAGCAACTCCAGAAGAGCAAGTTACTTAGCTTTTGGGAAAAACAAAACAATAAATCTTACAAACCACAGGTAACTTAGTAAATTAAAAGAGAAATTATGAATATTATTGAGAAGCATGAAAGAGACAATGCAATCATTAATTTACATTCAGAAACAAATACCAGCTCTATACATAACTAATTATTGATAATAATAATAATTTTTCAAAATTTTCCTTTTCTGATAAATTTCTAGCCATTACTTACCATTCCAGTTTGTGCCCTTGCCTACCTCACCACACAACAGACTCTTAATTTTGTATTGATTGAACAATGTAATTATTGATTTAGTCTGTTTTTCTTCCATTGGCCTGAATATTCTGGAGCTGATGCTGTATTTTCACTTATCCTGAAATTAACTAATAAGAAAGTCTGAATTATAACATTTTAATGCATCTAAATTGTTCTTTTAACAAATGTTCTTTTAACTTTGAAGAAATAGCAATTATATTCTCAAAGTCTTTGTTTCACTAATGCTGTGGAAATGAGGCTTTATTTATTTTTAACAGGAAAACATTGTTGATTTATAGGGGCACATTTTTGGTTCTTTTTTTTTTTTTTTTTTTGCCCTTGTTAGTTAAAGAATAGGAAAAAGGATGGGCACGGTGGTTCACAACTGTAATCTCAGCGCTTTGGGAGGCTGAGGCAGGTGGATCACCTGAAGTCAGGAATTCGAGACCAGCCTAGCCAACATGGTGAAATCCCATCTCTACTAAAAAAAAAAATAATAATAATAATTACCCAGGTGTGGTGGTTCACACCTGTAATCCCAGCTACTCAAGAGGCTGAGGCAGGAGAATCGTTTGAACCAGGGAGGTGGAAGTTGCAAGTGAGTCGAGATCATGCCACTGCACTCCAGCCTGGGCAGCAGAGTGAGACTCCATCTCAAAAAAAAAAAAAAAAAAAAAAAAAAAAAAAAAAAAAAAAAAAAAAAAAAAAAAAAAAAAAAAAAGGAAATTTGTATATATTGAAGTAGTGTATTTGCTCTTGCAATAGGTATATTCCTTGTTTTTTAAAATCTGATTATCATTCAGGCAAATTATTATGTAATCTTATGTTTCCCTCTAAATTATATTAATACATGCATTCTAATGTAAAAAAAAAGAAAATCTGATTATTATACTTTAAATGGTGAGGCCTATATACCCCTCAACCTTTTCAACAGTAATGTTTGTTTAATCTAAAACAATGAAATAGCTAAGGTTTATAAACAGAGAAAGCCCTTACCAAACCTAGAAAAATTGGATTGATAACTGTAACCAAATGATAATTTGATATGAAATTTACTTTTTAATTTTGATAACATTTAATCTTTAGTTCACATAACAAGTAGTATTCAAGATTCAAGGATATATGAAGGTATGGTTGAAGAGATTGTTCTGGGTGGAAGAAGGCACTGTAAATAACAATTACCAAGATACTGCTGTGAATGCCTTTTTAGTGTTCATTATAGCAAACTGCTGTAGAATTTTCACTATATTCTGGGGAGCATCATGAAAGAGATTCTGGAGTCTGTGATCTTTTGCTGGGTCACTAGTGATCCATCAAATATGTACCCCTGGGGAGACACATATTCCTTGATGTGAAAGTTAGAAAATACTTCAACTCTATTACTTTCTGTATTTTTTTACATTTTAAAAATGGAGCTTGACTTTTCATTCCTAGCACACTACAGGACATGCCTGAAACTAATGGACTTCATAATCATCTAGCCGAAATAATGCAGTCATCTATTTTAATCTGTAGTATTTGTGGGGTCATGTCCTTCTTCACATTCCTAATATTTTTATTTATAACATCTTTTTCCCCTTTGATCAGTTTTTCAAATGTTTACCTATTTTATTCATATTTTTAGCAGATGTATTTTAATTGTACTAACAATTTTCTTTGTTTGCTTGCTTCTTTGTATATTTTTATTTATTTCCTCAATGTCTAACATTATATTTACTCTTTATTTATTTTACATTATTTGGATTTATTCTGTGTTTTTTTCCCTTAATTTTGGGGTTGAAAGCCCAGCTCATTTATCTCAGTCCCTCTGGTGTAATGACATCATGTCAGGTAACTTTTAAGCCAATATCTTTCTCTCTATGTAACATTTGGTTATATGTTGTAAATATTGAGGCGTGGTAAATTCAATTCCAAATATTTAGCAATTTTTATTAGGATCTTTTTAATCCATCTTTTTAAAAATAATTTTAATATTTATTGTAGATTCAAAGGTTACGTATGCAGGTTTGCTACCTCGGTATTTGTATGATGCTGAGGGTTGAGGTGTGATCGATCCTGTCACCCAGGTAGTGAGCATAGCACCCAATAGTTAGTCTTTCAACCATGCCCTCCTCCTTCTCTTCCCACTCTGGTAGTCTCCAGTGTCTATTGTTGCCTTCTGTATGTTCATGACTACTCAATTTTTAGCTCCTACTTATAAGTGAAAACACACGGTATTTGGTTTTCTGCTCCTATATTAATTTGTTTAGGATAATGGCCTCCAGCTGTATCCATAGTTTTTCAGATGTATAGTTTGTGAATATTTTCTCCCATTCTGTATGTTGTTCATTTACTCTGTTGATAGTTTCGTTTGTTGTGCAGTAGCTCTTTAGTTTAATTAGATTCCCGTTTGTCAATTTTTGTTTTTGTTGCAATTGCTTTTGAGGACTTAGTCATGAATTTTTTTCCTAAGGCCCACATCCAGAGGTGTTTCCTACGTTTTCCTCTAGGATTCTTATAGTTTGAAGTCTTATATTTAAATCTTTAATTTATCTTGAGTTAGTTTTTGTATGTAGTGAAAAATAGGTGTCCAGTTTTATTCTTCTCCATATGGCCAGCCAGTTATCCCAGTACCTTTTATTGAATAGGGAGTCCTTTCCTCATTTGACTTTGTCAAAGATCAGATGTCTGTAGGTATGCAGCTTTATATTGCAGGTTCTCTATTGTTTTCCATTGTCTATGTGTCTCTTTGTACCAGTACCATGCTGTTTCGGTTGTGGTAGCCTCTTAATACAGTTTGAAGTCAGGTAGATGATGATCTAGCAATTATTCCATCCTGTACTCACCCTTCAACCCACACAAGATGCTGACAGATATATGTTTCTGGTCCCACAGTTACTTACTCATTTTCTTGTCCAAGCCAGTTATATATTTTCCACATTTCTGAGCACAGGCCTCTTGAGATGTGCTTTGTCTTAGCTATGTCTACATCTTTCTTGGACACAGAAAACATTTGAAATTCTGGCTTCCTCAGACATGCCCCTCTAGTTATACCAAGTGTCCATCTCTATTATCTCCTCATCAAAGGAAAAATGAGAAGACCACATCTATTGTGGCAATTTGCTGGTGTACAGGAGAGGATCAAGGCAAAACCGTGTTGGTGCACACGTGCATGCACATACACACACACACACCTCAATATATAAGTAAGTCCCTCCTCACTAAGTCTCCTTACCATATCTATTCCCACTCTGTTTTTCTCAGAGCAATGGAAGTCTTATTTAATTTGGAAAGAAAGGAGGCAGGAAGGAAACTTTTTCTGACGTATTTTTTATTTTTTTTTAAATGTATTGTTTATGAGGCTGGGTTTGGTGGGTCAAACCCATAATCCCAACACTTTGGCAGGGCGAGGCAGGTGGATCCCTTGAGCCCAGAAGTTCACGACCAGCCTGGGCAAAATGGTGAAATCCCATCTCTTCTAAAAATGCAAAAAATTAGCTGGGTGTGGTAGTGTGTAACTATAGTTCCAGCTACTCAGGAGGCTGAAGTGGGAGGATCACCTGAGCCCTGGAGGTGGAGGCGGAGGTTGCAGTGAGCGGTGATTGCACCACTGCACTCCTGCCTGGGCAACCGTGAGACCGTGTCTTCCCAAAATATATATATATTTCATGGGATGAACTTTATGCCCAGCGTTCTTCAGGGCTTAAGCTTTTGAAAGTATCGTTTTTTTGTTTGTTTGTTTGTTTGTTTGTTTGTTTTTTGAGACGGAGTTTCACCCTTGTTGCCCAGACTGGAGTGCAATGGTGCAATCTCGGCTCACCACAACCTCCACCTCACAGGTTCAAGTGATTCTCCTGCCTAAGCCTCTCGAGTAGCTGGGATTACAGGCATGTGCCAGGACACCTGGCTAATTTTGTATTTTTACTAGAGAAGGGGTTTCTCCATGTTGGCCAGGCTGGTCTCAAACTCCTGACCTCAGGTGATCCGCCTGCCTCGGCCTCCCAAAGTGCTGGGATTACAGGCCTGAGCCACCACGCCCGGCCATTTTCTTTTTTCTTAAAAGAGGCTTCAGGTGTCCAAAATCTGTAAAGACTGTCCTTGAGGAAGTAATTGTCTCATCAACCTCAAGGTATGAGAGGGAGAGTAGTTCTGAGTAATTGAAAATCCTAGAAGTAACATAGAAACTAATATATTAAAAATATGATTCTGACACATACAGTAAGAGAGCAGCACTAATGCTTTTTATTTGTGCTAAAGAAAATTTCTAAGAATTAAGACATACTTTAGCCCTTTGTCAGATAAGTAGATTGCAAAAATTTTCTCCCATTCTGTAGGTTGCCTGTTCACTCTGATGGTAGTTTCTTTTGCTGTGCAGAAGCTCTTTGGTTTAATTAGATCCTATTTATCAACTTTGGCTTTTGTTGCCATTGCTTTTGGTGTTTTAGACATGAAGTCCTTGCCCATGCCTATGTCCTGAATGGTATTGCCTAGGTTTTCTTCTAGGATTTTTATGGCTTTAGGTCTAACATTTAAGCCTTTAATCCATCTTGAATTAATTTTTGTATAAGGTGTAAGGAAGGGATCCAGTTTCAGCTTTCTACATATGGCTAGCCAGTTTTCCCAGCACCATTTATTAAATAGGGAATCCTTTCCCCATTGCTTGTTTTTGTCAGTTTGTCAAAGATCAGATGGTTGTAGATATGCGGCATTATTTCTGAGGGCTCTGTTCTGTTCCATTGGTCTATATCTCTGTTTTGGTACCAGTACCATGCTGTTTTGGTTACTGTAGCCTTGTAGAAAGACTGGATTAAGAAAATATGGCACATATACACCATGAAATACTATGCAGCCATAAAAAATGATGAGTTCACGTCCTTTGTAGGGACATGGATGAAGCTGGAAACCATCATTCTCAGCAAACTATCGCAAGGACAAAAATCCAAACACCACATGTTCTCACTCATAGGTGGGAATTGAACAATAAGAACACATGGACACAGAAGGGGAACGTCACACAGCGGGGCCTGTTGTGGGGTGGAGGGACGGGGGAGGGATAGCATTAGGAGATATACCTAATGTGAAATGACGAGTTGATGGGTGTAGCACACCAACATGGCACATGTATACATATGTAACTAAGCTGCACGTTGTGCACATGTACCCTAAAACTTAAAATATAGTAATAAAAAAGACATACTTTATCCCAATTCTAATCTCCATTTCAGGATATCTCTGACCAGTGAATGATTTTCAGAACTAGATAAGCTTTAAGGAGGTAATATACTGTTATGTAAAGGGACTTCAAAGCTCTGAAGCTTGCAAATATTTTTTTAAAATTCAATAAGAATAAAAACAAATTTTCATTCCCAAACACAAAATTTTGTTTTTACAAGGGAAATATACAATGTCCATATGTTAGAGATTGTATGTTACACTTTGCAGACAACCAAGTAGAAAATAAAAACAATCATTTATTTGTGGCTCTTCTTTGATAAGAATTTTTCCAGGATTTTAAGTAGAAATCAATCAAGTTTGGCAATATTAGGCCTCCACATCCACAAGACTGACATAATCAATGTTACCCTAAAACTCTGTAAAATACAATCCATTTTAAGCACATTAGCATATCTTCTGGAAGGGATAGGAGATTGAGAAAGAGACAATATTTTTAGCAAATAGTGGCAATCAAACATTAAGAATAACTGCAAAACAAAGGGAAAGAATATCTACCTCTAGGGTGAAATGAAAACTTGAACATAAGTTGTTTTTTCCTTCTGTGTAGGAAAAAAAGGCTATAAGTAATTTTCAAAATTTGCATTAAATGTATTAGAACCCAGTTTTAAAACTGGGACTGTTTAAAAATACGTACCACAAAGAAACAACATTAATTTAAAAATCAAAGATTCAGAACCATTTAAAAGTACCTTGTATTTTGAGGCTTTTAAAACGGTTTGATTTTAAATTTTGTTATAAAATATAAGCTCTATGAGGACATTGGCCTTCTCTAAGTTTTTCCCCACTGAATTTTCACTGCTCAGAACATTAAATAAAATATGAAAATCACTGCATAAATCCCCATAGAATGAATTAAAATATACAATTTTACTCTGACCACATGTTTGTGACACAATGAAGGTATTTTGTTCTTACTATTTCATAAGTAGAGATGCTAAGTGATATTTTTCAGATAGTACACAGTTATTTAGCATCAGACAAAAATGTTATTAAGTTTTACATCAGTGCAACGTTCTTTCTCAAGAGCAGAACAAGATTTATGAGGCTACTGAAGGGTTACGTATGCACAACATTGAATGAATCAAAACTGCTATTTTTAATTCCATACAGAAGCTGAAATTTTGTCAGATTCAGAGAAAAAGTTTTGGTTTGTTTTCCTTTAAATCTGTATCTATTGAAGTATAGCTAACATTTGTTTCCAAGCAGTTTGTCCATCAGTTCACTCACCCATCCATTCGTTCATCTTTTTATCTTAATGATATCACTCAGCACTAAAATAAAGGAACCATACAAATAAAATAATGTTGATGGAGTCTGAACTATCACAATAAATAACCCAACTTACTTTGTGCTCAAAGAGTACTATGACTTTGTTATGCCTTTGAGCTTTTTACAGCAAGAAATTATTTTGTCGCATTCGCTTAGTTGTAAGGAGGGCCAGTAAAATCTCAACAATTTGATGATTCCCCAAACTTTCACCATTCTCTATCATGTTTCAAGCAACTCCCTTTTACATTACCAGGACAGTTTGATTAGGTCATTCCCTCCATTTACACTGCAGGATTTCATTCATTCCTGGGATAAGAGGAAAATGAACACTTTAAGAAGAATCTAGCCAAGCCATATGGGTTTCTCTATGAGCTCACGATTGTGAAGGAAATTAAAGGCATATTGAATGAGAAAAAGTTGAAGGAAACTGGAGGTATTTAGCAGTGAGAAAACTCTAAGACCAGGCAAGGTCATGGTCTTCAAACATTTGAAAGGTTGTAAGGTTCCAAAAAGGAATATTTGTACTGGGGATAGTAGTACTGGTGGCAGGAAGGTTAAGAGTACAGATTGCAGTTCAATATAAGGAAGTAAGAGCTATTCAAATACAGAACGGGTTATGCAATTCAGCCCATGTGGAAATCTTCACTATTTATTTGTCACTGGACTTATCCAAGTGTAGGTTAGAAAACCTCTTGATGGGGTTGATGTAAGCCAATTCAATCATTACATTAAGGTTTAGCTTTCATGACCTTTAAAGTCCATTCCAACACTGAGATTCACCGAGGCTCAGAAACCCACTCCACTGGGAGTGCTGCCTGCCAAATTAGTCTTTGCATGAAAGGCACAAAATGATGTCAATTGTTGCAGCTGCAGTGAGTCAGCTGGAAACTGCCTGACAAAGGCAAAGTTCAACCTAGTTACTAAACCCCAACTAATTTTAAATGATTTTAGCTTTCTTAGATGGTTCCAGAATTACACACTCAATTAATGCTGTTGATTTCAGCCAAGTCTTCACAAAAATAAGTGAAAGCAAGGCAATTATCTGGATAAGTCAAACTAAAGAAACTAAATCTTTCTTTTTTTAACTCTATTTTCAATGGTCCTGAAAACTCAGACCAAAAGTATATCATGATTCATGATATAGAGGATTGAATTGGAAAATAGAAGCTCTCAGGCCAAATCCCTGCCATATTTCACTGTATTTATAAGAGAGGAAGCTTCAGAGTGAGGCTGATCTAAGTTTGAATACTGGTTTAACCATCATTAGTTATGAGACCTTGCAGGAGCTACAATATCTCTGAATCAGTAATGTCTTCTACACTAACAACTGCAACTACCATTATTGGAAGCCTGCTCTGTGCCTGTCACTGGACTAGAGTTTCAAATACACACTTATTATCTTTAGAGTATTACTATGAGATGAGCATGTTAACTACATTTTAAAAATGAAGAAAATGACTTTCAAGGAGATAAAGTCACTTTCCCAAGCCACACATTTAGTAGGAATCTTATGAGGGTGAACAGCACTTTTTAACATTTCATTGTCAATTTTAGCCAGTGAAATGTAAAAATGTCCTGTAAGTCCTACAGGAGGATTTATTTGAGAGAGGGGATATGTTCGTCTTATGCTGTGCCTCTGTCCTGCTGTCCAGAAGTTGTCTGTGATGGCTGCAGCTCAAGTCACTGGCTAGCTCTAGTAACACATCTAGGGATGAGGAAGAAGCACACTGAAAATAATCTGGGTCCCTGCGATTTTGAGCAACCACCATGTGTGTCTACACCAGCTCATAATAAAGTTCAACACGATAGGGAAATGCACTTCTTTCATTTTAAGCATTGTAAAACATTATTGATACGAGTTTTGGTATAAGGATGCTGACCTTAGTTATCCTAACTGATATACCACATATCCAAATAAATCATGTTTCTGGAGCAGAGGCTCATGCTGGGGCATAATATGAGAGATGTTTGATTAAACAATATGCAGATAACAACTACAGAAACCAAAAAGCTATCTAAAATTGCTGTAAGTTATTAAGTAGCCAACTGTGGTAAGTTTTGGGGCAGATATAACTAAGCAGCAGCATATATACAAAATAAGTTGGAGTTGAGGACAAAAGCTTGTCTTAATAAGCTGTAACATTGGCAAATCAATTCTTCCGATGATATTCCTCTAGAATCTGGTAATAATAAAAACCAGTCATCAATTAATACTAGAAGCCAATAATCTCATCCTTTGATTCATTTACTTAAATAATTGTGCCATATTCTCCAACACGCCATGCCTGCTATATATGCTCAAGTCCTCAGGACTGATTTAGAGACACAGAAATTGAAAAGCATAATTCCTTTGGGTATATACCCAGTAATGGGATGGCTGGGTCAAATGGTATTTCTAGTTCTAGATCCCTGAGGAATCGCCACACTGACTTCCACAATGGTTGAACTAGTTTACAGTCCCACCAACAGTGTAAAAGTGTTCCTATTTCTCCACATCCTCTCCAGCACCTGTTGTTTCCTGATTTTTTAATGATGGCCATTCTAACTGGTGTGAGATGGTATCTCACTGTGGTTTTGATTTGCATTTCTCTGATGGCCAGTGATGATGAGCATTTCTTCATGTGTTTTCTGGCTGCATAAATGTCTTCTTTTGAGAAGTGTCTGTTCATGTCCTTTGCCCACTTTTTGATGGGGTTGTTTGTTTTTTTCTTGTAAATTTGTTTGAGTTCATTGTAGATTCTGGATATTAGCCCTTTGTCAGATGAGTAGGTTGCAAAAATTTTCTCCCATTCTGGGTATATACCCAAAGGACTATAAATCATGCTGCTATAAAGACACATGCACACGTATGTTTATTGTGGCACTATTCACAATAGCAAAGACTTGGAACCAACCCAAATGTCCAACAACAATAGACTGGATTAAGAAAATGTGGCACATATACACCATGGAATACTATGCAGCCATAAAAAATGATGAGTTCGTGTCCTTTGTAGGGACATGGATGAAACTGGAAAACATCATTCTCAGTAAACTATCGCAAGGACAAAAAACCAAACACCGCATGTTCTCACTCATAGGTGGGAATTGAACAATGAGAACTCATGGACACAGGAAGGGGAACATGGTGGTGGGGGGGACATATACCTAATGTAATGAGAATAAGGTGCAGAATCCAACATGGACATGGATACATATGTAAAAACATTGTACATGTACCAAACTAAAAAAAAAAAAAAAAAAGAAAAGCATAATTCCTGTCCTCTAGTGAAAGAGACATAAAATTAAACAAATAAACAAACAAATACACAGAAATGAGTGATGTGATAGAAATATGCACAAGATGCCTTGGAAGCCCAGAGGAGAAACATTCCCTTCCCAGATTATAGGGAGGGATGGGGATTAAAGACTTCTCAAAAGAGGTGACAATTGACCTGAGTCCTCAGCAATACACAGAATTTAACCAGGCATATAAACAGCAGAAGGGTACTCTAGACAGAGTAAAAAGTCCGTACAAATGTAGAGAATTGACAGCTTGACATATTTGGGCTGGTATACACACATTAATATGGAATAGAGGAAGAGAGGATATGAAGAAAGGGCTGGATAACGAAGGCTCATTATACTAGCCAGAGGAGCTTAAATTTTATCCTTGAAACATTTAAGGTATTTCATGAGCACATAAACGATCAAACGTGTTTGCTAAGATTACTCTGGGAAGAGTTTGGAGGACAAAATTGCATTGTAGATGTAAATTGAAGGCACTTTAGAGATATTTAAAAGAACTAAGAAGAGTCTACCAAATTTAGCAGTCTAAAGGCCATTTGGTTTGAAGAGTGAGAGAATTTCAGGGGTGTGTGAAAGCCAACCCAAGGCTGACAAGAGTAGAGGATTGAATGAGCAATGAAGTGCAGAGGAGTGGACACTAACTTTTACAATCATGTGCTGTATAAAGATGTTTGGTCAATGCTGGACTACATATATAATGGTGGTTCCATAAGATTCAATGGAGCTGAAAAAGTTATATCACCTAGTATTTACTATACTATAATTTTTATCATTATTTTACAGTGTACTTCATATATATATATACACATACATATATATATACAATATATACACACATATATGTGTATATATAAATATATATAATATATATTAATATTATCGAATAATATATGTAAATATATATATATATATAAAATGTTAACTGTAACACAGCCTCAGGCAGATCCTTCAGGAGGTATTCCAGAAGAAGGCATTGTTATCATAGGAGATGACAGCTCCATGGATGTTATTGTCCCTGAAGACCTTCCAGTGGGACAAAATGTAGAGGGAAAGACAGTGATATCGATGAGCCAGACACTGTGTAAGCCTAGGCTAATATGTGTGTGTGCGTTTAACAAAAACATTAAAAAGCTTATGGAATAAGGATATAAAGAAAGAATATTTTTGTACAGCTGTACGATGTGTTTGTGTTTTAAGCTGAGTGTTATTACAAATGTTTTAAAAAATTAAAAAGTTTATGAAGTAAAAAAGTTGCATCGGCTAAGGTTAATTTATTATTAGAAAATAAAAATAGCTTTAATAAATTTAGTATAGCCTAAGTATACCATGTTTATAAAATCTACAGTAGCGTACAGTAATGTCCTAGGCCTCCACATTCACTCACCACGCTAGTTCACCCAGAGCAACTTCCATTCCTGCAAGCTCCATTCATGCTTAAGTGTCTTATACATTTTTTAATGGTAAAATGATATACACTTTTTAATGGTAAATTGGTAAATGGTAAGTATGCCCTTTTTAAAATCTTTTTTTAATTTTAATTTTTTTTAATTTGTATTTTTTGAGACAGGGTCTCACTCTGTCACCCAGGCTGGAGTGCAGTGGCGCAATCACAGCTCACTTTAGCCGCCACCTTCCAGGCTCAGGTGATCCTCATCAGCCTCCTGAGTAGCTGGGACTCCATGTGCACGCCACCACACCCAGCTACTTTCTTTGTTTATTTATTTATTTATTTTTATTTGTTTATTTTTTTCTGTAGAGACAGGGTTTTGCATGCTGCCCAGGCCAGTCTCTGACTCCCTGGGCTCAAGCAATATGCCCACCTTGGCCTCCCAAAGTGCTGGGATTACAGGCTTGAGCCACCATGCCTGGGATAAATCTTTTGTACTATATTTTTCTACACCTTTTCTATGTTTAGACATGTTTAGATACATAAATATGTACATTGTGCCACAGTTGCCTACAGTATTCAGGACAGCAACATCCTGTATAGATTTGTAGTCTAGGAGCAACAGGCTATATCGTATAGTCTAGGTGTGCAGTAAGCTATATTGTCTAGGTCAGCTGTCTCCAACCTTTTCAGCACCAGGGATCGGTTTCATAGAAGACAATTTTTCCATGGACGCAGTCAGGGTGGAGGGGAGGGTAGTGATGGTGTCGGGATGATTCAAGCACATTACATTTATTGTGCACTTTATTTTCTGTTATTATCACTTTGTAATATACAATGAAATAATTATACAACTCACCATAATGTAGAATCAGTGGGAGCCCAAAGTTTGTTTTCCTGCAACTAGATGGTCCCATTTGGGAGTGATGGGAGACAGTGACAGATCATCAGGCATTAGGTTCTCATAAGGAGCACACAACCTAGATCTCTCACATGCGCAGTTCACGATAGGGTTCGCGCTCCTATGAGAATCTAATGCTGCCATTGATCTGACAGGAGGCAGAGCTCAGGCAGTAATTCGAGCAATGAGAAGTGACTGCAAATACAGACTAAGCTTGGCTCACTGCCCACTGCTCACCTCCTGCCCTGCGGCCTGGTTCCACGAAAGTGGCCCAGGGCTTGGGGACTGCTGGTCTAGGTTTTTGTAAGTACACTGTGTGATGTTGACACAATGACAAAATCGCCTAATGTTGCATTTCTCAGAAAGTTACCAGCACAATGCATGATTGTAGTTTTCCATCAAAGCAAAGCTGCTTGAATTGAGATAATATTCAAAAATATGTTTCAGGAAGAAAAGTAAAAGGAGTGTGTCTTTTTCCAAAACTAGAGAGAACTGAAAATGTTGATATTGTGGTGGGGACAAGAAAGTCTGTAAAAGATAAGAATAATCACTGAAGGCAAGACCATGAGCACTTAAGGGAAATGGATCCTACACAAAATATGCAGTACATAATATAGTCAGGCAATAGAGTTGTTCATGAAAAGGGACCCCAGGCATGAGTGAAGTATTCAGGTTTAAGGAAATTGAGAACTTTATCATTTGCTTCCCTATCCCAGATGTAAGCCAATTGGGAGAGTCAACAAGAAAAACAAATCACAGTCAGCAGAAGGTTTGAACAGCCATATTATCTGTGAGATGTTTTATATTTGATCCAAGAACCAGAACAAAGAAATATATTCTTTTCTTCCCCATTCTTATCATCTTATTTGTCCTTTTCTATGCAAATAGAGGTTGGGATAGAAATAAAAAACCCTTAAAGACATTTTTATTCATTGTTAGGTAGACTTAGGCAAAACAACTTCCTGAATGGAACTATAGACAGTGTTTTAAACATTAAAATCCAACACATGAGAAAGAAGGGGGGAGGAAATTCAGAAAGAAACTGTTAGTATTATTCATAAATGCAAAGACAATATTGTCAGATCAACAGTAGGAAAATTAGAAATGATTTTGAGAGATTAACACCTGGGGCGAAAGGTCTCAGGATTAAATCCCAGAGATTAGAAACAGGATTCTCAAAATGCAGTTTTGACAATGGTGAAGACTAGAGTGGTTTTCATCATTATATCCCCCATATGTGACGCTGTAACAGCACATAGCACTCACAAATGACCACTATTTGTATATTATTATGAAGTGTTTAACATGAGCCTCAAACCTCCAGTATGTTTAACCACATTCTTAGTATGGCTAAATATAGGCTATCAGTTCTGTATCACTTTTTTTTCTTTCTAAAAATTTATTTTGTAATTGATAAATTAAAATTATATATGTTTATGGTATACAACATGATGTTTTAGAGTATATGTACATTAGGGAATAGCTAAATCCAGTTAATTAATATATGCATTACCTCTTATACATATTCTTGGTGATAAGAACACTTAAAATCTATTGTCAGCTATTTCCAGGAATACAATATATCATTACTAACAATAGTCACCAGATTGTACAATAGATCTCTTGAGTTTATTCTTCCTATCTGCACTTTTGTATCTTTTGACCAACATCTCCTGAACCTCCCACCCTCACCCCAGCTCCTGGTACCACCAATCTACTCTCTATATCTAGGAATTCAATTTTTTAGATACCACATATGTGATATTCTGTGTTATTGGTCTTACTTGGCCTGGCTTATTTCACTCAATATAATGTATTCCACATTTGTCCATGTTGTTACAAATGACGAGATTTCCTTCTTTTTAAAGGCTGAATCATATTTTATTATGTATAAGTCCCAGATTGTCTTCATTCATCCAATGATGTACACTAGGATTGAGTCTATATCTTGGCTATTGTGAATAATGCTACAATGAATATGAAAGTACGGGTATCTCTACAACATACTGATTTTAATTCCTTTGGATTCCCAGTAGTAGAATTGCTGAATAATACAGTAGTTCTGTTTTTAATTTTTTTAAGGAATTTTCATACTATTTTCCATAAAGACTGTACTAATTTACATTCCCACCAACAGTGAGCAAGGGTTTCCACATCCTCACCAATGCCTATTATCGTCCATATTTTTGATAATGGCCATCCTAACAGGTTTGAGGTAATATCTCATTGCGGTTTTAATTTGCATTTCTCTAATGATTGATGATGTTGAGTATTTTTCATACATCTATTGGCCATTTGAGTGCCTTCTTTTGGGAAATTTTTCAGCTTCTTTGCCATTTTTCAATCAGGTTATTTATTTTCTTGCTATTGAGTTGGATATGGTTTGGCTCTGTGTCCCCACCCAAGTTTCATCTCGAATCGTAATCCCCATGTGTCCGGGAGAAACCTGTAATCCCCACGTGTTGAGGCAGAAAGGTAATTGGATCATCAGGGCAGTTCCCCCCTGCTGTACTCCTGAAAGTGAATGAGTTCTCACAAGATCTGATTGTTTTATACGTGTTTGGAAGCTCTTCCTTTGCTCTTTTCTCTCCTTCCGCCTTTTGAAGAAGGTGCTTGCTTCTTCTTCACCTTCCACCATGATTGTAAACTTCCTGAGGCCTCCCCAGCCTTGTGTAACTGTGAGTCAATTAAAGCTCTTTCCTTTATGAACTACCCAGTCCTGAGTGTTGCTTTATAACAGCAGTGTGAGAACAGACTAATGTAAAGTTCTTTCAGTTCCTTATATACTTTGGATATTAACCCCTTATCAAATGCACCATTTGCAAATATTTCCTCCAACTCCATCGGTTGTTTCTCCATTCTGTTGATTGTCTGCTGTGCAGAAGCTTTTTAGTTTGAAATAATCCTATTTGTCTATTTTTGCCTTTGTTGCCAGTACTTTTAGGGTTATATCAAAAAATTCATGCCCAGGCCAATGTCATCTATGGTTTTGTATGGGTTTTAGGATTGTCTCTTCTGTGAAAAATGTCATAGGCATTTTTATAGGGATTGCATCGAATCTGTAGATCACTTTGTGTAGTATGGACTATTTTAAAAGTATTAATTCTTCCAACCCGTGAATATGGGATATATTTTCAATTATTTGTGCCTTCAATTTCTTTCCTCAGTATTTTGTTGCTTTCAGTGTACAAGTCTTTCACCTCCTTGGTTAAACTTATTTATAATTTTTTTTGTAGATATTATAAATAAGATTGTTTTCTTGATTTCTTTTTGGATAGTTCTTCGTTGCTGCGAAGAAACATTAGCGATTTTTGTATCCTGCAACTTTGCTGAATTCTTTTATTTGTTCTAACAGTTTTTTTACTGGAGTCTTTTGGATTTTCTGTACACAAATAACGTCATCTGCAAACAGCGACCATTTAACTTCATCCTTTCCAATTTGGAAGTCTTTTATTTCTTTCTCTTGCCTAATTGCTCTGGCTAGGACTTCCAGTACTAGAATATTAACTAGTATGTTGAATAGAAGTGATGACAGTGGGCATCTTTGTTTATTCCTGATCTTAGAGGAAAAGCTTTCAACTTTTCACCTTGAGTATAATGTCAGCTGTGGGTTTGTCATATGTGACCTTGATTGTGTTGCAGAATAATCCTTCTATATCAAATATATGGAGTTATTATTATGAAAGAACATTGAATTTTGTCAAATGCTTTTTCTGCATCTATTGTGATGGTCATATAGTTTTTGTATTTCAAATGTGGTATATTACATTTATAGATCTGTATATGTTAAGCTATCCTTTCATTCCTGGAATAAATTCGATTTGATCTTGGTGAATGGTCCTTTTAATGTGCTGTTTGATTTGGTTTGCTACTATTTTGTTGAGGATTTTTGTATTTGTGTTCTTTGAGAATATTGGCCTCCAAAAATTCTTGTCTTGAAGTGTTCTTGCCTGGCTTTGGTATCAAAATAACACTGGCTTTGTAAGATGAGTTTGGGCGTTATTTCCTCTTCTTCAGTTGTTTTGAAGAGTTTGAAAGGGTTGGGATTAGTTTTCCTTTAAATGTGTGATAGAATTCAGCTGTGAAGCTACAAGATCCTGGACTTTAATGACAGACTATTACTTATTCACTCTCCTTACTCTTTATTTTTATGTTTAGATTTTCCATTTCTTTATAATTCAGTCTTGGTAGGTTGTCTGTGTCTAAGAATTTATCTATTTCTCCTAGGTCATCCAGTTTGTTGGCACATAATTCCCTTCAGTATTTGCTTATGATCCTTTATATTTCTGCATTGTGACACTTTCTAGTGTCTACAGCTTCTGAAGGTGCTGGAAATACAACAGACGGTTAGATTCTCCAAGGGAGTGCTCATATATTTATTTATTCATTAGAAAATTATTTAGTCAGCTCTACTACAAATTAGGCATGGTATTAGAACTAGAAATTCAGAACTCAATCAAGTTGCACTGTTTGTTTTTTATCATACCATCATATAGTTGTACCACACTTTCTAGCTATGAAGCGAAAGCCTGAAACAGCTTCTCTAAGACGGCAGAAATTGAGTAAGATTTCACAATAATGTAAATTGTTTACAGCAGTGTTTCTTAAATCTAAATGTGCATGCACTTAGGGATAATATTAAAATGTGGACTCTGATTCAATAGGTTCAGGGTGTTTCATGGACCATACTTTGAGTATCAAAAATTCATAGTAATTTAATATAGGTGGTATTAATTCGAAAACACATTTGAAATTTTGTTTCTATAGTTTTTCTCTTCATAATATTTTGTTTTTTTTGCTACCTTTTCTTAGTGTTTTTGTTTGTTTTCTAGTGCAGTGGATAATTGCTGTCTCAATTGGAAAGAGTATACTTTGAATATATTCTTCAAACAAAAATATGCCATAGGTCACTGGTTACTATGGATATTAAAGTGTGTTTTAATATTGTTGGGCTCTAAACACTGCATAGCTTAGTTCCTTCAGGGAAAAAAAATGCTCAGTGATGTATTTTCTCTTTTTATTAAAGCATTATATTTTTAAGATTGGAGGGAGCACATAAATGCGATCTTATTTTCTCTTGATAACCAAATTGTTCTACTTTTTTCAGTACTTAATTAGAATAATCTCAATCTTCACTGGAATAATAAATTTGTCACTAATATTCTGTGTGAACTTGACTAGAAAGCTAGAGAAAAACTCTTTTTCTTATTTGAGTTATAATTTTTTTTTTTTCGAGATGGAGTTTCGCTCGTCACCCAGGCTGGAGTGCAATGGCACAATCTTGGCTCACTGCAACTTCCACCTCCCAGGTTTAAGCAATTCTCCTGTCTCAGCCACCTGA
Source organism: Hylobates moloch (assembly GCF_009828535.3). Lineage (NCBI taxonomy): Eukaryota > Metazoa > Chordata > Mammalia > Primates > Hylobatidae > Hylobates > Hylobates moloch. Next base: position 63,666,452 of record NW_026652291.1, on the reverse strand, counting down.
GTAGCTGGGATTACAGGCACCCACCACTGTGCCCGGCTAATTTTGGTATTTTTTAGTAGAGATGGGGTTTCACCATGTTGGTCAGGCTGGTCTTGAACTTCTGACCTCAGGTGATCCACCTGCTTCAGCCTCCCAAAGTGCTAGGACTACAGGCATGAGCCACCACACCCGGACTAATTTTTAAAATTTACGAAAAGACTACATACAATTGTCACCCTAAGATTTTGCATATTGAAAAACAAAGCAAAAACCCAGGAACTATTATTGCCCAACCAACCATTGATAGTCTGAATATAACAATCCTCATTGTTAAAATGAGGGTATAATAGTCTGCTTAATTCCCTGAACCTATAGCTCTCTAAGTCTAAACTAGAATTACTAACATTCCATGAATATTTAGTTGCCTCACCCCCATTTTTTAGGGCAAGGTCTAGTGTAAGAAGCTTTGGGTCAGTATTTATCATTAAACCCTCCTGACTGTTGGTGTCTCTTAATTTTAATAGCTGAATCACTGGTTGTGAGGTGACTTAGTCTGTATTTGGTATTTCAAGATACTAAGAAACTGGATTTCCTAATCTTTAGCTTGACTGTCCCTTGGAAAAATACGCAATATCTTCTCCTAGATGAATATCGAAAAGCAGATGCTAGATCATCAATGCTATAATCTATTCTCTTTCCTACTGCACTGACACCCTTGATTTGAACTTAAATCAGAGTATTGGCTAATCGTCAAAATCTGCCTATATTTTCCTCCATAAACTAAATGTATCAATTTAGATTTAATTTTAATAAATGTGTTCAAATTTCCCATATTCCTGGTATAAATTCTTTATCTAATACTGCGGGCACACCTAGATTTCTAATCTTAGACATTCCAACATATTCCCTTCCCCTTGTTGCCACATCTATCTTATCACTCTGTCACTCCATTTCTGATTTTGATACTAAGGCCATTTCTTTTTACCCTTAAAAAAAAAGTAGAGTACCTACTGTGTTCTAGGAACTATCTTACATATAGTAAGATATATCTATATCTTATATACATATATAAGTATATATACTATATACATATAGTAAGATACACAAGATATTACTCATCTGCACAAAGCTTATTTTTCAAATGCTATGATTCTAACATGTATCTATATAAATTTAAATAACTGTGAACTGTATTCCAACTGTATTTTATTCATTATTTCTGATATATATTTTTATGTTTTTACAAAATACATGTTTCTAAAAATGTTACAAGTTTAACCATCTATTTTACTTACACAAAATATTCCATAATCATTCTTTTAGAATCCTAGATTGCAGTTATTTTTTTAAAAATTAGAAAATACCTAATTCAACACACTTATCCAAATTCAGAATACATTTTCCAGGGTCTGTGTACATTGCTAGTTTCTGCTCAGATATCCAAGAACTGGGAGTTTCTTTTTTTTGTTTTTGTTTTTTTTTTCTGAGACAGAGTCTTGCTCTGTCGCCCAGGCTGGAGTGCAGTGATACAATCTTGGCTCACTGCAACCTCCGCCTCCCAGGTTCAAGTGATTCTCCTGCCTCAGACTCCCGAGTAGCAGGGATTAGAGGGACCCATCACCATGCCTGGCTAACGAGTTTCTTATTTCATAAGGTGAGCTCACATTGTTGTTTCTCTAATTGATATCATTTCTGCTCTTTCCTCAAAAAGAAAAATATTATCATAAGGCAACCTCCAAATATTAGAATTCCACCATCCTGTGTCACCTTAATTCTTTCTTCTCTAAGTTAAAGAACTCAAATTTGTGGCAGAGTTTTATAGATCCTTCACCACTTTGATCCCTGTTCTCTGTATATACTCTAATTTTGCAATGTTTCTCTAAAGATATGACACACTGAATAGAACAAGATTACCCTGGTGGACAAGCACAAAGCACCACAAACACTCCTGAGACCTGGATAACCTAAAATTGTAAGGGTATCAATCTTCAGTTTGTAGTGAGCTAAAGGAAACTAAATCTCCTTCCAGATGAAATACAAGCCAGATATTTCTATTTCTTAAACGAAATCAACCAATTATTTATGCCTAAATGGAGTAAATTATATTTATCCTTGTTAATTTTTTGTTAGTTTCAACACAACATCCCAGTTCTGGTTATGATAACACTTGACTCAATCAACTATGCTATTAACTATCCCTTCCAATTTTTTTTCCATCTGAAAGTATGATAAGCTTGTCATATATGACTTCACCCAAATAATTGATAACATTTTTCAACAGTATGAAGGAAGAAGACAGAGCCTTGTGGCATTCCCAGATGGCAGCAAGCCATTAATCTTTCTTTTTCTTTCAATTTTTCTCCTTTTAAGTATTTTCTTGTGAAACTAACACATGCTTGCTATAAAAATTTAAACAATACAGGAATGGGTATATTAGAAACAGAATAGTACTATTACAATTCTACTTTCCAAAAGTAACATTTTTTAATGTTTTGTTACATATTTATCTATATAGATAGATGTATTTGCCTATTTCTATTATAATTGTACGTATTCATATTTTTCAAAAGTGGGCTTACATGGTAAATATTGTTCTACAAATGCTTTTATTTAAATTATCATAGCCTATTTGCCTATGTGCTTGAACATTTCAAGCTATCTTATTCTTTTCTCATTACATCATATACCATCATAGTGTTGAACCACAATTTATTTAATCTCTTTCTGATGAACCTATTTACAATTTTTGCTGTTATAAAATATACTACAATATATATTTACTGCGATGTACAAAGTTATTAGGCAATATTGGCAGTATTTCTGTAGGATTAATTCCTTAAAGTAGAATTGTTGGATCAAAAATTATGCATATTTTCAGGTTTTATACATAGTGCCAAATTGCCCTCCAAAAATAATATGTAATTATACCTCAACCAATGTTAATGACTATGTCCATTTGTTTATATCTTTGTCAGAAAAATTATCAATCTTTTAATTTGTGCCACTATGACAGATGAAAGCTTTTCTTAATTTATTTAGCTTTTGTGTTTTTTAGTGAATTTCTGTTTTAATGTTTTCTGTTTTAACCTAGCAAACTATAGCTAGGTTTCATAGCTAGGTATGAAAGCTGAAGAGACCCTAGAAGTAATAAATTCTTTGAACTGAGATGGATGGCACCAACCCAGTCTCAATCCTTATGTGACTATATATATCCCAAATGAAGACTGAGAAGATTCCAATATTAAAGGCATAAATACACGAAGAAAACTGATGTTCCTTAACTCTCTTCCTTTTTAAGTTGGAGCTCCATCATTTTGTATGTAAAATGGATGAAGTGAAGGCATATATTTTTGCAAAATGGAAAACAAAATATATTCTCCTGGTTACAATTTGGTTTTATTATAATGTGTGAATATGGAATGCTTTCTATTTGAACAAGAAAATGGTAAGTTTTTTTTTTTTTTTTTACTTTCACATAATAAAGCATGGTTTTCTTATTATATATTTAATGTATTAATTTCCCCATTTAATTAAATACCCAAAATATCTATTACTCCCCAGTGATCTCAAGCAGTTTTTTTTAATTATACAGCTCCTAAATGAAACCAGTAATTTTTAAGAAGATAATATAAAGCAGTTATTCTCAAATCTAGATAATCACAGTATCCTTTGAGGACCTTTAAAACAACAGCAACAACAATGACAGATCTCTGGGGCACATCACTAAAAAGTCTAATGTACTAGAAGTAGTAGGAGGCATTAAGTCTATACTTGTAAAAAAATATTTTCAGGTGATTCTGATAATGTTTTTAAATATTATACATGTTTTTACCCATTTCTGTAGAATTTATACTATAGAGTCTTAGACCACCAAGTTTAGATTATCTGGGAAGATAATTTCAAATGCATATAATAACTAGGCTATAGTCCAGATACACTGACTCAAACATTTAGAAGGACCTGGAAATTTCAGTCTTAATTCCCATCCCACTAAGTTTCAGTAATATTTACTTCAATACTGAGTCTCTACAATAGCATCATTGAAGTAGAAATGCAGGAAGATTGATTATGAAACTGCCTTTGCAAAAACTATATCAGAGAGAAAATATGGCAGTGGGGGAGATTTGATTCAACCCACCCCCACTCTTGCCTTTAGGTTTCAAGCTGCCTTAATTATTCTTAGACTTAGGCCAAGCTAACTTTGGAAGACATTTAAGTTATAGTTTAAATGATAATAGCCGGCCGGGCGCGGTGGCTCACGCCTGTAATCCCAGCACTTTGGGAGGCCGAGGCGGGCGGATCATGAGATCAGGAGATCCAGACCATCCTAGCTAACACGGTGAAACTCGGTCTCTACTAAAAATGCAAAAAGTTAGCCGGGCGTGGTGGCGGGCGCCTGTAGTCCCAGCTACTCCGGAGGCTGAGGCAGGAGAATGGCGTGAACCCGGGAGGTGGAGCCTGCAGTGAGCCGAGATCATGCCACTGCACTCCAGACTGGGTGACAGAGCAAGACTCCATCTCAAAAAAATAAAAAATAAAAAATGATAATAGCCTCTGCCAAAAACTAAACTGCCTTTGTAAAGCTAATGAAAGACCACCAGGCTAGGGGGAAGAGAGGAGCCTGAATTCTGCTAAGGTGTAGACTGGTCACAAGATAGGCAACTTCTCCAAATACTCCTGCAGATAGCATCACTATTGTACATTGGCCTTTTGAGATATCTTTTTAAGTTTTTTGCATGTCTGACACTGAGGCTCCACCTCGACCCACCAATCCCCTCCCGTGGCCCTACCAATGAGCTACTCAGCTGAAGAGGACAGCTTTGACCTGCTCTGATTTAATCTCTGCTGCGGCCTATCAGCAGCAAGGACCCATTGCCTAGGCAGCCCCACTCGTTTTCCCAAAATGCTTCTGAAAAATTGCTCACCTACAAGCCTTCGATGATATTGACTCGAGTAGGAACTACTGGCACAGCATTTTTAAAGTGTTGAAAGAAAAGAACTGGTAATCCAGGTCATTATCCAGCAAAAATATCCCTCAGGAATGAAGGTGAAATAAAGACATTCTCAATTTATGAAGACATAGTACGTAAGCAAACTATAGTGTAAATGGGAAGGCTAAATGTTCCAGTTGAAATAACATTAATTCTAAGTAAACGATGAAAAGTTAAGTAAGTACTTTATAATCCATAGAGCATCCACTAAAACAAAAAAGAAAAAATTCAAAGAGATATAGTCAAAATCACAAAACCTAAATAAAACTAAATGCTAAAAAAAGTTCAACTAGCTCAAAAGAAGGCAAGAAAGGTACAATAGAAGGATGAAAAACAGAGGGGAGAAACATGAAACAAATAATAATGTGATATATCTAAATTCAAACATATAAAAAATCATATACTGTTAAATCAATAAACTTATAATTTAAGACACAGATTATCAGAATGTAAAAACAAACATGACCCCAACTACATATTGTTTATTAAAAAAAAACTTCAAATATAATGTAGGTAGGTTAAAATTAAAAGAATGGAAAAAGACATATTATTAAACACTAATCAAAAGTAGCTGGAAAAAAATAATTGAAGAATATATTTGGCTTTATTAAAATATAATCATCTTTGGAGCAAAGAAATTATCAAGGATAAAGAAAGGCACTATATTGTTACCAGTGGTGAATTTGCATGGGTCTGGTCTGTAGCAACTTTATACTTCCCTCCTCAGAGGAAATAATTTGGCTGAGGCACAGAAGTAGGTTTAAAGCAAAAGGAGAGACCAAGGCAAGTTTTAGAGCAAAAGTGAGTGTTTATTAAAAGGTTTAGAGAAGAAATGAAAGGAAGTAAAGTACACTTGGAAGAGGGCCAAGCAGGTGACTTGAGAGATCCAAGCGCCTCGTCTGGCCTTTGACTTGGGGTTTTACACATTGGCATAGTCCCAGGTTTGCATTTCTTCTCCCTTGATTCTTCCCTTGGAGCAGGCTGTCCACATGTGCAGTGGCCACATGCTCGGAATGTTTATTGAAATTATGCACATGCTCACTTAAGGTATATTTCCCTTACCAGTCAAGTGTTCCCTGAGGAAGGTCCTATACTGGTTAAACTCAGCCATTTTGCCTCGTGGTGCACATGCTTGAGCCCACTTGCCCAGTTCCTGAGATCTTATCGGGAAGCTACTGATCACCAGTTTCAGGTGTTTTCTAGCTCTTGGGAGACTGTCTTTACCTGGCTTTGGCTGCAACCAATTATTATTTTAGAGAGGCAGTTTTGCAACCACTTGACCATCACCTGACGGTTGCCTGACATTCCTGGCCAGGGGTAGGCATGGGGGGGCCTTCTCCCGCACTGCTCATGTCTGCCTGACTACCTACTCTAACAATATAATGACAAAAGTTTTAGCTCACCGAAAGATGTACCAATCCTAAATGTGTATATACCTAACCAAAGAGCTACAAAGCAGATGCAGGAAAAACTGACAGAATCAATAGAAGAAATAGACAAATTCACAATTATAGTTGGAGACAGAAATTCAGCAAAGTTATAAAAGAACTAGACAATGTCATTAACATATTGCATCTAGCACACTGGATTTATAGAACACTCCATCTCACAATAGTAGAATTCACATCCTTCTCAATTTATTTTCTTGATTTTTATTTTTCCTAGGTATTGCAGCTTCAATCTTGCTCTATGCCTCTTACATGTGTTCTCTGATGCTGGAAAATTAGGATTTTTATCTACACATTTCTCAACTGAGTTGAGGCACCTGCTCAAGAATGTTTTAGCTATACCATTCTCCTACAACTTTAACCACTTACTCTCACGCTAACCTGCAACTCTTGTGTCTCTACTAAAGATGACCAGTATCAGAAAAAGAAAACATAAGAGAAGCATGTAGAAGTAATTATCATATTTTTTCTCCATAGGTCTATTTTAAATGTGTGTGTGTGTGTGTGTGTGTGTGTGTGTGTGTGTGTGTGTGTGTTTGTTTTTAAATACAGGGTCTTCTTATTTTACCCAGGCTGGTCTCAAATTCCTGGGCTCAAGCAGTCCTCCCACCTCAGCCTCTCAAGTAGCTAGGATTACACGCACAGCCACCATGCCTAGCTAAAGGTTTTTAATTTTAAAATATATTATAAAAATCAGAAATGTATACCTAAGTAAATTACAAAAGCAGTTTTAACCAACCCAGGTTTTAGAAATAGAATATTGTCAGCATTTTAAAACCTGTTTGACCTTTCTTGTTTCATTTATCTCTCTTCCCACAAGAGATAATCATTATTATGATTTCTATGAATAATTTATTATTGTTTTCCTATGTATGAATCTCTAAACAATAAAGTTTTTTCTGTTTTCTCAGTAATATAAAATTTAAATCATACTGCACATATTCTTTTGACTTTCTTCTTCTCCTCAGTAGTTTGTATATGTCCATTCATATTAGGGAATGTATCATACAGTGTTCTATTTTATGAATATGCCAGAATGTTAAATTTTACTACTAATGCAAATTTGAGTTGTTTCTAGTTTGGACTATTATTTTAAAAGATTGCTATAAACATGTGTTGTAGACATACGAGTTTTCCTCTAGAGTATACAACTTGAAGTGGGTTTGCTAAGTCATAGGATACATATATATATATATCTCTTTAATTTTTCTAGGTAATGACTAACCTTTTTTCCAGAGTCATTGCACCAGCTTACAATACACTAACAGAGTATGCATGTTCCCATTGCCTTATATTTGTACCAACACTTGGTATTTCTGGTTATTTAATTTTGGTCAATCTAATACATGTGTTAGGGTAGCTCATTGTAATTTAAAGTTACATGTGTTTTATTACTAATGAGGTTGAGAATGTTTTGAGTTTTGTTGTGTGTTCCAATAAATTTTATTTACAAAAATAGAGGTAGGCCTAAATTTGAGTGGTAAAAGTCATGTCAGAAGTGGCTAAATTCGAGAATGTTTTTATATGTTTATCGGCTCTTTGGATTTCATCTCTTGTCAGTTAATGTCTTTAGAAAATTCTCTGGGAATCTTGAGTTCCACCTCAACTTCTTCCCCAGCAGTTTATCTGAGAATAAAAAATGTTATTGATGTTGGCTTTCAGACTTCTGTAGCCATTTAATATCACCTCCAAAGTTTTACAGAAGAGCTGCATTTCTAAGAGGTAACTTGTGTTCCCCACCCTTACTAACACGTCTGATTTCACATCACATACAAGATCTTCTAGAAATAATCAGGAGTCACCTTCCAAGTGAACATCCTCTTTCAATCCTACCACATTTTATTATATCTCTCCCTCTGAAGAAGACGTACTAGGGTTTGAAACAGTGTGTAGAGTAAACATGTTAGAGATTGATGGGGCTATGAAAACAATTCATCATATATCCTCAAATTCTCATTTTAGAGACAAATAAATAAAGACTCAGAAACATACAGAGAATCAAATTTACAATGTAATTTAATGATCTTTTCCATAATTCTAGATAAAATTGAAAGATTATTTTTCTGATTATGAAAAGAATACATATTCACATAGGAAATTTAAGCAATAAGATACAAAGAAGAAAACAAAATTTATTGGCCACCCCACTAACTGAAAGTAACCAGTGTATATTTTCTTTGAACCAACTTGTAAACCCACCTTTCTCTCTCAGTCTCTTCCTCTCTTTTCAATATATTTCTTTAAAAATTATTTCTAATTTTGGTGGGTACATAGTTGGTATATATATTCATGGAGTACATGAGATATTTTGATACACACATACAATATATAATAACTACAACAGGGTAAATGGAGTATCCATCCCCTCAAGCATTTTTCTTTGAGTTACAAACTATCCAATTATACTCTTTTAGTTATTATTGTTGACTGTAGTCACTCCATTGTGCTATCAAACACTAGATCTCATTCATTCTACTTTTTTGTACCTATTAACCATCCCTACTTTACCCTCTCCCCACAACTACCCTTCATAGCCTCTGGTAATCATCATACTACTCTCTATCTCCATGAGTTCAATTGTTCTAATTTTTAGCTCCCCCTAAATAAGGGAGTACATGCAAAGTTTGTCTTTCTGTGCCTTGCTTATTTTACTTAACATAATGACCTCCAGTTCCATCCATGTTGTTGCAAATGACAGGCTCTTATTTTTTATGGCCAAATAATACTCCATTGTATGTATGTTCCACATTTTCTTTATCTATTTGTCTGTTGATGGACACTTAGGTTGTTTCCAAATTTTGGCTATTGTGAATAGTGCTGTAATAAACATTGGAAGTGCAAATATCTCTTTGGTATACTGATTTCCTTCCTTTTGGATATATACCTAGCAGTGGGATTGCTGGATCATATAGTAGTTTTATTTTTAGTTTTTTGAAGAACCTCCGAACTGTTCTCCATAGTGGTTGGGCTAGTTTATATTCTCACCAACAGTGTGCAGTGTTCCCTTTTCTCTACATCCTCACCGGCATTTGTTATTGCCTGTCTTTTGGATAAAAGCCATTTTAACTGGAATGAAATGATGTCTCATTGTAGTTTTCATTTGCATTTCTCTGATGATCAGTGACGTTGAGCACCTTTTCTTGTATCTATTTGCCATTTGCATGTCTTCTTTTGAGAAATATCTATTCAGATCTTTTTCCCATTCTTTAACTGGATTATCAGATTTTTCCTTTAGAGTTGAGTTCTTTATATATTCCGATTATTAATTCCTTGTCAGACAGATAGTTGGCAAATATTTTCTCCCATTCTGTGTGCTGTCTCTTCACTTTGTTGATTGTTTCCTTTGCTGTGCAGAAGTTTTTGACTTTATGTGACCCCATTTGTCCTTTTTTGCTTTGATTGTTTATGCTTGTAGGGTATTACTCAAGAAATCTTTGCTCAGTCCAATGTCCTAGTGAGTGTCCCCAATGTTTTCTTTAAGTAGTTTCAGAATTTGAGGTCTTAGATGTAAGTCTTTAATCTATTTTGATCTGATTTTTGTATATGACAGGAAATAGAGGTTTAGTTTCATTCTTCTGCATATGAATATCTAGTTTTCCCAGCACTATTTATTGAAGAGACTGTCCTTCCCTCAATGTATATTCTTGGCATCCTTGTTGAAAATGAATTCACAATAGAGGTATGGATTTGTTTCTGGGTTCTCTATTCTATTTTATTGGTCTATGTGCTTATTTTTATGGCAATACTGTGCTGTTTTGGTTACCATAGCTTTCTAGTATAATTTGAAGTTAGGTGATTTGTTTCTCCAGTTTTGTTCTTTTTGCTCAGATAGCTTTGGCCATTATCTGTCTTTTTTGGTTTCATATAAATTTTAGGACTGTTTTTAGATTACTGTGAAGACTGTTATTTTGTATTTTCATAAGGACTGCATTGCATCTGCAGATTGCTTTGGGTAGTATGGACATTTTAACAATATTGATTCTTCCAACCCATGAACATGGAATATGTTTTCATTTTTCTGTGTCTTCTTACAATTATTTCATCAGTGATTTATAGTTTTCATTGTAGAGCTCTTTTCCTTCTTTTGTTAAGTTAATTTCTAAGAATTTGATTTTATTTGTGGCTATTTTAAATGGGATTACTTTCCTGATTTCTTTTTCAGATTTTTCACTGCTGGCATATAGAAATGTTACTGATTTTCGTATGTTGATTTCATGCACCTTTACTGAATTTGTTTATCAGTTCTAATAATTTTTTGGTGGAGTCTTTAGGTTTTTTCAAATGTAAGACCATATCATTAGCAAACAAGGATAATTTGACTTCTTTTTTTCCAATTTGGATGCTCTTTACTTCTCTTTCTTGTCTGACTGCTTTAGCTAGAACTTGTCCCCTAAATTTTTTATTTGCCATTTAGCTTAATTCTTTATTATAAACAATATTATAATGAATATTTTTGGCATGTATTATCCCATATTTATTTGATGTTTTTCTCATTATAAATTCCTGGAAAATAGTATATCACATTTATGTTTTACTAGTTTACATTTGTTAACAAACTTTCTCCTTGAAAGTATCAATTTAGTCTGAATGCTGGTTTCCTCATGTCTTTACTGGCATTGAATATTGTCAATCTTTTTAATATTTCATAGATTGACAAAAAATGTGAAAAATCATTGTTTTGTGTGTGTGTGTTTTTGAATGCCAGTTATGTTGACATGTTGTCACGTTTAATAGCTTTTTACATTTCCCTTTAGAATTGCTTGTCCATGTCCTTTGTCAATTTGTAATTGGAATGTTTGTTTTATCTTATCAATTTTGAAATTTTTGTATGTATTAAGATCATTAATATTTTTATCATATATGGTGCAGATAACCTCCAGTTTTTAATCTCTTAACTTTGTTTTGTGTTATTAAACTAAGATTTTAAGAAAATGTTTTGTCTGATGTACTAATTATAATAAAAATGATTAGAAATATATAAACAAAAATGCTAATGATCCCATATTTGTGTGATAATATAATAAGTGACAGTGGTAGACAGTGTATTATTGTCTTGTCTGCCCAGCATGCAAATATTCAGTATGGCAAGCAATTTCCTCCCACCTCTACAGTATGTGAAAATAAGTCTCTCTCAACATGATTTAGCAGCTAGAGTTAGGCATGTGAGTCAACACAGCAACTTAGTAGCTGCTACGGAAGAAAAAGAAAACTGGGGGAGTGACACAAAGATAAAGGGCCAAACAGGGGCTCTGTGAAGCAGCTACCAAGAGTTGACAGCCTAGTAGCATGATGTAAATCAAATATTCAAAGATGTAGGCAAGCAGCATATCAGCTAATCGTCCAGTGGCATCAGGGCCAGAAATGTCACATGACCAGGGACAATTATGCCAAAAGTGATGCCCTAAGCAAACACTTCTTATAACAAAATCTAATCTGTGCAGAATTTTTTGCACAACCAAGATCCTGCTCAGTCTTGGTTCTCATCCTCCCTGTTGATTATGTAAGCCACATGATACCCCTGTCTGTCTGCACTTCCACTTCTGGCTTAGCTCCATGACTTTCTTTCCTTTCACTTATTTCTATGCCTTCTATAATCAGATGATAGATGATATAACAGACCATACAATTGTTAGTTTTTAAATTAATACATCCAGCAATACAAAATATATTCTTTCATTACTTCTATCTTTAATTTATATGGCAAAATTTCAGGTATAATTTTCAGACACGTATTTGCCAAATTTGCTTCAGGAAGTTATATTTAAACAAGCAAACAAATCTGGACTCACATATGCCTTAAGAATTTTGTAATATACATAGCAATGTTATTTTCATTTTAAAATAAAATATGTGGTTAACTGAATAATTTTTAATTTACATAATCTGTTGATAAAGCAACATGGAAACTTTATTTAAAGTAAGTGTCATTCACCATCACATGTACATGTTGAAAGCTGCAAGGGCATGCTTTGATTATACTGGAAAAAAAAGTATTTCTTGATTATACTGGAAAGATAAATTTATTGAAAGTAAATTTTCCTGTATAATACTATCAACTACGAAATGTCACAAATTTTGAAGAAAGAAGAAAATGAGTGATTCTTCAATTAAAAACCCCACAAGAAGCAAAATAATTTGCAAGTTTAATTTGACACTTATAGACATCTGGAGAAACATTTGGTAAATTTACAGAAGTTCCACTGGATGTTTCACAACTCCTTACTGCAAATTTCCCTCATTAAAACCAAAGTCAAATCATTATTTAAAGTGACATCATTTTTCTCTGAGTAATTAAAACTAAAATCCAACTTTTAATAACATTTAACTGTACTTTACTTTCTAATAACCATTATCTCATGGTAGGTACAAAATTTCAGAAAGTTATACCAGCTATACATAAAGGCAAATTGACTTCACTTATTAACATCTTAATTACCCTGCCCAGTTAATCTTGGAGTTCACTGTGTGATTTGTTTTGGCTAATAGAAGGTGAATGGATGTGAAGTATGCCATGACCGGACAGAAACTTTGAGCACTCAAGTGGTTGGGCTCACTTAGCAGCTATTTTGTTTATTCCATGAGAACTGCATGGCCCAAATAGAGACTGCTCCTTCCACCTGAATCCTCAAATGAAAAAAGACTCATAGAAAAAGAGTAGACTTGGGTTATCTCTGTTTAGCAGTGGCCTTCAGATTACAAGTAATGAGAGAAACCATATAACTTTGTTGTCATAAGCAACTCAGATTTAAGAGATACTTGCTATGCATCATAACCTAATGCAAGCTGACTAATACAAGTGGTATTGGTTCTCATTGTGGCCCAGTCTACATCTTCAGATCAAAGAATTCTGCATATTCTATGTTACTCATTTAAAAAACAATAATAATGAGAGATAAAGTATATGCATCTTAACCCCAATATACCCAGCAGAATTTCTGTTATTTATCTTAATTAGAACAGGTTAAATCACACATTACACTGACTTAGGGTAGGAATACGGAATGAGATACTTACTGTAGTCTACATATTCCACTACCTTAGCCCAGGGTGGAAGCAGTTTCTGTAACACTGCAAGTATCACTCAATGGAAATTAAGGACTTTTGGAAATTGAGAAAAGAGAAATAAATGATTAGAAGACAGTTTACAATTATTTGTTACACCATGAAACAAGACACTTTTTAGTGCTCCCTTACAAATATTATTGTAACTTTTAAAGAAAATGGGTGCATAGTTTATATTTGCAAATGTTTAAAATGTGGATAGAAATATAACTTAGGGGTCAAGTCATATTAGTGGTAAAGATCTACTAGATTAGTGGTTAAAATTTTAACCACTAAAAGATTACATGATTAGTTTGATACAGAAGTCACTAAAATATTTTGTAAGCAGTGTTATGGAATAAATCTAGATATTTGTACACATATTTGAATCTGTGGTATATTTCAGATTAATGTAGGTAGTTAACAGAGACCATTTCATTACTTTCATCTTCAAAATATGTTGTCCTATCTGAAAATTAAATAGATGCATACATTGTACAATATGTCCATTTCACTTTGTTTACCAGTGTTAGTCAGAACAAGCGTATTTTTTCTGTCTTTAAATTCAGTAGCAGTTGTGTGAGATTTTTAACCATATTTAACTGTTCAAATGAAAATGAGTACATATAGAATCAGAAGAGGTGGGTGACAAAATGTATTACATAAAACAGTAAGGAATCAAAGGTGCCTCAGGAATGGACAAATGATAGATAAGATGGAGTATCATTAAGGATGGAAGCGATAGAAATGCAGGCAGCAACAGTGAAAGCTGACAGAAAAGTAAGTGCCTCAGTCCCCTAAAAGGATTAAAAGCTCAGAATAATAACTTTGATTGGAAGATTTTGAAAGTTACTTTTCCTTATAATAAATCACATCAAATTATTTCTTTTCTTTCTATAGAGAGATAATCAAAATTTTTTAAGGAAAAAATGGAGTCAAACCAATGACATAGTTGTCTTACTTATTCCTAAGAGCCCACACTTCTGAAGAAATCTGTAGGTAGACAAATAGAAAAAAAGGATGTCATTTACATAGTCTTTCAGCATATCTGCTATTCTAACTTTACTACATAGGAAAAAGTTGAAACAGGATTTGATTGACTGTGAAAATGCCTTTTCTTCCTTCAAAAAATACCCCTTCAGTGGATGCATGTATTATTAGTGAAAATAGCTCAGTTGCATCACCTACTGTGAACATACAGCTGTATCAATCAATGCTGTTTTTTTTTTTTTCTTTCAGCAAAGCAAAAGAAAAATTTTTAGACAGGAAATGGAAAGGGAAGTCAAATAATTGTGTTGTGTTTTTTTTTCCCATTTGGGAGTGAAGTGAGCTTCCAGAAATAAAACAGCTGCAGCAGGCAATACATCCCCATTGTTATGGCTGATGCTCTGATGATTTTAGGAGAGTACCATGCTACTAATTGAGCTTGCATCTTGTGATTTCCTAAAGTCTGCTCTCATGACTGGAACTATAGCCAGGAGTCGAAACTTGACTGAGCTTGTTTGATGATGACATGCCCTTGGAGTCCCAGCTACTCAGGAGGCTGGAGTTCAAGACTAGTCTGGGAAACATAGGAAGATCCCATCTTTGAAAACAAAACGAAGCAAAAAATAAAAACAAAGCAAAACAACTTTCATTTGTCTTTCCCTGTGTCGTGTTTACCATCTTTCCTTTGTTCTTTTTGTCATTTAAAGAGAAAAAAGAATTTGTGCAGGACTTTACCTTTGGGCAGGTGGATTCTCACTTGGGACTAGGGTGCCATGTTGCACAATGTTAAGGGTTATTAATCAAAATGTAGCAAAAGCCTGGATATAAATGTTTTGAAGTTCCTGGAGTTCCATAGGGCACTATTCACCTAGAAAACAATGTTAGTGCTGTTCGCTGGGGTTTAGGGACACAATAGTATTGCATGAAGCCTGCTATGTGAGTCCTCCAAAACCTTGGGCTCCAGCGAAAAACAGAAGCTGTAAGAAACTAGTTTCACCATCACCACTAAAAGTACCAACAGTCTGAGATAAGGACAGAAGTCACTGGCAACATTTTACATCCATGATGTGGCATTATGCTTCCTTCCCTTTTTTACCCTGTGGCTATTTATTTGGGAAAATAATAAATAAAGGAGTTATATATGAACGACAGAAATAGGTCATTCAATTTGTAGATAATGGTAAATTGATAGATCATATTGAAGAGTGAAGAGATCTTAGATAGCTGAAGAATTGAAAATTGTAGATGAGAAACAATGGCCATTTTGTGCTGTAGCTTCAATTTACAAATGAGTAAACCAAAGCCTAAACAGGATTTTAGGTTCCTAACTCAAATCAATCAGGAAAGCTCTACTTCTTTATGTTTTATTTTAAAATGCTGCCTTGTAAGATTTCTTCTGCATAAAAGATTACCAGTGCCCAGCACAAACACTATCTTTCACCCAAGCTAAGGCATACCTTGTCTCATAAAAAGCAATTGAAAAGCAGGTACTTTAGGCAGAAGGATGGTAATCCTAGGAATGGAGAAAAAGGCAAGTGAAAAATGAAGAATGTCATATAAAACAATAATATGCGTTGTAGTTAAATATTAAGATTAAAGTATATAAATCAATAACATGTAAGTCTAGAAAGGGGCATTAAGTGGAAATAAAATGTTCTACAGTTCTAATATTGTCTGAGAGAAAGACAAAAGTATTGAGTATGTTTGGACTTAGTGAATTAAGTATGCAAATTTTGATTTCTAGTGTTATCACCAAAAGAATTAAAAAGTGTATTTTTAACTGAGCAGAGAGGAAATAAATTCTTTAGCTGTTTCTTCTTCTATGTACTTTCATATTTCTAAGCAATCTGTTTATATGGCTGCTTGATCAATTTTAGACACTATCAATTATTTGCCTTTTATGTGATCTAACCACTTTTAATACCATGACCACACCATTTTCCTTTCTTGTGTCCTTCCCAATATAGTTATATCATGGCTCTGAGGTAAATCAATATTCAGCTTTAATACTGTCATGACTATATAAATAATGTTACTTGCTAAAACAAATTTATTGCAAATGTATTTCCTTTCTTGTATAGCATTTTGCCATTTTTTCTGGAATAATAATGGCCTCATTTTTCCTTTTCATCCATCACGTATCTCTAATTCTTCATAGAAGTTCCCTTGGAATGAGAACTAGGGAGGAGGATGAGTAACGCTGAATATTAAAATCTTCAACAACCAATAACTTACATATATGCCAACTAATCCAATAGTCTCTGTCCATGAACAATCAGCAAGACTGCTCCAGGATACACCCACCAAACATCAGCCCTAGGGATGGGAATTTAGGAGGAAAGAGTGAAACCTTGGAATGCTATTTGACCATTTAAACAATATGTATAAATTGTATCTGTATTAGGCCATTCTCTCATTGCTATAAAGAAATACCTGAGACTAGGTGATTTTCAAAGAAAAGAGGTTTCATTGGCTTATAGTTCTGCAGGCTGTACAGGAATCATGATGCTGGTTTCTGTTAGGCTTTCTGGGGAGGCCTCAGGAAACTTACAATCATGGCAACAGGTGAAGAAGGAACAGGCACATCACACAGCCCAAGCAGAAGCAAGAGAGAGAGGGGAGGTACTACACACTTTTATATGACCAGATCTCATAACTCACTCACTGCTGAGGATGGCACTAAGGGGATGAGCAATCTGTCCCCATGATCCAATCACCTCCCATCTCTAACACTGGGGATTACAAACGGACAAGAGACACAAATCATATCAATGTCGAATAAAAATTAAAATTAATTTAAAATATATTTGCTTATATTTAGTCCTTTATTCCCAGCTGATCAGTTTGATGCTAAATAATTCATTATGTGAAATATCCACAAAATAAAATGCAAGCAGGTATTTGAAGCAAAAGTCTACAGCAGGGGAAAATGTGTCTGGTGTGTAAGAGGATTGCTCAAAAACCAAGGCACTTACTTTCTAACGAATAAATATTTTTGCCACTGTTTAGGGCCAGAAGCTGAATAATATACATCAAATTCTTCAAAGCAGAATGAATTGAATTAAAGAGATAAGGCAGATTTCCTCTTGAGGAAACCGTGAAGCAATTGCACCCTCTTAGGTGTTAATTTTCAACAGGTACTGCTTAAATGTAATGTAGCATCATCCTTGTATTTAATAAGGTCTCTGAGTTGTATGTCTTGGTGCCGAATTTTATACTGATTCATTTAAATTGGATGAAGTTACTACACCTCCTCCAACACAAATAGAGACAGACATGCCATTTAGTAACTGTAAGGGGCACCACATTAATTATCATTCTTAATTTCCCTCTAGAAATCATTTCTGTCAATAATTCTATCCCAACTAAGATGAATGGGAGAAAAGGGCATTAGATTTAAGCAGCAGGCTGCTGACAAACTGATTTTGGGACTACGGCCAAGATTAGATCATGAAAGTATGAAACAGTGGAAACGTGTCATATATGCCATCTATTTTGTGGTGTACAAATATACAAAAAAGAGAGAAAAATAATCTTTCTTAATGTTGAATTTTTGTTAAAATACAGAGTACCTACTAATACAAAAACTTTTGTAGGCTCTCAGTATGAAAGACTTTTCTTTTAAATGGATTATCAAATAAAATCTTCCTCTTATATTTTGAAGTTCAAGGACAAAAGCCTGAAGCAAAATCTAGAAAGAATTCAAAAATAAAAAAGTGTAACTGAACATTGAAAACAGTATGAAATTTGTATAGAGAAAATATTAACACTCTGTGAATATCAAGCTATGCACAGAAATAAATTAACAATGTGTGTGTGTGAGAGTTACAAAGTAATACAAAACTATTAAACATTAAGTTATTTTATTCAATTCAATAAATATTTAAGAGAGGGTTTGGAGATAGTAGAAAATGTCATGGTCTTGTCCTTGTGAAAAATATAATCTAAAAGTGGAAACAGAGGCATACGGAAATAATTTTATAATAACAAAACAATTAGAAATCTGTGGTTAATTTTGCCTGGGGCTGGATTGAGGATGACTATGTAAGAAAAACCTATTTGAAATATATGTAAGTGATTATTAAATAAATACAGAAAAAAATGCATTTTAGGCAAATGGAACAGCAAGAAAGCATGAAAGTACACGATATATTGAAGGAAGCATAAAGAGTGTGAGGTGGTTAGAATTTATAGCAACCTTTTTTGTCTAAAAAGAGCATTTATTGGGAGAAACTACTGGAAGTCTAACACATTTGCTGTTTCCTGCATTTATCTAATTTCTCAAACAATTAGATAAATAGCCTGTTCTATTGGAATTATGGCTCCAGCTCATGTTTATTTGTGCTCTCCATTTTGTAAGTAATCAGAATTTGTACTCCAAATAGAAATTACTTTACATAATGTGTACAGCAATACCCTCTCCATGACTGTAACCATGCACCCACCAACAGAGTCTAAAGCACTGTCTCAAAACACAGGCACATCCTAACAGCAGCCTTTACAGGTTTGAGCATATATTTTCTTCCTATTTCTGTCTTGGCCACCTTATGCCATATTATCAACATAGGATATGAACCAAGAAAATCTAAATTTGAAACTTAGTTATTTTTCTACCACATCAACCAAGAAATAATGATTGTCCTCAGCATATCAAAATGCTATTTCAGAGATTTTAAGAGCTACAGAAATTCAATCCATTAAAATAAGTTGTGGGAAGGCATGGGGTGCTATTCAGCATAGATAAAATAAAGAAATATTATATTTTCACATAATCTTTATCCCCTTAGAAAAAGCATATCCTTTTTCAATGAATAATATTATACATAAAAGTCTTACATAACACCTGTTTGCTATTATAACTTTGTCATCTTTATCCTCAAGATATTATGACTTGACACAATGCAGCTAATTTTTATAATTCACATCATAATCTCTCAATGTTTTATCTACATTGCCAATCAATTTTAAATGTTAATAAAAATTTAAGGGAGTCTTTTGGAGTATGTATTTTAGCTATTGCTTGGATAAAGGGAATTCAGGTGACTTTCAACTTTTCACAGTAGAATTTTCAATCTTTGATTTTGTGACCTTGTTCTCATAAATAAGATCTCCACAAATCTCATATTTATAATTATATTGACTGTGATGTTAACGCTCCTGATTTTGAATGATGGAAACTGTCCCTCCTTCAGCATTTACAATTATAAGGCTTTCAGAGACTTTCATGTTCTTTAAATGTTTTCAATATTAGTAGCCCCAAAGTTGAACGCCAAGTATTACTTAACAGCCCTGGTGTCAGGGGGGCCTTAAAAATAACCACGTTTGCATTTATGCTAGTTCTGAGGGGGATATGTGCCAGTCTTTACGTTCCTTGTGCTAGGAATTTCCAGCTGTTGAAGTAAAAACTAACATAACTTGACAACCCTTAAAGTCAAAGCATATAGATGTTCCTGCCTTCCAAATAAATTGCAAGCATGAATGTTTGAAACAAAATTTTAAAAGGTGGAAATGTTTCTAATATTTAATGTGGAATGAGATCATCAATCATGCATCTTTATTGTCAAATATTTGCCAAAACTTCATAGACTTTTGAAAAACTGGTTTCATATAAGGCAAGTGATGGATATGTCAACTTCTATTAACTTATGAGCTGAATTTTTCCAAATTATTCCTTATTACAAATATTTTCATTAAAAAATTATCAGGAAGAAGAAAACATTCTTATTGGTCATATTGACTCATTGCTTGGGTGTTTGTTCCAGCAAAGGAATAAACAAAATAGGCTTTGGAAAATAACTTATCTATTATCATATATCTATGGAAATTAGTTTATATCTAAACAATCATGCTTTCATATGAAATCATATGAAACTTAAGAACATAAAAACTTTTGTGAAAATCTCATGAAAGTCCATTAGGAAAGCTAACATCAGTCACGATGTTTAGGAACTTCATATAGAAATAACTTACCTCACTTTAGGGAATCAACAAGACAGTTCAACTCTCACTTTCTCCTCTAAGTCATCCAAAGCTAGTGGTAAAAAGTCTTGCCTACTTTTTCATCCATAATCATTATACAAGAAGATTTGATATTCAAAGAACATTTTTAACGATATATTCTCAGGACATTTTTTAAACTTTTCTTTTACGTTCAGGGGCACATGTGCAGGTTTGTTACACAGGTAAACGTGTGTCATGGGGCTTTGTTGTGCAGATTATTTCATCACCCAGGTATTAAGCCTAGTACCCATTAGTTATTTTTCCTGATCCTTTCCCTCCTCCTACCCTCAACCCTTCAATAGGCCTCAATGTATGTTGCTCCCCTCTATGTGTCCATGTGTAGTCATAATTTAGCTCCCACTTATACGTGAGAATATGGTGCATTTGGTTTTCTTTTCCTGCATTAGTTTGCTAAGAATAATGGCCTCTAGCTCCATCCATGTTCCTGCAAAGGACATCATCTTATTCATTTTTTATGGCTGCATAGTATTCCATGGTATATGTACCATATTTTCTTTATCCAGTCTATCACTGATGGGCATTTAGGTTGATTGTATGTCTTTGTTATTGCAAATAGTACTACAATGAACATACATATGCAGGTGTCTTTATAATAGAAAAATTTATATTGATTTTGGTAGATACCCAGTAATGGGATTGCTGGGTTGAATGGTATTTCTGTTTTTAGGTCTTTGAAGAATCACCACACTGTCTTCCACAGTGGTTAACTAATTTACACTCTGACCAACAGTGTATAAGCATTCCTTTTTCTTTGCAATCTCTTTGACTTTTTAATAGTAGCCATTCTGACTGATGTGAGATGGTATTCACTGTGATTTTGATTTGCATTTCTCTAATGATCAGTAATGTAGAGCTTTTTTTCATTTGATTGTTGGCTGCATGTATGTCTTCTTTTGAAAAGTGCCTATTCACATCCATTGTCTTAGGATAATTTAATTGGTCTTCTGTCACAGAAAGAAATTAAACTCTACTTAAAAGTCAACTTTAATAGTTTTCTTTAAAAAACGGTGGAAAATCACTTCAAAATTTTGAAATTTATTTCCAGATGCTAAGTCCAGGAAACTGCATGGTTATATTAGAAAAGACAAAGTATTAACAGAAAACAATGAGAAATAATGGACATGATAACTAACCTGAATGATCAAGAAAAATACTATGAAATTAACTAATGTTATAAAAGGAGTCAAGGAATCCTGAAATTCTAAGCTTCTTTTTTTTTGTATTTTTAGTTGAGATGGGGTTTCACCATATTAGCCAGGATGGTCTTGATCTCCTGACCTCATAATCCGCCCGCCTCGGCCTCCCAAAGTGCCGGGATTACAGGTGTGAGTCACTGTGCCCAGCCTAAACCTTGTCTTAAGTTTAAACCAGCAATCAGAAATGAGGTTCAGGGTCATATTTATATGGTTATTTTACTGGAGTTCATAATAGAAGTGACTATTATGCTCTACTGTGTTAGCACAGAGAATATAATAAATAAAATAGACAGGCACCATGCCTTCAAGAAAATTATCATCCATGCTTTTCTCTTCATTTCCAGATGGCAAGAGCTAAAAAACTCATATATCTAAGATAACTCTACACTACAATGTTGTAGTAGACTGGCATTTTTATTTCTCAATCCAGATGGAGTTATTTCCATTAATAGGAAGAGGAGAGAAGGAAAAAGAGAAAGGAGAAAAACTTTATCTCTAATAATATAATTGTGCTACCAAATTTTATGTGAAACTTGCTTATAATAATGTTTGCTTTTATTGAATTTTCCAAACATTTCCCAAATATAAGTCACAAAAGTTGTTAGCAAAAGAAATATTCAAATTTGTTTTTAATGAGCTATTTTATGAATATACAATATTGTCAAGCTGTTCAAAAAAATGTTCCTGCACAATTTAAAGTTTAAGTACTTTGAAATATCTTTTATCACGCTTAACTTTAGCATTAGAGAAAATAGGAAACCACCAGCTTATCTACCATCACTTAGCAACTTACATACTTTAAGATTAGATCTTTAATAAAGATATTTAGCAAAAATAATTTGAATTCTTCTAAATAAGTAGTATTTGAAAAGAGAATGTTATCTAAAATTCTTAATGACTTTAGGCTAATTAAAAAAACAAAACTCTTATAACAGTAACACAAGGATTTCTCCTATTTGAAAATGTATTAATTTTCCACCGTGTTTTACATTATTTAAAAGTCACTTTACTATAATTGCACACAATATTTTGTCCATTTTTCTGTGTCATGGACTCACAGACCAATGATCAAAATTAAATCATAGAGGGATTATAATTACTAAAACTGAAAATGATCTCTGAAATTGGAGCTAAATATTCTCTAGCTAATGAAGCACATGGGCAGCAGTAAATTAACCAGTAATTCAAAATTTGTCAAAAGTATTTGGTAATATTAAACCTTAACTAACACCACACATCAAATTTCTGTCATCTTATTAGAGCAAGGCCACCTAAATCTTTAATTCTCCCTCTGGTTCAGCACTGTACTTAATAAAAAACAAGACACACTTAACACACATATTAAAATTATGTTGAGTGAAATAAGCAAAGTACAGAGAGATAAACTGCATGATTTTGTGATATGGTTAGGCTTTGTACTCCCATCCAATTCTCACCTTGAATTGTAATAGTCATATTCCCAATGTGTCAAGGGAGACACCAGGTGGAGGTAATTGAATCATAGAAGTGGTTTCCCCCATGCTGTTCTCATGATAGTGAGTGAGTTCTCATGAGACCTGATGGTTTTATAAGGGAAGGGGCTCTTCCCACTTCACTTGGTACTGCTCCTTCCTGCCACCCTGTGAAGAAGGTGCCTTTCTTCCCCTTCACCTTCCACCAAGATTGTAAGTTTCCTGAGGTCTCCCCAGCCATGCTGATCTGTGAGTCACTTAAACCTCTTTCCTTTATAAATTACCCAATCTCGGGCAGTTCTTTATAGCATTATGAAAACAGACTAATATATCTCCATATGTGGAATCTTAAAAAGTTGATCTCATAGAAATAGAGAGTAGAATGGTGATTATGAGGAGCTAGAGTAGTTGGGGTGGAGGAAGGGGTTCGAGAGATATTGTTCCAAGTGTACAGATTTTAGTTAGATAGGAGGTATAAGTCCAAGAGATATATTGTACAACATGGTGACTATAGGTAATAGATTTTATTCTTGAAATACACTAAGAGAGTGGATGTTTAGTGTTCTCACTAAAAAATGATAAGTATGTGAGGTAACACATGTTAATTTGCTAATTTAGTCATTCCACACTGTATATATATTTCAAAGCATCATGTTGTACATGATAAATAGATAAAATTTTATATTTCAATTTGGAAATTAAGTTTTAATTAATTTAATGTTTAAAAAACCCTTTAGGGTCTGATACAATTATTCCATGGGAAATATAAACTGTTTTATTTAGGTTTTTGTTTCCTATTAAGAGAAACAGATATAACTTGACATTTAGAAATGAATTAATTGTTTCCAAATTCATCATACCCATCGAAATACAACTGGGAATAGAAATGATGTTGGAGCAGTTTGGGAAGCTGAGGTGGGTGGATCACTTGAGGCCAGGAGTTTGAGACCATCCTGGGCAACATGGAAAACCCCATCTCTACTGAAAATACAAAAATTAGCTGGGCACGGTGGCGTGTGCCTATAGTCCTAGCTACTCGGGAGGCTGAGGCACGAGAATTGCTTGAGCCTGGGGGCATAGGTTACAGTGAGCCAAGATTGCACCACTGCACTCCATCCTGATGACAGAGTGAGACCCTGTCTCAAGAAAGAAAGAAGTCTCAAGAAAGAGAGAGAGAGGGACAGAGGGAGGGACGGACGGAGGGAGGGAGGAAAGGAAGGAAGGAAGGAAGGAAGGAAGGAAGGAGAAGAAAGAAAGAAAGAAAGAAAAGAAAGAAAGAAAGAAAGAAAGAAAGAAAGAAAGAAAGAAAGAAAGAAAGAAAGGAATGATGTTGGACACTCTATGTGTCTCCTAAAATTGGTTCCATAGTTTAAGAAGTACAAACATGGCCATGATAAGGAAACATTCAGTTTTGTTTTTCTGATCAAACTTTGCTTCTAAGTAAAGAGAGACCAAATTAAATGGTGGTGTTGGTGAATCATGCCAGTGTTCTTGGAAGGGGGAACTTAGTGTGACATTCAGATCTAGACTGGACTGTGGTGGGCAAGAAATGGAAAAAGGGATCTAGATCTTAGAGCTTATTCTCTAATTTATTTTTCTTGTCCAGACTGAACTATTTTCTTTTCAACTACCATTGGCTCACGCCACACACAAAACACATTGACTATGATCAATATATAGCTTCCCTTGAAAGGCTTCTGAAGAGGCAGGCAAATTATGCAGTGCCTTGATGACGTGAATAGAATTATGACAGAAATCCATAATGCAAAGTTAAAGAAAGCCACTAGAGAAGTATGAAGTCAAGTCATATTACATAAGAATAACAATAGCAACAGCAATGAGAAAATCTGGAGATGTATCTGAAATTGCACTGAAAGATAATGATAGCATTCACTTTCTGTATATATAGGGAAGAATGCTAAAATGGCCCAGTAATCACAGATCTGCTATTAGTTAGGAAAGATTTTGAATAAATAAATAAACAAGTATTAGGCATATACTTATTCCAGTAAAACCAGTTAGGAAAAGTAAGATGTTGAAATTTTTTTTTAGGTCCAAATAAGATGTTGCAATTAAGAAATGAGAGGTAGTTTTAGATAAAATGATTTTCTGGTTACAGTTTTTGTTTTATATATTTGCATTTAGACTGTTTGGTTACTGTAAAATGTCACACAACTTGAAATTATAATCGAAGTAGTGAAATATCTGTGGGAAAATTTTTGTATTTCCTGGCCCTGCTTACTGGAAGATTACAGAATCTTGTGGGACAGGATGTTGATAATGAAATTTACATCTACAGTGTGTTTGCTAGAGTAATGGCTAATATTTCTGCTTGGTGTTTAAGTTTAGATGCTTATTTGAATAAATGGTCAAGCTCGAGCCTTGAGAAGCATATCAAATTTTAAACCACAATGCAAGCAGATAATCTTTGTTTCTAATTCCTGGAAAAACAGTTCTACAAATAAAACTTGTGCTTGTATTCACTGTTAAAAAAAAAAAACAAAACATTTTTATTCAACCCTAAAGCTTGCAGATTCTTTTGAAACAGAGAAATTTAAAACCCATTAATGGTATTTATTTCTCATTCACTCTTCCACTGGTCACCCTGATCTTTAGTTTATTCTGCCTTCTGATCTACCCTATACGTGACTAATGGTATTATATGATGCTCCTCCAATACTGTTTTTATACTCTTATTACCCTAGCTCCTTATAATATTAGCCAAATGTCCTTACCTTGCCAGCCTTTGAGTATGATATAAATTACATTTTTGTTTAATAATCCCCATCAGAATATCCCAATTACTTATGTCCCTTCAGAGAGCCTTGTTTCTCTACTCAATAACATTTCTGCGTGCTTTATTGTACTCTGGAATATTTCAATCTCTCCAGTGTCTCCACTAGGTGGCCCCACTGCCTCCATTGCTGCTGCTGACCCTCCTAAAACTAGGCCTCCATTTTTCACAGCTGTCCTCAACTGGTGGCCATTGCTAGACCACTGCTCGGCATTGAAGGATTAGTCAGAATGATCCCTAAATGTTTATTGGTTTTCTTTTCAGCACTGGCCTGGCATAAGCTATACACCCATTTTTATTTCTTATGGCTCAGCAGAAATGAAACTACATATTTAAGATACATAGTTTTTACTAAAGATTTGCACAAAAATGAAGGTAAAGTGCAAACAGGGAAGTACTTACAAGGACTACTGGATGTCACTACTCTCTGAGCACATAGGCTAAGAGGCTTCTTCAGTAATTTTCATCAGGCCTTCTCCCCATCCATTTCCAATGCTTTCAAAATGAGATAAAAACCAGATTACTCCTAATCAGTGGGAATACTTTGACTATGCACAGTTCCTAGTCCAGAATAAAACAGTCACAGAATACAACAAGAAACTTGTATTTGTTTTCCCCCAACAAGGTGTAACACATATCCTTAGACCTTATTTCCTGTTTCAGGAGACCATCTTAGATGATAGGGAGACTGTGTATTCTTTTCAAGCAAAGCCCTTCTACCTGTCACAGAAGCATATTCTAATTTGATTTCAAGAAGATAATTACACTGGAATACAGAACCTAACATCAACAAATTCTGTAATTATTCAGTCTTAAAAATATTGCCAGCTGTGAACATCAACAACTCAAACTGTGTATGGCTATGCCACGAGGAGATCAGTTCCATGACAGCTTTTCCATAGTAGGAGTTTTAGAAATTGCACATGAAACTACCAGTATGGTTACAATGCATATCAAGAGCACTATACTTAATTTCCTAGTCTACAACATCTGCACTCAGGTAACTTCAGCCACCCCTAAGACTATTGCTTTTTGTATGCATAACTAAAAGGGTCTTGGTAATTGTTCTCGTATCTTTGGAATAGCTTTTACTGGCTGCTATATCCATGAAGAGCAGGTGGAGGCGGACAATGATTAGTCTCGATGGGCAAATTTTACACTAGAGTATCCATTCCATGATATAACTTCTAAACTTAGCATCTTTAAGCTAATCTTCAAGACCATATAAAACTTTTCTATCACATAATTCATCAATATGTAACTATTTCTTTACACGCTGGCTAAAAATCATCTCTATGATTTTTTTCTTACTGATTGCCACATCACTCCTTCTGCCTGGAATCTAAACTTACAAGTTAGATACAAGAATATAAGTCTGTATTCTTCACTTCCTTCAAAGCCAAGTGCAGCCAATGTTTATTGGTTGCCTTCTCAGCGCCAATTTTTCCCTTTCTTCTTCCTAATAGCATCTTGTTTTCATTTGAGATACAGAATCTTCCGAGGAATTTACTTCTCTCTCAAAGCCAGGGATGGGGCATATGAACTCCATACCCACTAGCTACAGTAATTCATTCAGAGATTCTCCCAGGATAACTCAGCCTCTGGAGAGTAAGAAGAGTGTTTGAAGTTTGGAATTCTGTAATCATTGTTGTTTCCAGAAGAGAGGTGCCTGAATATGATGCCAACGTGCTGAGGGCAGCAGATACAAAAGGTTACAAACAAATGGAGCCAGATCCTTGATGACATTTTGTATCCCAGGATCAATTCTTTTCAGAAGCCAGATCTACCTTTGAACTTTCTTATTACAGGAGCCGATGAATTCCCTTTATTTTTGTATCTCAGTGGGACTTTCTGTTTCTTGCAGTGGAGAGTATATTATCTACTACTCATAGTGTAAACTTCATCTTCTTTGGAAAGCCTTTTATCCTTGAAACCACCTGACTTTTTCTCTCCTACTCATGTTTTCCTTGGCTGTTAAGCTGCAGTCTACTAGGGTAATCTGCAATAATCCACAGTAATGGATTATTACCAAATAAATTAAATTACCAAAAATCAGTTTTAGTATTTAAAATGTTCCTAATTTGATTACAAGCTTTAAAAGGCATAAAGAAAATCTTCTCTTGCATTTTTTCTTTCAAGAACCACATACAAATGTGGTTCTTGAAATTTTAATTCAGAAAATGTTGACAAATGTCAATAAATGAGGCAAACAGCAAAAACAGTAGAATTTTGTTTTACAGATGACTTAGTAACATACATCTCATGGTTAATAGATATTTAACACACCTGAAATTGCACTTAAGCGATATTGAACTTGCCTGGTCACTTGTTCATTTTCTTCTTTAATTGATGTTAAAATCATAAACATTTCATGTTTGATAGGGTTTTTCCAACTGTATATTCAATTTTGTTATTTTGTCTCAATATTTTAGTGACAACTTGCTTTAATATGGCATATATAAAATGAAGAGGATAAGTCCAAGTACAAAAAATTCAACTTTTAATTTTACCACCTATCTTCACAAATCGCAAATATAGAAAAGGACAATAGCAGTGAAATACATGCAGTGCTTATAGAAAATTTTATATACAATTGTCTAAAACTGGTATGTCAACTGAAACAGCAAAAAACACCTGCTAGATTAGTCCAATATTTCAACAGCTTTATTCCCTACATAGACAAAACACAAGGTGACTGAGAGTGCTGATCCATGGGCCTAAAGTCCAGTGGTTACAGAGTGTTCTTCTCATTCTATTAATATTCCTTCTTGAATTTTTTGCAATAATTGAATTGCTAGTTTGTCTAAATACAGTGGCGTTTGTGTCCTAGATCAGAAATCAAATATACTCAAGTTTTGGAAAAGCTAAAAATCTTTTATTCTGCAAGCAATCAAATCTCTTTTAAAAACAAGGTTTTGTTCAACCAAGAACTGAACAACTGCCCTTCAGACACTACTGTTTCTGGTGCCTGGCTTCCTGATAGATTATTCTCCACCTCTGTGTCTTTCTGGTTTGTTTTGTTTCAGCCTGCTAGGCTAACCTCTGTTACTAAAAAGTGTGAAAACTTGAATATAATAGTTCTGGAGGCTCCTGAGTGTGTTTGTAAGGGATGACAGGATAGTCTAAGATTTGATTCCAGATACCATAAGCTGATAATTTTGCTGGTGATAAAACTATTCATTAAACAGTTACAGAGCAATGAATGTTTTCCACAAGGCATCATTTAGCTTTTCTTCAGAACTGCAGATCCTCATTACAGAGAATGAATGTAATTAATAGCTTAAAATTCATAACAGGCTCTCAAATGCTGGGCTGAATTAATAGTTTAGATTTACACACTTCTCTTTCTAGATTTTATGTTGAATTGAATCCCAAAGTTAGCCATTTTCTTTTCCTAATTAACCTCAATTCAAAAAATATTAATTGAATACCTATATTGTACCCTGTACTATGCACAGCTTTAGCTACACAATGGTGATCAATACAGGTTTCTGTTCTCAGGGAGCTTACTGTCTAGCACATATCAATACTTCAGATATATAAGGAAAGTAATTTGAATGCAATTCGAGAAATGGTGTGGGAAGCTCAATATGCTGTGGAAGTACATAAAAGGGGTGAACATATTACCCCTGTTTGGTAGAATCACAAAATATATCCCAGCAAAATCATGTCTAAGTGAAAACTTCAGGTTAAGTAGGATTCAGGTGGCTAGATTGAGGAGAGAGACAGTGTCCAAAGAATGCTGCAGGAAGAGAGAACAGCATTTGTGAAGAACTAAAGCAAGACCTTTGGGCAATAACGATTTGATATGTTGTTTAGTTTTGTGTTAAAACCAAATTGGGTGCGAAGAAATACAAAAGAGAATTTTCTAACTTTTGAATTTTCAACATTCTTCTCAATAAGCTAGAGCATTCAGGTCAGAGCTATAGGAAAACAAAATGAAATGTTGGATGTGGGCATCTCCCGATGTTGCATTTGAAATAACTCTTTGTGTGGGTTCTTTGGGTTAATTGTTATAATAATTTAATATCAACAAAAGGAAAAAATTATGACTTCATTAACTTCCATTTGTCCCATATCAAAGATTAAAATCCCATTATTTGCATGGGTCTTACTCAAATTAACCTAATCTTACTGTGTAGTATGTGTTCACTGGCAGTGCACAGGCATTCAGGTAACAGAGAAACAGAAGAAAATTAATATTTAAGTGCCTACTACATGCCACTGTGTTTTATATATGCAATTTTATTTAATTTCAATGAGGAAAGTTTTATTATTTGTATTATATGGACAAGGCTACTGAAGCTTGTGAAGTTATTACTTGTTTAATTAACACAAAATTTGTCCTATAATATCTTAAAATATTAACACATTGGAGCAACAATGATAGATTTGAGTATTTAAGTTAATCCATTTGTTTTGCTACTTTCACAATAAATCACATATTTGAAGTTCTTATGATAGAGTCACTGATTAGGAAGGTTGTAGTTCACAAGTGTGTATTTTAGATTTGGTCTTGCACATGACTTTGATATAAAATGGTACAACTGTGTACAATGCCACAGCCATATGTGCCGCACTTAATAAAAGTCCACAACCTGTGCATGCATTTGTATTTATTTATTTTATACATGTTGTCTACAAATAAAACAGCCAGTTATAAAACAACTGAACACACAGTCTAAGAGTTTATGACAACATCATACCTTATAATTGACTATGCTTTCTTTGAAAATAATTTAATTTGTATAACTTTTATGTTTATGACTAAGATATGAGGTATCATAGGTACCGTTTTCCCAAATGGCTAACAAGTTGATCCAACAGTATTTATTCAACATTTTATTCTTTCCTCTATCTGGCTTGAGAGGTCAATATTATTATATAGTTAAGTTCTCTGCATACATTGTTCTATTTCATGTACTATTATTTTCACTAACCTGCTTGTTCTGTTGAATACTTTTAAACTATTAATGGTTTTGTTTTGTTTTGTTTTTTGAGATGGAGTATCACTCTGTGGTCCAGGCTGAAGTACAGTAGTGTGATCTCAGCTCACCGCAACCTCCACCTCCCTGGTTCAAGTGATTCTCCTGCCTCAGCCTCTCAAGTAGCTGAGATTACAGGTGTGTGCCACCACACCTGGCTAATTTTTGCATTTTTAGTAGAGATGAGGTTTCACCATGTTGGCCAGGCTGAGCTCGAACCCCTGACCTCAAGTGATCTGCCCACTTCAGCCTCCCAAAGTGCTGGGATAACAGGCATGAGCCACCACACCCAGCCATAAAGTATTCATGTTAATACCCTTATTTTTCAAAGCTTCTTTAGTTATTCTTCAAAATACTCTTCAGTTATTCCTTAATTATTCTTCTAAACATATAATCATTTTTTTCAAGTTTTGTCTATAAAATTATATTTGAATTTTGGCTAAATTTTCAAGAAAATTTTAAACTGTTTAACTTTGGTGAAAACAAAAATAAGGCAGAAATGGCCTTATTGATTATGGATTCCCCTCTGCAATATATTATGATTTTTCTGCTTTTGTAAAAGAAAAACAAAAAGTTATATTGCCTATGGAAATTTTAGGAAGTATAATGTTCTAGCTCAAAATATATTATAAACCAATGACAAATTTTACCAGGCAGTACAACTTAGCCAAGAAAAACATGGTTTGAATTATTGAACTATGGTCCTTAAGTAAAATAAAAATAATTGAGTAAATACTGAGACCTGTATTAGTCCATTCTCACATACCTGAGAGTGGGTAATTTATGAAGAAAAGAGGTTTAATTGACTCACAATTCAGCAGGCCGTACAGGAAGGGTGGCTGGGAGGCCTCAGGAAACTTATAATCACAGCAAAAGGCAAAGGAGAAGCAAGCACATCTTACCATGACAGAGCAAGACAGAGAGAGAGAGAGCCAAGGGGGAAGTGCCACACACTTTTAAACCAACAGATCTCATGAGAACTCACTCATTATCATGAAAACAGCAAGGGGGAAATCTACCCCCATGATCCAATTACCTCCCGCCAGGCCTCTTTTCCAATTTGACATGAGATTTGATGGGGGACACAAATCCAAACCATATCAAGACCCCACTCCTCTGACTGATTGTAATGAAAGATAAATCTTCCTTTTCTGGTGGAAGAAACTTGAAGGAAGTTTACTTACTCTAATGAGTATATTTTCCTTAAATGCTTCATGTTAATTTCAGTGAACTAGGCTTGCATGGGTGAGGAAGAATTAGAATCAGATTCTAGAAATTTGTTGCTACAGTAAGGTTTTGTTAATACCTGGAATGCCTTTAAACATAGTTTTGTAAAAATTATTATTTATTTTAATATAAGGGTTCTCAAGATTTCCTTCAAAGTTTAATTCCAGTGATACCATGAATAAAACATGTTTATCAGATTTTCTAATCATTTATTTTTGGTATATAAAAATGATACTGATTTTGTATATTGATTTTATAAAAAAAATTTCATATAACTCATGCATTAGGTCCAGTAGAATTTCAGAAAACAGCCAGCAGAAAACAATCCTATTAAAAAAATGGACAAAGAACATGAGCAGACATTTCTCGAAAGAAGGCATACATGTGGCCAACAAGCATATGAAAAAATGCTCAACATCACTAACCATCAGAGAAATGCAAATCAAAACTACAATGAGATACTGTACCACACTAGTCTGAATGGCTATTACTAATAAGTCAAAAAATAACATGTTGGCAAGGTTGCAGAGAAAAGGAAACGCTTGTACGCTGTTGGTGGGGATGTGCATTAGTTCAGCTACTATAGATAGCAGTCGGGAGATTTCTCAAAGAACTTAAAACAGACGCGGCAGTTTCCATTACTGGGTATATACCCAAAGGAATATAAATTGTTCTACCATAAAGACAAATGCATGCATATGTTCATTGTAACACTTTTTATATATTATGTTTTATATATATATATAAAAAACACTTTTTATATATTATATTCCATATGTTATGGAATCAACTGAGATTCCCATCAACAGTGGACTAGATAAAGAAAATGTGTACATATACACCATGGCTTTCTACACAGCCATAAAAAAGAATGAAATCACGTTCTTTGCAGCAACACGAATGCAGCTAGAGGCTAGTATCCTAAGTGAATTAACGCAGGAACAGAAAACAAAATACCACATGTTCTCACTTGCAAATGTGAGCTAAATGTTGAGTACGCATGGACACCAAGAAGGGAACAATAGACACTTGGGCCTACTTGAGTGTGGAGGGTGAGAGGAGTGTGAGGATGGATAAACTACCTCTTGGATATTATGCTCACTACCTGGGTGATGAAATCACTTGTACACTAGGCCCCAGTGACAAGCAATTTACCCATGTTACAAACCTACACATGAACCCCTTGAACCTAAAATAAAAGTTGGAAGGACATAAAAAAGAATTTCAGTTGATCCTCTTGGGTTTCTCAGCTAGGTACATATTATCTACAAACCAAAAATGATTTTGGCAATATTTATTTCAAAATCTATACATTTCAAAATTCTGTTTTATAGCATTACCTGTGTCTTCCAAAAAATAATGAGTAATAATGACAGTAATCAGCTTTGTCTCTAGCATAGCACCTGCCAAAGTTATTTCAGCAAATTTTTAGTTCCATGTTAATACAATATTATTATGTGGAAGATTATTCTATGATCAGTTAGAAAAGCAAGACTCACTAGTGAAAAAAGGCCCAGGAGTTCTAATATGACAAATGCTTATTGTGAATTTCCTAGAGTCTAATATTGTGTGTAGTTTATCCTCAAATTATTTGACCACTTTAGATCATTAATTCATCCTAAATTGAATTTATATTGTGAGTTGCTTGAAAACAGATATGATTTGATTTTACTTTTAAATGATTACCTCTCACAAAATCATGTTTTTCTCTGTGGATTTGAGAAACCATTTGTAATAAAATATTTACATTTCTTATTCAGCATATTTTACTTGTATTACAGATGTTTCATTGTCTTTAACAAAGGTATTTTTTTCTATATGTATACTATAGAGTTTCTGGTTTTGGTTTCTTTTACTTAGGTTTTACACATTAATCCTTTGTCAGATGACTTTGTAAGAACTCTCATTCATACTTCAGTAATCCTTCGATTTAAACTGTAGCCAAGATAAAATAGCCTTACCTACTTGATGTTATTACTGCTAATACAAATTCCCTTTTTAATAGTTTATGCTTGTTTGAAATATTTATGTTTAATCACTTTGTTTTTCAAGTATCTCCTGTGAACAGCATGTGATCATATTCTTTTAAATGTTTGACTTGAACAATTATTATATATTTTAATGAATAAATTAATCTTACTCATTATAATTCATATATTTTGTCTTATTTCAGTCAACTTTTTATGAATAGACTACATTTTTTCTACTTTTACATTCTCCTGTGTGTTACACACAAATTATATCTTGTTTTTAATTTTATTGATTACTTGGAATAGTAAATAACATTTTAAAAATGAATATCAGAATCAAGTGTTAATTGGCATTTATTGAAACCTGCATTTCTTATTTTTTTCATCTAACCCCTTAGAAGGCAAGAACCTGCTTTTTCAACAATAAATTTCACATACTAAATCCTAAAATTTTTGCCTTTGCATCAAATTTTATTATCACATATGTACATATTTAAAAAATTTAATGAGTGTCTATATACCATGAAATGCAATGATTAGTTTATAATCTAAATATTTCTGGCTCAAACATAAATTACTGTAACACATTATTCAATTATAAAAAATCAAGGAGATGGAAGAAAATGAAACATTAAGAAATAAGTATATATTCTATTTTGATTTAATTGTGTTGTATTTTTAGAATTATTTTAGGTTACATTATTAATATCAACTTTATATGGACTTTGTGTTCTCTCTTTATATTTTTCACTTTTTCCTCTTTTTTCCTTCCTTCTAATCTTCCTTTTTCCCTTCTTTTTTTAACTTCCTTCTCCTCTTCTTTTTCCTCCTGGCACATCTTTTATTTTTTCATCTTCACCTCACCTTCTTTCACTCTCACCCACAATCTAAGAATATCCACACAGCCATCTGGCTGCTTAAAGACTTTTCTTAAATAAACCTATACTCAGAGGTAGCTACATTTCTAATTTAACCCTTTTGCTGCAACTACAAAGCTTGATATTAGACTCCATCACACAGAGCAGCTATATGAGTGATGGGAAGGGAATGAGAAGATATTGCTTCATTCTCATGTTATCTCAGGAGATAGTCCAATGTCCTGAAGTGAAAAGCAGCATTGCAGTAGTTGCAAGGCTTCATGATGCTCCTGACTTTGCTAGAAATGCTCTACCAGAACAGGAACAAGAATTTTTTATACACACCATGGAATCTCTAACACCTATCCTATCCTAACACAATTATAAAGTTATGATGTATAACGAATAGGCTAAATTAAAGCAGTGGTGAACATAACCAAAAACATTCAAATTATTCTATGTAATAATTTGTTTTTCTAAAATTAAAACAAGACAGATATGAAATGTATTATCCTGCTTTTTTAAAAAATGTGTTCCATGTGATAATTCAAGTCTTCCTCCACTCTTTCTCTTCAAACTCTGTTACATCTTTATTCCTACAGAACAGCAAGGTCTTCATTCAATGGAGATGCATTATTTATATGCTGAGTTAACTTCCTCTGTTCTTTTCTCATTAGCAAGTGACAATTGAACTAGTACTGCACTGTCTTTTTCATGAGGTCAAACTGATGTTTTAATCTATTGAAAAACTTAAGAAACTAAAGTTTTTATGCTGTGGAAATGTCTTTTAATTGCAAATTTACTTTGCAAAAGGAATTATGTGTTATAAGAGGCAAAACAATTCAGCAACAATATACATGAAAATATTGTTCTCATCTTGATATTAAGACATGCCATCCTTAAAGGCAGCACAATAATATTAAATAGTGTCATTTTAGGTGATACTTGACATCTACAAAATCATAAATATGCATGCAAATCCAGGAATTGAAATAATAATCCAGACTGTATCACCAAAATTTTTTAAAAATCCACAACATTTAAAATTCTTATGGAGTACTCCTGTACTATAAAACTGCATTATCTAAAGACAGTTTGAGAAACAGTGAATTATACCATGCTCAGGATTACAGGAGGGAGAGACATAAATGATTTTGATGTGAGAATGAACTAGAGGTAGGCAGGCTATAGCTGAAATGTCAATGAATTTTGTTGAAAATTTTGTCTCTCAGCTACTTGATGAAGCAATGAGGACAACTGTTTCTCTGGACTTAACTTTGACCAAAAGAAAGAACTGGTTCATGAAATTCAAGTGACAGGAACCTTGGGAGAAAGTCAAGTTGTCATCTTAGTGCTTGAAATAGCCAAGAAAGGAAACACTCGGCACAGTCTGACAGATACTTAGGACTTTAGAAAAGCAGATTTCAAAACTTTCAGAGAGTAGATGTGAGTGATTCTACCACCTTAGACTTTTAAAGGAATTAGAGGCTTTTAAAAAGAAATTCTGATAAGAAAATTATAAATGACTTCAGTGAGGTAGAAACAAGAGGGAAAAGTACATAAAAGAAAATGTCATAGCTATATACACATTCCTGCGCTGTAATAGTGAGAAAGGAAAATCATTTCTACTTTTTTGTTTTTGGTCTTGTTTTGAGACAGAGTCTAGCTCGGTCACCCAGGCTAGAGTGCAGTGGAGCGATCTCAGCTCACTGCAACCTCTGCCTCCCAGGTTCAAGCGATTCTCCTGCCTCAGCCTCCTAAGTAGCTATGATTACAGGAGTGTACCACCACGCCCAGCTAATTTTTATGTTTTTAGTAGAGACAGGTTTCACCACGTTGTCCAGCTGGTCTCAAAATCCTGACCTCAGTTTATCTGCCCACCTCAACCTCCCAAAATGTTGGGATTATAGGTGTGAGTCAGAGTCTTACATTTTGAACATCTTTTATGTGGAAATAAGATGCCTGGTTGTTCCCATAGATGATGTTGCGACAGGTGTTTCTATAACTATTTTATTGAAGAGAAAACTGAGGCTAGGCTCAAAGAAATTAAGGAGTCTCCAGAAATATAAAGTTCAGCATACAATTATTAAGATAATTGAAGATAATAAAAATGTATCATCCATGTTCAAGGCACCTTTTCAAAAAAGATAATTAATTATAGTTGTTGAAGCTGATCGTTTCATATTAACCAAAATAGCAGGCAAGTATAGATATTTAATCCTCAACTTATCTACGGAGAAAACTTTTCTTCATACTACTAAAGATAAACCAAGTTCAAAGAAAAGATATCTAGATGGCTCTACCTATTATAAGAGGTAAATGTGTTTATTAATAGATAATTTATATTCTATTTTAGCAAAAGTATCCATCAAAATGTCCTGCCTTGGTCCCCTTCTTACCAATGGGAATCTGACAAAAATCCCAAACCAATCAACTAACAACTAGTAACTAAGCAGATTCATTCTCTATATAATCTTAACTCAAAACCTCAGAGAGAGTAGCTAGTCAGATGAAGGTAAGCAATAGAAGTGAACAGTCATTTTCAGTTACACAAGGATCAGCATTGCAAGTCTAAGCTCTTTGCACAGTGAAGTCATGGAGGACTCATGTCCATGAATAGCCAAAGAATCCAAGTATTCTGGGAGCATAAAGACCATGAGGAATGCGTAAAAAGAAAAGTATAGATGAGAAGCCAGATCACCCTAGAAAGACACAAAGCAGTTTCAGATACCAGCCTCCAATTCCAGGTCTCATGTGTGTAGGCTGCCCTGTGTTTCTTATCCTTGGATATCTGAATGATACATTGTATGTGATGTATACCTACTGGGTTGCCTGTACATCATCTCTAGTTCTGGAAGCTCCACTCTACATTTTGCTTCTGCTTGAGAACAGGACAGTCATATTCATATAACATTATTCCATTTCCTTGACAATATTAGTTAATCCAGACATTGAAACCTCAGCCAAGTGAATCAAAAATCCTTTCTGCATAGAATATGAAATAAGAGATTTCAGCTTATAGGCCACTTTCTGAAATAGAATGGTTGTAAATTTTAGAGTTATTCATATTAGCCATTATCTACTATTTTAACTAGAAAACATAAATTTTCTCTATACAAATGAATACAGATGAGAAAAAAGGAGATGTGAAAAGGAAAAGAGAGACAACCAATTTGGAGAACTAGCTGAGTTCCCTTCAAGTGGACTGATGTCTGATTGATTTCTAAAATACATTTCCATTGCTGTCTTTGGATTCCACGAGGGAGCTCCTATTTCTCATATAATTACAGCATCAATGTAAGCAGATGAGGATAATCATGGCGAGTGGAAGGAGTGCTAGAAAATGGTATACAGATCAATATATTTTTTCTTCTGTCATGTAAAATGTAAATGGACATACCACAATTATATATCATGGAGCAATCCATGAATTCCCAGCAAAATTCCAAGACATATAATTCAACAGATGGCTCATGAACACCTAGAAAAGGAAGAAGCAACCACTGAGAGGCACTTTGAGTTCACTAAGAATAAATTATACCAAATTAATTAAATTATTTAGACATAGTGAATCTGCATTTCAATGAGGCACTTAATGCAGTGTTTTGTTGGTGTCTTTGTGAACAAGATAGATGTACAGAGGATTTTTGTAAATTATGTGGATATGTGTTAGTTGAACAATTATTGTCAAATGATGATGATTAAATGGCTCATTTTTGAATCTGTGAATTGAATTGTGAGCCTTATTCACAATTTTAGTTTAAAAATAGATGTAGACATAGAAAGGATGTGTATCAATTTGGAGCGGTAGTCAAATATTGGATGACAGAATCATGATGAAAAAATCAGTTTTTTTATTATGAAGGTTGAAACAGTAGATCAAATTGAGCAAGAAGGAATTCTGGAAGATAAATATAAAGTCTAACACCTAAATTTAAAAGTCAACCATACAGGATGGCAGAGATTGTGAATAGGAAGGAAATGCTCATGTCCTTGGAGAAATGGGACCCTACCTTTTTAGCTCCATATTCACATCTCTTAATGCAATTCCTGGCACAACACAAAAGCTTACGTTAGATAATTTTTAATTAATAAGACATTTAATATGAGCCAACAAATATATATTGCATTTTCATAGAACAGTATTTAGCAAAGGAGTCAACAATATCCCTGTATCTTGCATTGATAAGACTATATTTGGAGCACTGTGTCTGCTTCAGATATTAATATCAATTAGGTGGAACAGTGATGGGGTGTAGTGATTCCAGAACTAACAGGAGGGTGAAAAATGAGACTCCTGTATTTGTCATGGTTCTCCACAGCAAAAGAATCAGTAGGATATGTGTGTGTGTGTCTCTGTGTGTGTATGTGTGACTGGGTGTATGTATGGTATATGTGTGCGTATGTACATATATATGTGAGTCAATTCCTTCAAATTTCTCTCTACCCTAGAAAGAGAGAGAGAGAGGAGAGGGGGAGATTTGAAGGAACGGACTCACACAATTATGGAAACTGGAGATCCAGAGAAGAGTTGATGTTGAAATTCAAGTCCAAAGGCAGTCTGTTGGCAGAATTCCCTCTTCTTTGGGAAATGTCAATCTTTTCCTTAAGGCCCTCAACCGAATAAATAAGACCTTCCCATCTTATGAAGGGTAACCTACTCTACTCAAAGTCTGCTGATTTAAATGTTAATCTTATCTAAAAATTACCTTCACAGAAATATCTGGACTAATGTTTGATCAAATATCTGCCCACAGTGACCCAGACAGGTCGACAAGTAAAATTAGCCATCACAACTCCATTGCTATGTGATAAATGGGTAAAGAGAGGAGAGAGATTTAACTTGGAAAAAAAAAAAAAGTTAGGGAAATAAATGACACCTGTTTTAAAATATTTCAAATTTTGAAATAAAGAAAAGATTAGACTTTGTCCCTGTAACTCTAAAGTGTTACCTTAAGATACAAGGTGAAAATTACATATGAATCCAGTGAATAACATTTTTAACATTTAAACTATACTATCTGATTGAGAAGGTATACATATAGCAAGAAATATGTGACAAGGTCTCGATTCTCAAGAAAATTTATAGTTTAGTTGCAAAGACAAAAATGCACACATAAAGTAAAACTAATTCATTCATTGAATAAACATTTTTAATGATCTGCCATGTACCAGGCACTTTTCTATACATTAGCAATGCAATAGCAAACAGCAAAATTCCCCTACCCTCATGAAGCTAGTGAAAGGTACAGAAAACAAATGAAATGTGGATTTGTAACACACAGTATGATAAAAGTGATAACTGCTAATGAAACAGGAGAGTCTGGTTCCTGGCTAAAAATCTATGTGTGACTTCGGGTCCAACCACAGGAAATTATCAAGGCTTTATTTGCCAGGTCTCATATGGGAAAGCTGTTATACCCACAGCCGACTTGGTGCAGCCAGTGCATTGCATCTCTGAAGGGAGTTCCAGTCAAAGTCTCAGGCCCCCTTAGCCAGCCATGCTTTATGCATAACCAAATCCCTAGCCCAGAAACCTTCATTTCAAGGCCTCTGTGGAAGGCTTTTTTCCAGATTCCTCTGTCTAAAACTCCTTATTAAGTGCAAAGATGATGAGTCTCAAAGATCCTTTTCACTTTGACTCAAACCAATGCTCCTCAACTTACAATGGTGCTATGTCTTGATAAACGCATTGTAAGTAGAAAATAAAAGTCAAAAATATTATAACTGGAAAATGCACTTAATGCTCCGATAAACCCACCTTAAAGTCAAAAAATCATAAGTTGTACCAATGTAAGTCAAGGACCATCTGTACTCAATACATTTCCCACTCCTGGTCCTTTTCTTTCCTTCTCCTCATGGCCCCCATGTCCATTAAACTACAGGAACCTTTTCTTCTAGCCTTCCTCAGCAGTGAGACAACCTTTACATCTGTGTTCATCCTCCCGACCTTAAACCTCTGTGCCTTTCCATGGGGAAAAATGGAAAGAAGTGGAGTGGAGGGGGAGTCTACACTTTCTCTAAGTTATTCTTTCACTTACACTCCAGCAGTAAGTGATCAAAGGTCTGATACTTTCATTTTTGGTTTGTTGTCCTGGTTGACTATTCTGAAAGCTGGTACCTAGTTCAGCTGATCTGGGATGGAGACAAAATAAAGCAAGAAAGGAAGATGAATAGGGACAGAAGAGGTGCGGTTACCATAAGGTGGTCAGGGACCTAAGCAGGTGATACCCAAGTAAACACCTGAAGGAGGCTAAGAAGAAAGCCTTGTGACTGTCTAGGAAAGACACTGCAAGTGGGAGAATAGCAACAACAAAGGCCCTGAGGATGCGGGGCTTTCTAGGCACTGGGAAGATGTTGAATATCCACCACGTAGGCTAGCAGACGCCTCGCTGCCATGGTTCTTCCAGTCTAGATGGAGAAGAAAATACCTATAAGACAGTGACAAGTGCTATGACAGAAGAAATGTAAGTATGCTTTGGAGGCACAAAGTACAGGTGCCCAACGATCATGGAGTGAGCATGAGATGACTAATCAAAAACAAGAAGAATAAGAAACAAAAAAAGTGTCACAAAGGATTCCATGATGGAAAAAAAATGAGTCATCAGGTAAGGACGTTGTGCTGCACATCTCCAGGGGACCCCACTCACATCACAATGTTAGACTCATGCAGTGCACAGCTGTGAGGCCCTATATGACAGTCCTAAAATCAGAAGCTAAAATGAATATGCTAGCATTAGGGAACCAACAACGTTCACAGCACTGGAGTATAGAGTGAGTCAGGCAGTGTAATGGTGAAATCAAGATGTAAGTACAGAGTTGTACAAATTGTTCAAAGTCTAAAAATATTTTAAACAAGAGATTCATATGACAAAAACTGACTGTTATGATGGATTAGTGATTGTGAGGCAGCAAGAAAAAACAGTTCTGATACTATTATGAAAGATGTATTTTCTTGGCTTACGCTAGGGTCTCAAAAACAGGGTTAAAAAAAAGCAAATGAAGATAGGTAGAAGCAAAAAGGGCCGGGAGTTAATGGAATTACACATGGATGAGATCAGTTAAGGATGATCTCTATGTTTTGATTTGGACACCTGGTACACTGGGGTGGTCCCACTCCAAACAGAAAACAAAAGAGAACAATTGGGTATTATACACAAGATGATCCGAAGTTCCACCAACAAATTCAAGTAGAAAAGTAAATGGGAAGAAATGTTAATAGATATTCCACAAAAGAAGGGTTTTCTGGTCAGATATACCTGAGAAAACTACATATTCTATCCTCTCATGAAGATCCATTCAGTTATTTATTCATTCAACCTACATTTTGTAGTTTCTGTTTTGTGCCATTTTAATCTGTGTTTTACTCTGGAATGTAGAAGTGAATGAGAAAAACATGGTCCCTCCTTTCGAGAACCTTACATTCTACGGGGAATACATGAACTAACCAAATAATTGTTTGAACTACAGATGGGAAGATGTTGCGAATGAGTAGCAGAAGGTGCTAGGAGTGTGTAAAACTGAACTAATCTAGCCTGAGGAGCTCCTGTGTTATTCTCACATTAGTGTTTTCAAATCCTGCTACTCTAGTGAACCCTATCAGAATTATTTAAATAAGAGTTTCCAAGAGTTGTCAGATGTTTTTAAGCATGGAAGTTTTTTTATTTTCCCCCCACAAAATATCTATTACTTGTAAAAAGCAAACCTTGGAATGTAGTTTGGAAAACTCTCAGAAAGGGGACAAGGGAAAGTTTAGTAAGTAGTTGAGTCTTCATCGTCAGCATGTAGTTTTCCCCTTCTGCAAAGAAAGACCAGCAGGATCAAAGGTGTGGATGCAGGACACACAGGGAGTACAGGAAGGAGAGTGACCTGATTAGAGAAGAACCAGACTGAGTTAAAGCAACTCTGGTCAACTGGGCACTAAAAGAGAAACTATACAAGTTACTTGGATTGAGTCACTTGACCACCCAAATTGCCTCCATTTCCTATTTCACGTATTAAAAATTATGATATTCATTTTTCTCTTTTCTTCCTATCCTAGAGACACAGCAAGGCTGTCATAGCTGTGTTTAATGAATGAAAGAATGAATGAACTCTGATCTCTTTGGTATGTGTAATGAATAAAATATTTTTTTGTATTAATAATGAAATACAGTTATTTAACATTTAACTGGCACAGATTGAGATTTCATTTCTGATGTCTGGAACTGTACTTTGGGTCATCAAAAGACTTTAAATCAGTTGGATGTTCAGGCAGAATATATATATATATATATTTTTTTTTTCTTTTTCAGTATGATTGTGAATCAGGGATACTAGAGCTAGAAATATGCCCTGGGAGGACACAGGATTTAGTGTGCCTTCTCAAATCCTCTCCCTCTCCTTGTTTCTCTTTTCCTCCCAAATATATTCTACTAAATTCTTGGTGAAAATTTTTACAATTTATGGGCAAGCAGTTTTAGAAACTGAACATTCATGAGTTGATTAAATAAACTAGAGCAAATTGCTGCAATTAGATAATATGCAATGATTAAATATAAATATTGCATTTAATAGTGTAAAAAGATGTTCCAAATATGTTGTAAGCAAAAAGAAAAAATTTAGTTTAAGCTCCAATTTTCTGTTTAAAAAATATGCAACTGTGTAGTAGAGTATGCTACCTTCTGGGTAGTTTTTAAAAACAGGATTAGTTTTTTCCATTTTTTTGTTCATGTATATTTTCAAATTTTCCTGTTAATAATTTAAATAAAATTATTGAACAATTAAGTTAAACATTTCAGAGGCATTTGGTCAAACATATATTTTAAGGGGCTACATGTGAGTTTTTATTAATAATAGTTGCATTGGATTTACAAGCAAATTTGAGGGTTTTTTTTTCATTTTTAGCTTTATATACGTAACAGCTTTTCTGACATTTGTCAAATATTCTGTTAAATAATCATTCCATGCTTGCCTTTCTGAACACTCTACTCTCACTACTTCTTCCACTACTCACTAGCAAAGAACAGTGGTCCTGGTCATTCAGTTTATCATGAATATTCGCTTGCAGGTTGTACATTCTGAAAGTAATGGCCTTAGTGGAGGATCTGGTGAAAAGCCCAGAGGACAAGGGCCAGTTTTTTTGTGAATATCAGGCATGTTACATAGGCTGTTGAAAAGAAGGTTATTGAATTGAGCCTTTTTGGATAACTAACTTGCCTTGTTTGTTTGTTTGTTTTTGCCAAATTATACTTTATTCTATGTAAAATAATTCCTGCATGAAAAAGTGTGACCTTAAAGTGCCAAACTGATTTTCATGGGTCTATAAATTCTCATATCTTTACAGTAACATTCCAAAAAATGTTTAATAAACACTGTCTATGTACTAGAGACAGTGTGTGTGTGTGTTATGTATGTGGTGGGGGATGAAGTGAAGAATACAATTAGGAATAAAATTATTTCTGCTTTAGAAGTGTTTACAAAATAGAAAGGAAGAGGATCACAATGTAAGGTGGAATAAACTAATTTAACACTTTGAGGATTGATGGGCTCTCAGTGACAGGGAAGAAAGTAAGAAAAACATGTTCCAAGTTAATTAGGACCAAAAGCATAATAAGAGCATGAAAATACATGGTGTAATGAGAAAATGGCTAAAGT
This sequence comes from Hylobates moloch, assembly GCF_009828535.3. Lineage (NCBI taxonomy): Eukaryota > Metazoa > Chordata > Mammalia > Primates > Hylobatidae > Hylobates > Hylobates moloch. The sequence continues at coordinate 63,621,869 of NW_026652291.1, read as the reverse complement.
TAAGCTTAATGAAAGAATATGCATTCAGAAGTAATCTGAACAAGCATACAGAGATCAGCTGTAGCAGCCTATGAATGTAATTTTAGGTAATTTTGACTGTATTCTGTAGGCCATAGGCAGTTGTCATTTTTTTCTTTATTAAAAAAAAGTGATATGCACTCTGACCTACATTTTAAGTAGCTAATTCTGGACTCTGTGTAAAAGGTAGAGTAGTACATTGAAAGTCTGAAGACAGAGATACCAATTAGAAAACTACAAGAATATTCTGGGTATGAGGTAATGTCATTGTGTGCTCTACAGGAGGAAGAACAAAATTTAATGATAGACTGATGAAACACCATCATGCAGGTAGAAAAAATAGAACGTAGTAATTCAACAGTGGCAAGGATGATGGCGATGAATGACTTAAGGATAACTACTTCTTTTCATGAGTGACCAGAAAGATGAAGTATCAACTATACTGCATTGCATTCAATTTGGCTTTAAGATATGCAAATTATTGGGAATTAGGATTAAAATTCAAGAAACACATGCAAAGTTGCCAGTTATTGCCCAGAAGTCAGGGCATGATATTTCTAAGGGGAAAAAAAGACATTAAACAATAAAAAGACCAAGACCAGAAAGGGAAAGATTTTATATGTAAGGATTAATCAAACCCCCCCAGAAAACTGTGATATGTAAGGGATGAGAAGAAAGGTAATAAACTCAATGGTGAAATTGACAAGGATCCCCATTAAGAGCAAGAGTAGCAAAATATAGCCTTTTTACCTCTTTAATCAGAGTTAAAGAAATAAGATAAAGCTAACTAAAGAACAATATCAGAGAATCAATGGCACAGAAAGGTTAAAGAATGAAGAGTGTAGGCCGGGCATGGTGGCTCACGCTTGTAATCCCAGCACTTTGGGAGGCCGAGGCGGGCGGATCCCGAGGCCAGGAGATCGAGACCATGGTGAAACCCCGTCTCTACTAAAAATACAAAAAATTAGCCGTGTGTGGTGGTGGGCGCCTGTAGTCCCAGCTACTCGGAGAGGCTGAGGCAGGAGAATGGCGTGAACCCGGAAGGCGGAGGTTGCAGTGGGCCGAGATCGCGCCACTGCACTCCAGCCTGGGTGACAGAGCGAGACTCCGTCTCAAAAAAAAAAAAAAAAAGAATGAAGAGTGTCCAATAACTGTCGAATACAGCAGAAAATTTGGGGAAGATGAGGACTAAGAATGACTAGAAATGGCAAAAAATACATTACTGATGACCTCTGATTTGGTAGTTTCAGTAAAGTGTAGGAGACAGAAGCCATAAAGAAACATATAGATGGATGGTAAAGAAATAGAGAAATAGAGATGGTAAAGAAAGAGAGACTTTTTTTTTTTTTAGATGGATCTCACTCTGTCCCAGGCTGGAGTGCAGTGGCTCAATCTTGGCTCACTGCAACCTCTGCCTCCCAGTTCAAGCAATTCTCCTGTCTCAGCCTCCCAAGTAGCTGGGACTACAGGCAGGCACCACCACACACTGCTAATTTTTGTATTTTTAGTAGAGACGGGGTTTTGCCATGTTGGCCAGGCTGGTCTCAAACCCCTGATCTTCTTGGGTTGATCTGCCCACGTGGCCTCCCAAAGTGCTGGGATTACAAGAGTGAGCCACCACACCAGGCCCAGAAGACAATTCTTTATTGAACAAATGAAAATATAAATAAATATAGGATTACAAATTGTGATAAGTTCATTGAAGAAAACAGCATGGAACAAGAAAAGGGAAAAATACAAATAAAGATTCCAATGTGAGGGCAAGGGAAGGACTCTGAAGAACTGATGGTTAAGTAGAGATATAAAACTCTTAAATTTTGAAAGCATAACTATTACCTGATTTTCCAAAAACTTTAATCCAAAATTTATTTCAACCAGTTAATATTTTAAGTATATTACCTTACATTATACTCCTATCAGAATTTCTGTAACTAAAAGCAGAAAAATCTTTGCTCAGAGCTTAAGGTTATTTCTATGATAAAACAAACTAACCAACTAAAACATAGTAAGTTCCATTTAAAAAGTTAACAAAAAATTAACATAGCCCTTTAAATTAGTATTACATGTTTTAACCAGATGTAATAAAAGTAGTTTTTGTGGAAGATACAATCTGAAGCTACATTAGGCAAATATTTGAATGTAAGGGGAAAAAAAGACTCAATGAGAAGGAAAAGGACAATTACAGTTAATTTGTACAATATCTGTCATGTAGATATTGTGGTAATGTCTGAAGTGTCAGGAAAAGTATTTTAGCTCTCTATGCCAATATATTTTGGGAAGGTTACTTATTATATAATTAGTCCACGAGCCCAGTGAATAAACGAATATTAAATCACTTAAGTTCCAGGATTTAAGTGAACCACAGAAAAGCAAGTTTGGGCTAAGCCAGTGGTCAAAATCAGTATGTAAGTAGGATGTGAGTCACATAGTTAAGTCAAGAGGGTTGATTTCCTTGTACTTCAATCACATTGCCAAGAGGCAAGAGGTAGAAGAAGGAAAGAAATAGCCATGTTTCAGTCTTACAGATCACAGCATAGAAGAAGAACTTTAGGATCTGAATCAACTCGGTGGATGTATTCCTGCCCTATGGCTTGAAATATGGAAGTAAATACCAAATCCATTGGCCTCACCTGTAGGCCTAGGTAATATATATCATATTCCGTATATATAAAATCTCTTGAGAGTGAATTTGCCTTTACAAACTTTTTTATTTTGATTGTTTCTAACAACTAATATAATTTCATAGAAAAGAGTGGGATGGAAAGAGTTTTGGTAGGTATGTTACAGCTAACAGTTGAATTATCCACAGCAAAGAAAAGTAAGCAGTCAATTCATCAACCATGTGTGATTATTTATGTATGATTGCCATATGTAGTTTAAGCAAGATATGTATTAGTTGCAAGGAGAGTACATAAAAATATTCAATATATTTTGTTCGCTACTGTAAAAAGAAAAATACCAATGAATTCAGTGTACTGGGAAAATAAATCAAATATATTTAAAGACAGGCATAAGTTTCTGTAATGAAGGTAGACATTAGCGGCAAAGTAGAAATGATTAGCTCAAATAACACATATGTCTAGTAGATGGACAGCAAATTTGTTGCTTTTCATTAGCTTGTGACATTAGCTTGAATTCTGTGTTCATATGTGATGTGTACTTTTCTACATTACCACAATTAATCAGTTGATGATTGCCATATAAAAGAATTTTAGAAGTTTTTACCTCTACTCACCATAGTTCTTTGCCCTTACTTATTTTAAAATTATGACATTGTTTCTTTGGGAAATTTGTAATTACAATTCATAGCTTTAAACGATTTCTATGCATCTGATGAAAATTTCACTATAAGAAATTAGACCAGTAAGAGTTACTTTGGACTTACTCAATTTTAAACAACATTAAGGCAATAATTTTTGCTAAGTGATATGAGAAACAATAGTCTAAAATATTTAATAGATTTAAACTCTCTTATTTTGAACCTGATAGAGACCATATAAAATCAGACAGGACAAATAATTTTTCAGGGAAACAAAACTAAATTCAGGATTATAACATTTCTATCTTGAAATTTTGTCCACAGTGATATTACACACATACTGACTTCTCTTTGAGGTGAACATCAATAAATTGATTGACCCAAGAGATAAATATTGATTTTAGCAAGGCCAAAGTCTACACTTATATCAGACAATTCTTCTTGATATTTCCTAGGATGCAGTCAATAAATAAATTGTTATATTTATATTCTGAATAATTTCTCAAGTCTGCAGGAAAGTTAGATTTTTCAGTCCATTATGGAGAGGTGCTGATCAATGTATGTCTATAGTCTGTGAATGCTTACTAAAAATGTACAAATGACATATCTCATATTCGTTGCACTAACATTTACTCACTTTAATAACACTGAACACTATTTTAATTCAGGCTATATTTTTATACTCATCTTTCCATTTACTAGATTTATTTTTGTATGTCTCCACTATATTCAGGATACAGATGTGCCCAACATATATGGTCATTGCATTTAGCCCAGAAAAAAACAAGAATTTAGTTATTAAATGAAGTATTCTCTTCTGACTGTTTACCGGTAAGTAAAATAAGTACACAGATGTTTGAATGGTTTTTATCTTAAATGAACAAAGGCTCCTTTCACCACTAGGGATATTGCATTGTTCCCCTTATCACCTAGGTTTCTTGGCTTCAGTCTATTCCTAAGAGGCTGACAGCAATACCTGGTACATGCTCTTGAGCTTTAAACAGGAATCAAGGCATCTGCTTAAGAATAAATTCGAATTCTGATAATGATAGTCTTAATTTCTAAACCAAAAATTTATTACTATCAATGGTGTGTTAGTATAGATAGTTAACCTAACGTGCATTTTGAATACTGCCTCAAAACATTGTTATCTTTTTGTTTCCACACTGAGTCTTTTTTCCAAGGAAGGCAACAAGGTATGCTTATTTATTTCTCTACCTCCTAGGAGAGACTATGGTGGTATAATTGAGGATAAATGAAGTTATGACAAGTGTACCACATCCTTCTGGAGCATCATTTTTACCAAATGGTAAGCATATTAGTTTGCTAGGGCTGCCATAACAAAGTACCACAGACCAGGTGGCTTAAACAACAGAAATTCATTTACTCACATTTCCAGGGCTGAAAGTCCTAGATTAAGATGTTGACAGGGTTAGTTTATTCTGAGAGCCTCTTTCATTGACTTGGAGATTGTGACCTTTTTCCAGTATCTTCACATGGTCTTTCCTCTGTATACCTATCTGTGTACTGGATCCTCTTATTTATTTTTTTATTTTTTTATTTTTTATTTTTATTTTTATTTTTTTTGAGACTGAGTCTCACTCTATTGCCCAGGCTAGAGTGCAGTGGCACAATCTCAGCTCTCTGCAACCTCCGCCTCCCAGGTTCGAGTGATTCTCCTGCCTCAGCCTCCCAAGTAGCTGGGATTATAGGGACCTGCCACCAACCCGGCTAATTTTTGTATTTTTAGTAGAGATGGGGTTTCCCTATGTTGGCCAGGCTGGTCTCAAACTCCTGACCTCAAGTGATCTGCCTGCCTCAGCCTCCCAAAGTTTGGGGATTACAGGCATGAGCCACCACAACCGGCCCTAGCTCCTCTTCTTATAATGAGACCACTGATATTGAATTAGGGTCCACCTCAGGGACCTCATCTAAACTTAATTGCCTCCTTAAAGACCTATATCCAAATACAGTCACATTCTGAGGTCCTGTGGGTTAGTACTTTATCATATGAATGGGAGTGTGGGACATAGTGAAGCCTCAACAATAGATAAGAAGAATAATTGGTTTTATTTAAAATTAGCATGGAAATACTATGAATAGAATGAAAACTTTACAGGATTTGAAGATATACAAGTGACTCTAGAACATATTTGTCTGTAATTTACTTCTTCAGACCATGCTTCTGGAATTCCAGGGTACAGTGTTCTCTGCTCTGAGGATATTTTGGTGAAGCACTAGTAATGGAACAATAATGAGATTTAAACTTTAAAATTCTGTCTTCAAGTCCTGACTTTATCACTTGCTCATCTCATATTGTGGCAAATTATGTGTGATATCTATGCCTCAGTTTTTCTCTCTTATAAATATGATTAATAATACTTAGCTCATAGAGGTAGTATAATTCAATGAGATAATATAAAAATAATAAGTATATTTAATTACTTGTATAATCATTAGATTTCCTTTCAAGGGCAGTTCTATGTCTTGGTTTGAAAATAAAATTTTGAAATATGACCTTCGCCTAACAGACAACAAAAGGGCACTTGCTAAGATAGTAAGAACTGTAGGCATACAGGAACATTGAAAGATTCTTGTTTCAGGTCTATTTCATTATACAAATGTTAAATATTATAAAAAGATATTCAAATATGAAAATGAACACAATAGAGAACTAAAACCCACTACATTATTTTAGAGAATTTTATGTCATCCTTGCTTTTAATTTTCTACAAAGATACATGTAGATATAGATACACACATATACATTTTATGCAAGCATATGTGTAGATAGATAGATAGATGATAGATAGATAGATAGATAGATAGATAGATAGATAGATAGATAGATAGATGATAGATAGATAGATGAAGCTTGGGAGCCCCTATGATAAATTTGTTATTTCCCAATAACAAGTGTAAGGATAAAAAGGCTAACATGAATTAAACATTTACTGAGTTAATACACAGAAAGCCCTTAGAAAAGTGACTGTCACCTAGTGATTAATGAATGAGTGTTTGTTATTGGTAGTATCAGTCACCATGCTAACCACTTTACATGTGCTATTTCATTTTATTCTCACAATAACCTTATGAGAGAAATATTGTTATTGTTTGCATTTTACAGGTTAGGATGTTGGGGCTTAGAGACGTACACTCGACAGGTAAATGACAGAGCCATGTTTCAAAACAAGGTCTTTGCAATTTCAGGACCCAAATTCTTAAGACTATGCTATACTCGCTTTCCCACATTTCATCATTGGTGCTGATATGCCCAGTAAACTTTCCCCCACTTAGTTTCAAATTACTTCTGCTTTCAATGATGCTTCTCTATTCCCACTTAATTTAGTTAGGTGACTATCTATTTCAAAAGGTAGCTTCCAGAATATATTAAATTGTACCAAAGGAAATCCTGCACCTATTCCTCCTCTCCTTTCTATTCTCTTTTGGTTTAAATTTAATAAAAATTGTGTTTCTCTGGGAGAAATATAATTATATTTGCAAATATAACTGAGTATGATTGTCTTCTCTTATCAAAATGGTACTACTGTGATGAGCAAAAAACAGAAGAGACAAACGGGGAAAGATGACTATCATAGAACTACAGTTCTGGAAGCAATAATACAGATGAGAGATCAGATGAGGGATGACTTACAGTATTTTCCTAGCTCCCAATTCAGTATGTTTTCCACAATAGCAAGGTGCTTAGAGAGTATGAATAACTATACAGATCAAATATATCTTTGATAGGGCTCAAAATTCTGAAAAAAATATTTTTAAAGTGGCTTAGTTATTGTTCATGAAACCAATACAGTATCATGAGTTCTGAATTCTATCAATTTTCAATATTTACTTTTTTCTGATTACTTATATTGCCTGCTCATACTTCAGTATGCATAAATATTTTGGAATCTTTAGTGTAGAGCGCATATAACAGACTCCCTGAATCTTTATTGGGAAGACATTAATGAAAAATAGTATATCAGTTTAATACAGTTTGTCACTCTTCACCCCAAACCCTCTCTGGCAGATTCCCATGAGGAAGCTGTCTTGCCACATTTTTATATTTTTTGTTTAATCTGCTCACCTAACCTTTTGAGAACTTAATTAAGTACTTCTAAAGATACTAGCATATACTTTGTAGAAATTGAATTTTCCATTAGAAGTTACCAAAACAAATGGATAAGAGCTAGCATAGTTGTAAAGAAAGACAAAGTGAAGATGTCAGCTAAAGGGAGATAAAAGACGGAAAGAAAATTACTGTGTCATCAAAAAGATAATAAAGTTTACAAGAAATAAAAAAGATGAGACATTCTGCAGGACGTATAAAACAGTTTGACTAGAGCCAATAAAAAAGATAGAAACTTTGGTGAAGGGAATGTCACTAATTAGATATTGTTAAAGCTGAAATGAACTTTTTTAATGCTTTTATAGGCTAACAAATAAAAAAATGTACTTAAACAAGCTATATCTGGTTTTTCCACAGATCAGGGTACAGATTGTGTGACATTATCTCTACAGGAACACAACCTGATCATGTGGTGCTGTGACACCACGAGGCAATGTGAAAATGCATTTTGGAAAAGATCTTGAACTTGTATGCCATAGACAGAAGGAAGCAAATGCATTTTTGAACCCTTGGAAAGGATGAAACCGCTAGGACATATGCCTTTGAAAGGAATCCACAAAAAAAAAAAAAAAAAAAGAACACAACAATACAAAAACAATTCTATCCCAACCACGGCAATGTAAGCTTAATCTTGTTATCAGCAGAAATTAAAAATAACAATGTCATAAATATATTATCTTTCAAAATATTATAACATCAAATATGTGCAATAACCAGTAATGGTGAGGTATGATTTCAGAATCAGTTCTACAAAGGTACAAATATTGCCAGTATTTAGTGTGGTGAAGGATGTGAGGAAACAGCTAGTTGGTGGTATGCAAAATATTAACACCATTGTGGAAAACATGACATCTTGAGTCAAAGAAGTATACTTTGACCCAGCAATTCAGTCCCTAGAAGTTTATTCAAAGTAGAGATTAGAATAAGGATGTAAAGGTATATTCATCCTTATTCATGCTATTGCCTGCAGCACTGTTTGTAAATGTGTGTGTGTGTGTGTTTGTGTGTGTGTGTGCGGTCCCTGGGTGGTAACATTTTGCTTTATTTTTCTTTCTTCATTATATCTTTTAGTATCATTTGCATTTTCTACAATGAGCATATATTTACCTTTCTAAACAGATAAACTAAAAAAAAAGAAAAAGAAACCAGAGATTGTATTCAGTGCATGGAATCAAGAAGCAGAGGTATGAAATGACTCACTCTAAGTCTCACATTAGTTAGCAACAGAACTAGTAGTAAAGCAAACGTTACCATTGCTGTCACAACCAGTATCCAAGTGATGAAAGAAAGGATTGAGTTTGTCTCCCATTTATATGCAGGATTACACTGAGCTGGTAACGCTCTTCCATTTAAAGAACAGCTAAGAAAAACCAGTTGAAAAACAGAGTAAAATAACCATGACATAAATCCCAAAGATCTTTACTAATCCAACTTTGCATTTTTGTATGATGATTAGAGAGTTCAATCTTTGTACCTATTATGTTCACAAAACCCCATATAGCAAAATGTCAGCAAAGGAACCTCAAATAACGTAATATGTTGTGTTTTCAACAAAAAGAAAAGATCATAGAACACCAGAATTTATAATTCATTCCTGGAAGTGATCTTTGTTTCATCTTGTCCATTTTAAAGATGAGGAAACTGATGCCCAAGATTAATTTGCTCAACCTCTCAACAAAATATAGCACCTTGTTAAATTGTAATTGAAGTATTTTAGCATTAAAAGTAGTATAGAAAGCTTTATGTCTACCAGTTATGAATTTTATTCAATTAGAAATATTTATTTGGCATCTGAAGCAGAAACTTAGCATGTCTTAGCAGGCTGCTAAGTTCCTGCTTCAGATGCCAAATAAATATGGTTTATTGGTGGCACTCTTTACTTTTGTAGACAGTCCCTTCTTAACTTAAAACTGTCTCTACCTCCATATCTGCATTACAGAACACAAATGATCTGACTTGTTGTCTGAGTTCCAAATGCAGACACGGAATTCTAAAAGAAAGTAGTACATTAATGTCATATTCCCTCCAAGACTTTTACATGTAAGAAGTTAGATGATCATGGCATGCAAGCAAAATAATATGACAATCACCTATATTAGTGAGTTGAGACTTATAATTAAATAAAACAAATTTAATTAAAACTAAAATAAAACATGAGTAATACTGCCTGATATTTAGGCATAATTGGGAAAAGAGGAGTGTTAAAAACAAATCTTTGTCTTCTCAGCTTTTCTTTTTGATAGCCCAGTTACTCTAATCTTGCCCAGATGTCACTGGATTTAACTCTGATCTAGTGGGCTCAGTGACAGTGGTACCAATACCAGAGATTAGTTTTTTTTTTTTTTTCTGCCAGTGTTGTGCTTCAGTTGGATATTAATCCTAGGGAAGCAGAGAATCAGGCTAATGGTGATCTCAGGAAGAAAAAGACCAAATAGGTTGAGAAAAAGAAATCATTTGTTGTTCATCCATTAAAATAGGTAAGACTTAACAGTCCTTCAAGAAATCTGGAAACTAGAGAACTCCTGCAACATGGTCTCCCAATTTTTCTACATATTCCTTGAAGTGAGTAAACCTCTTGGATCATGTATGAATCAGCATGAGATGCTATAACAAAATACCATAGACTGAGTGGCTTAAGCAACAGATACTTATTTCTCACAGTCCTGGAGGCTGGGAAGTACAAAATCAAGGTGACTGAAGATTCAGTTCCTGGTGAGGAAAAGCAGAGAATAATTACTCTCCTGGATGGGAAAGGACTAACATGCAACTAGTGCTTACTTTCAAAGCAAACATTACCTATGAATGAAATCATCACATAGTATAATTCATGAGAAAACAGGGAGGCTCCCACCTCCCAGTGTTTCCACCATACAAATTCAAATAATCATTAAGTTGAAATAAAATTCTAGGATAGATTAAGTGGGTAGTGTATGGAGAGGTTATAAAACATGTGAGGACTAAACTCTGATTTTTATCTTGCCCAAATTTTTATATGAAGGGTCTGGGGAGTCATGCCATACAAATAATAAATTCATATCAGATGGGTTTTATTTAACCCTGTCTGTCATAACTTACTTTCCAACCTGACTCTGGCATAACATTATGAGACAAGGAAGAAAATCGAAATATTTTACCCCAAAACACGTTTCTTTGCCATATTTTGAAATATTTGAAATGGCCCCACAATGGCTCCTCTGTTCTTTGAAGGGAAAATTTGCATCTGTAAACAATCTCTATTAACATAGAGGTCTTTCTTCCAGACCCTCCCAATCCTAAAGAGATTAACTAAGATCCGTATAAGAAATACTTGTCATCTATTGGTCTCTAAGGGCAGCCACTATAAGACTTCAAAAAACTTTGACCTCCACAGTCTTTTATCTTAACCTGAACCTTCTCTTTTTATTGATCCCAGGTCTTGAAACAAACTCAACCAATTGTCAACCAGAAAAATGTTTAAATTCACCTGTAGCCTGGAAGCCCCCACTTCGAGTTGTCCTGCCTTTCTAAACCAAACCAACATGTTTCTTCAATGTATTTGATTGATGTCTCATGCCTCTCTAAAATGTATAAAATCAAGCTGCACTCTGGTCATCTTGGGACATGTTCCCTGGACCTCTTGAGGACTGTGTCATGGGCCATGGTCACTCATATTTGGCTCAGAGTAAATCTCTTCAAATATTTTACAGAGTTCAACTCTTTTCGTTGACACATGTTGACGTAGGTTAATAGTCAGAGCTGGGCTCCAAGCTCGGCAGGACTCGCCAGCCTGCTTTTGAGCACAAACCCTGCACATTCCTTTCTAATATTTAGCTAAACTTCACTGAGAGAATTCTGATGAAAGGTACTGAGGAAAGAAAAGGTAATTTTGAATTGGAGACATTACAGAGAAAGAAGGGCATACATATAAGGCACTGAACAGCTAAAGGCAACAAGAAGGCATTTATGAGAAGACAAAATTGCAGATGACCAGGAAGGAATAGTAAAAGAAGGGAGAATTGTGGGTGAAAGGATTCAGATTCTACTAATGACTAGCCTGGCCCTCTTCCTATTTTAAATGAAGCACAGCACTCAAAAAACACTTGTCAAGAACTCAGGACCAAGTAACTTTGACGTGCATTATGGTGCACAAAACCAGCAATAGAGAGACAAGGAGGAACTGGACTGGGAATCAGGAGATCTCAACATGATTTGGTGACTTGGGGAGGTAATCGTGTCTGAGGCCTAGTCCCCAAGTTGTACTCTCTCAGGTAGAATTTTTCAACCATGACACTATTTACATTTTGAACCATATCGTTCTTTGCTGAAGTGGCTCCTGTGCATTGCAGGGTGTTTAGCAGCACCCCTGGCCTCGACCCCTTCAGTAGTGATGAGCTAGAATGTCTTCAAACACTGTCAAATGTCCCATGGAGGGCAAAATCTCCCCCAGTTGAGAACCACTCTTCTGTTATCTGTAAATCTTAAATTCTGTAATTTTATCTTTTTAATATGCCAAAGTAACACATAAAGAAGCAGTAAAGGGCACAGTGTTTGAAGTCAGCGTTTTGGGGGTGAAATCTCTCTTTACCAGTGGGGAATTACTTTGGGTAACTTAACTCATTTGTGAAATGAGACTGGTAATGCCTACTCTGTAGTGTTTATGAAGGGATTAAGGTATGTGATGTGTCAAGAACAGCATCTTTCTCATGGCATGAAATGTTTGGTGTACATAGAAGACCGTTTGATTTGCTTCCCCAAGTGGATCTTTGGGGATGCATAGAAGACACTTTTGATTTGTTTTCCCAAGCTAACTGTATTATTAAATCTGAGTACATATATACCATTATACATGACTATCCTGGGGAGGAAATGGAGGCTAAATTGTAAAACAGGAACTGGATTTATGCATTCATCTCTACATCTCCAAAACCTCAGCATAAGACCTGGCATATGTGTGGGCATTCAATAAACAGGTGCTGAGGAATGGATCAACTGATGGAAGAATGATGTCACACACTGATAATTAAGCGGTCTGCTTAAGATCCCAAAATGTCTAAAAGTGGGTAAAGACTTACGTACATTTCTGATGCTATTCTTTATGCCAAAAGATAGAGAAATTATGTTAAAAATATAACCATATGCTTGAGAATTTTACAGAATAACATTACTCTGATATAAGAAGTAGTTATAAAAACAAACAACTCTATAGCCATATTTCTTGTAGCACTGGAAAATCAATAGAAACAAACAACAATTTGTCTGCATCTGCAGTCTGCGTCCCACTCTCCAGTGATGACACTGGATGCTTAAGCTTCAGTGGAGTTGTTCCAACTCTCTCTCTCTAACAGTTCTACAAAGGAAAATGGAAAAGCTGAGAAAAGAAACTTAAGGAATATAATTTTCCCAGCAATAAGGATTTTTATTGTCAATCTAAAAACAGCTGACACTGCCTGAAAGTAGGGCCATAAAAATAAAATACAGCAGACACCCTCCATTTGCCTACACTTGAAGGAAATGAGAAGTTCTCACAATTGTTATGGCAACTAACATTACTACATTTGGTAGTTTTTAACAAAGGAAAAGGGGAGACAAAATCTGCTGAGCCTTAAGATACCTCCTTGCTTTTCATGTTGAAACAGTTTAATTCAAGGACTTATATGTGACAAATAGATCTTCATAATGAAAATGTAGTTCATCTTCATATTTCTTACTTGAGTATCATTTTCAGCTACTTACAGGACTAGAAAAGCAACTCTTGCCCTAAGATGGCTGGATTCATTTTATTTTCTACTTTCAAAACTAAAATTATTTAGAGTCCAAACTTTGATTTCCTCTCCTATTGGTCTCCCTGTATATTCCAAATATTCGCTAGTCTTCCCAAGATTTCTAGTCTTCCTCCTGCTGGAAGGAACATTTCTTCCTACTTCCCTGAAAAATACAGTCTGCCAGGAGTTAAGTGCCTCAGTTTGCTTCTTAAAAATGTATGTTCATGTGTTCTCATTGTTCAACTACCACTTATGAGTGAGATCATGCAGTGTTTGGTTTTCTGAAACTGGTGATCAGCAGCTTCCCAATAAAAGTCAGAAGTTGGGCGAGTGGAGGCAAAATCATGGAGTTTAACTGGTGTGTGACCTTCCTTTAGGAACACTCAACTGGTAAAGGAAAAATGCCTCAAGTGAGCATGTGCACAACTTCAATAAGCACACTGAAGATGCAGCCCCTCCGAAGTGCTGGCAGGCCACTGTGCATGTGGACAGCCCACACCAAGGGAAGAATCAGGGGAGAAGGGATGCAACCCCCAGAAGCAAGCCAACATATAAAACCCTGAGTCAAAGTTCAAACCACACATGTGAATCAAGTGGCCCACTTGGCCCTCTTTCAAGTATATTTCCTTTTGTTCCTGCTCTAAAACTTTTTGATAAACTTTCACTCCTGCTATAAAAAAAATTATCTTCATTTCAGACCTTCTCAGATTAGGTAAATTTTATCTCATCTCCTCCTCGGGGATAATAATCCATCAAGTCTTCCCTTTCCTGCCCAAATAACCATCATCTCCTTTTCAATAGACTCTTTTCTTCAGAATGCAAATCTACTCAAATCTTTCTAAGCATAAAAACTTGTACCCTGCATGTCCCTCTAGCTTCCCTCTGGCAATTTCTCTATCCAGGAGTTCCTTAGGAGTTATCATCTGGAAAGAATAATTGTTATTCTTTTTCAATGCCTCAGTTCCAGCATGACCCTTCCCATTCTAATGAAGCCTCTAATCCCATTCACTGAAGCCATTTTTGAGAAGATCAGTAACAATAGTAACAATCTCCAATTTTCCAAAATGCAGGTTATTCATGTGACAAATGAAAAACAATTAACTTGTAGGTATTATCAGGCATTCTCCCTCTACAACCAAAGGCTTTTGGTTTTGACCTCTTCGTTTCTCTTACTTTGCCTTTGAAGAGAGTTCTAGATTTTATGATGTAGGGTCATGGAGAAAGAGGCAGAGTGTAAGATGAAAGGCAAAGAGCTACAGACGGTGAAGGAAATTTGAGAGGATGTTTCAAAAAACAGCAGATATACTAAGAGAAGTGGACAAGAAGTTCAGAAATTTTGGTGTGGTGATAAATTCTCTCCATAATATTAGACAAATAAATAGAAAACTGGGTTGTTCTGAAAACTTTTTGTTTTAAGATGTGTTATTTTTGACATTTATCAAATAGTAGACAATTGTTACACTTAGCTTACCTGACTTCTCATTATTCTACATGGAGAATTAAATCCTCTTGCTTGAAAGTTTTTAATTTGTATACTTTTGTAACGTTCTTGACCTCATCTTACAACTCTGGCATTCTTATTAATATCATACATAAACTTTCTTCTTTCCTATCCAAAGAAGTCCATGATTGAAGACTTCATTTCACCAAAGCCATCGTCACCTTGCACTGAGAGGATACTTGTTATGGGCTGAATCACATCCTCCTGAAATTTATATGTTGAAGTCCTATCCCTTCAGTATCTCAAAATGTGACTATATTTGGAGACAAGGTTCTTCAAAGAGGTGATTAAGTTAAAATATGCTCCTTAGAATGGGCCTTAATCCAGTCTAAATTCCTCCTTATAGAAGAAGAAATTCACACACACAGAGACACCAGGCGTGTGGATACACAGAAAAAGAGGCCATATGAGGACAGAGCAAGAAGGTGACCATCTGCAAACCAATGAGAGGGTCCTCAGAATAAAATCAAACCTGCCAAGACCTTGATCTTGGGACTTCTAGCCTCCAAAACTGTGAGAAATTTCTGTTGTAGTCTGTGGTATTTTGTCATGGCAGCTCTAGCAAACTGATACAATGCTTATTTTGTGTGTGTGTGTGTGTGTGTGTGTGTGTGTGTGTGTGTGTGTGTGTATGTTAGACCAAACACAGATTAAGTTCTGATTGAAGTCTGGTTTTAATTCTATATTATGAAACAGAATCGTAGGATATTAAAGCTGGAAATTTTTTAGGGATCTAGTTTAGTAGAGTAGGGTTTTTTGTTTTCATTGTTGCAAAGGTCACTAGATTTGTTTGTAAAATTTATGAAAGCCAGAGCCCCTTAATCGACAATATGAATATGAGCACATATACATATATTTATGCATATATTTTATTTCATTATGAACTGACTTTTTCACTTAAGCAATTTTTTTTTACTTTATGAATAAATAATTCTTCTCATTTTTCAGGCAAAAACTGATGACCACTTTCTGAAATAAAATGGAAAGAAATTGCATTGCGGAAACAAAAAGAAAAATAATTCTCCTCAATATGAAATCTCGAAGCCAATTAAAAAGTTTTAGTTTTCTTTGACATGGCACAGAGAATGTATCTTGGATGTTCATTGGATTTCTGATTTTGCTGTTGCTTGGCAGCAAGAAATAGTGAAAAATCTAGCTCCCTGAATAAGATGACATTGTCATATTATACAGAATTAAAATTAGCATTACCCTCTTTGCCCCTCGAAGATAGAATTGTGTGAAAAAAAAAGAAAACACAACACATCCTCCGGGACCCTTCTGATAAATTCTACTCACATCATTTTCCCCAGTCAGTAAGGTCATCCTTGGTAAGTACTGCATCACTGATCCTGTCTATTTCAGCCTGAAAATAAAATAAATCCATATTTCAAAGTTAAGGTCATCAGAGCAGTGGTAACTTCCAAACACGTTTTTTTCAGTACTTTGATATATCCAAATATTTCTGCCAATGGATAAAATGACAAAACTGTCACTCTCAATTCCAGGCTCTAGAAGAACTTCTGAAATTGAAAAGTGTATATGTTCCGCAGCTCCTATCCCCCTCTTGCAGAATAAAAAGGGCCGAAAGAACTCCTTGTTTACAAAAGCATTTACAGGCAAATGGCAGGACCTTAAATCAGAAGATAATGCCTTATTCATTGGACCAAAATATCTACCAAGTAAGCCAACCCTTGAATGTACTTCTCCCTATGAGGTTCTTCTATGAATGAACTTTCTCATTCTCTCAAAAGTGAAACTTCTACTTAAAATTGAATCAAGCACTTAAAAAGGTGGCAAACTTCTTGGGACTTAAACAAAAATTTTTTTGTTATGCTTGAATTTATGAGAAAACTTCTTGAAAAGAAAATGATTTAAAAACCTGGCTTGGAGGAAATTGATCTCATTCATAACAGTAAACAATATTCTTTTCAAAGCTGTTTGCTGGCTTGATCTGTGACACTGGTGTATCTTCATATCAATGGCCATGAGAAGTCATATTGGTGTAACTTCACCAAAGCAGGAGACTCAGTTGGAGTCAAAACTGTTTATGCCTCACTGGGGGACAATTATCTTAGGGTTTTTTTGTTTGTTTTTTTGTAGGGTTTTGGTTTGTTTGGTTTTGTTTTTCAGACGGAGTCTCACTCTGTCACCCAGGCTGAAGTGCAGTGGCATGATCTCGGCTCACTGCAACCTCCGCCTTCCAGGTTCAAGCGATTCTCCTGCCTCAGCCTCCTGAGTAGCTGGGATTACAGGCATGTGCCACCATACGTGACTAATTTTTGCATTTTTAGTAGGGAGGGGGTTTCACCATGTTGAGCAGGCTGGTCTCAAACTTCTGGCCTCAAGTGATCCACCTACCTGGGCCTCCCAATATGTTGGGATTACAGGCGTGAGCCTCCACACCCAGCCTTGTAGGGTTTTTGTTTCTTTGGTTGGTTGGTTGGTTTGGTTTTGGTTTTGTTTTCCCTAGACAAAGGTTTACTCAGTGAAAAAAACTTTCACCATTTTGAAAGTATTTATGGCCACTGACATTTCTAAAAGTGTCTCATACATTATAACATTCTTTTGATAGTTTTGGTGTGCACAGAAATCAAGAAAACTGAGGTTTGACAGCACAGAAAAATAATAGTAGTGTCACCTAATTGTATACAGGAAGGAAAATGACATAGTTGTAAAATCCTGCTACTTCAGGATATTAGAAGAAATGTTAGCAATTCTGATATGTGTAATGTAATTTGTGAAAAGCATTTTTTCCATTTTATTCTGAGGCTACAATCACAAACTAGTGAAATACTTGCCAGAGAATAAGACTGTACGAAGTGTTCACAATTTTATGTGGCCTCATGTGCTTAGCAATGTCATAGTAAAAACTTATATCTATATATATACACACACACACACACACAGTATATATATATACACACACACATACATAGTGTATATATACACACACACAGTATATATATTTATATATTCTCTCTCTCTCTACACACACACACACACACACACACACACACACACACACACACACTATATGAAGCCACAAACCTCACCCCAATGTAAAAGAATCATCAGGAAAGCAAGCACATCACATGTGCTCATTAACCATCTCTTGTCAGTCGTCATGCAGTATTGGCCATTTTTCCCTCACTGGCTCAGGCTTCTTGCAGTGATGAGCAGCAATGGTGTGACACTGTTGTTTATACCTATCCACATTATTTTGCCATTGCCCACACTGTGTGTGAAGGCTGCCAGCATGTGCCAAGGTGTCTCTTTCCAAGCCCAAGAGAACAGACATCTGCATCAGTGGAGGTTTTCTGCTGCTGCCAAAGCTTCTGGAGCTACTTAATATGGAAGCTATTGGCTCAGCCAGCAAATGCCAAAAGCAATCCAGGCCAGAGCTGTTTTCTCTGCTGAGGTGTATAAATTTCTTGCATTCTTGCTCTGAGTGACACTTGTGCTGTCAATACTCTCTAGAGTGCATAGTAGATACACTCTTTCAGTTTTTCTTGAACCTCTAGGACTCAGATATGAATAGAGGTTAGGATTAAAGAACTATCTCACTAATACATTGTGATATATACAAAATTTGACCATACACATGTGCCTCACCCTCTACACATCTGTTTCTCTCTGTACAATCTCTTGATGCACCTGCCTAGTCCTATGGGTAACACAGGTAGACTCAAGCAAGATATCATATCATGTTATTAACCTGGTGTGAGGCTTATTTCCTGGTAGACACACACCACTCACTGCTCATTGCTTTCAGTTTAACACCATTAGGAAAATATTCCTTGAGAAGCTAAACCTTACTGAGCTTTAGACAAATGGTAATTTGTCCATAAATTGACACTAAACAACAGGAAATTAGTTCACTATTTTTGCCACTCACATTCACACACAGTGTATACACAATTACCAAGTTACTTGTTCTCACAATGCCTACAATTGATCTATTCCATGTTTTTTAATTGCCTTAACCACAATTATTACAGAAAACCACTTTACTTCCTAAAGCATTGTTTCAAGAAAAGACATCACCATCTACTCAGTTAGGAAATTAAAATCCTAGGAGCCATCTTATTTTCTCCACCTCCCTTATTCGTCATACCTAAGAGATTATGTCAACACTTTCTCTGAATCATCTCTCAGCTGTATTCTCTTCTGTCTTTTACATTTTGTCTCCACCTTCATCACTACTTGTTTGGATATTGCAGTGGCCAGCTAGATCTCCCTGTATCTCTCACCACACTCTTTCTTTCCACTTTCCATACCGTTGCCACAAAATTTCTAAAACCGGTAACTTCAGATTTTGTTTTACCTTAGTCATCTTTGTCCCTACCTTGGACAGTGCTTGGTATATAGTAGCAACATAGTAATTGTTATCCACTAGGTAAATATTCAACAAGAAATGCTCAGCTAATGCAGACACTTTCATGAACAAGTTTGAATTCACTGGTCTTTAGTAGACATCCCATTCTTTGCCCATCATCAACTTTCTGATATTAAGTTGCCAGAATCAGCCATGACTGCTCTTTCCCTTGTGAGCTGGCAATACTTCTAATGTAACCAGAAGCTTCCAGGTTTCAAATGTGGTATCTTAAGAGAAGTTTGAGTGTAGGGGCTGAGCTGGGATATCTGCTCTGCTCTAATCCTGCAGAGGCATTTCCTGAATAAGCACTGTGATTCACAAAAGATAGCAACTTGCCCAATAACATGATCCTCAAACTATGCAAACCAGCTGCCATTCAGGTTGGAGATAAAGCTCTGAGGCAGCAGGATCCTTTCATTCATTCATCTTTTCCAACCTAGTAGAAAGGAAGCAGGGCAGTGCCATAGAGATTCCTAGAGTAAGATGAAATATAAACTTATTGTACTCATTATTTACCTTACTCTTATGACTCTTATTGAGGTATAATCCTGCATAGAAATACAGAAACTGTATGTTCTTTCTGGCTTTCTTGTCAGGATGTTACATTCTCTCTTGGAATGACAAACTAGAGTTATTTTTAAAATTTTGTGCTGCTAAATCATACTTTGAAAATATTTTGTATTGAGGGAGTTTTGTTAGCTAGTTGAGCTGGAGATGAATGGCTACTTGAGTAACTAGAAACTAGAAACCATACTAACAGCTAGGAATTACTAATGTAAAGAACACCTATGCTCTCAATGACTAGTATCCATTTGATTCCACTGACAAACAGAAGTTTTCACTTTGTAAGTAGAAAAGGATAGAGGAACTTTGGCTGGAGTCAGGGCATCAGGAGAAGGAGGAGGAGGACACAGGGGATTCCACGGTATCTATCCTCAACCTATTATTTGGGATTATTTTAGTACTTCTATGGGCAGAGAGATTGAGGTGGGATCTGAAAATATCTTGAAGTTTGGGGCACAAGTAAAGCTGCTTTGTATCTAGGAGACAGAGTGGGGCATAAAGTAGGTAAGGAAACCATTCGCCATATTCCACATGGAACCATGAATTGCTCAGGTGTCTTGAGAATTAGAAGTTTGAAAGCAATTAAAACAATGACTTTGACCTTTACTCTGATTCTCATGATGGGTATAAACAACAGTGAAGCCTCCAGAAGCAACTCGGTACAAATCAGAAGTGAACAAGCGAAAATTGAAGTAGAAAAGAATGCAAAGGATACTGTTGTGAATTCATCTGATAGCTGGCTTGGGGCCCAAGACAGACTCCCTCTGAGAGAATCTCATAAATTATCAGGAGACACTTTGAGGATGCTACTTGTAGGCAGTTGTCCAATGGGAAAGCATTCCATTACACTTTGAGTATAAAAAGAAAGTGCTGTTTTCCTTACAGTCACAAGCTACAAGGCCTAGAATATTTGAGTTATGTAGATGGGACAATGTACACTCTGGATTTAGCATAAAAGAATCACAGAATCCTAAGCACAAACATAATTGGAGTGAGTTAGAAGACCAGGAGGACGTTGTCGCCAAACTGCTTGAAAACAATTTAAACTTGGGTTGTTTTTATATAAAAGCATATGTGTTTGTGTGTGTGTATGAGTGTTTATATGTAAGAATAATAAAGTAATATGTCATGAACTAGTAATAATGAATAATACAGTGTATTGCACCTAAAGTTAAAATTAAAAAATAATCAAAAGATGACTTCAGGCCTATTAGCATAATTGAAATTTCATTGTTTGCTTTCATATTATAGAGTTATTCCATCATAAACATAAGTATTGCTTTCATGATAGGGATCAATTCCATAGAGGTATATACTAAATGAAATGTGTGACCTAGGGGACAGGGGGCAAATAAAGTAGGCAGGGAAGCCATTCTCCATACTCCGCAGAGAGCCATGAATTGCTCAGGTGTTTTGAAAATTAGGAGTTTGAAAGCAGTGAAAACAGCAACTGATCTTTACATGATGAGTATAAACAGCAGTGAAGCCCCCATAAGCAACTCAGTACAAATCAGAAATGAACAACTAAAAATGAAGTAGACGAGAACAAGAAGGATACTGTGTTGTGAATTCATCTGATAGCTGGCTTAGGGCCCACGAGAGACTCCCTCTGAGAGAATCTTATTTTAACAATGCATGGTAGAAATGTTGGAGTTGAAAATGAAAATAATGTACATGTCCAAAAGTATTCAAATTAGAGTTTTTAGCAGCATTTATTGTTTGGCTTTTTTTGCTACACCTCTTTTTACATATTTTAATTAAAATGTCTTCTGTTTCTTCATAAATTTTTCACAGTTAACATTGCCCTTTGAATAATATTAGTGAAAAGTTTCATATGATTTTTTTTGGTTATAATTACCTATACTTATTATTATTATTATTATACTTTAAGTTTTAGGGTACATGTGCACAACATCCAGGTTTGTTACATATGTATACATGTGCCATGTTGGTGTGCTGCACCCATTAACTCGTCATTTAACATTAGGTATATCTCCTAATGCTATCCCTCCCCCCTCCCCAGACCCCACAACAGTCCCCTGTGTGTGATGTTCCCCTTCCTGTGTCCAAGTGTTCTCATTGTTCAATTCCCACCTATGAGTGAGAATATGCGGTGTTTGGTTTTTTGTCCTTGCGATAGTTTGCTGAGAATGATGGTTTCCAGCTTCATCCATGTCTCTACAAAGGACAGGAACTCATCATTTTTTCTGGCTGCATAGTATTCCATGGTGTATATGTGCCACATTTTCTTAATTCAGTCTATCATTGTTTGACATTTGGGTTGGTTCCAAGTCTTTGCTGTTGTGAATAGTGCCACAGTAAACACACATGCGCATGTGTCTTTACAGCAGCATGATTTATAATCCTTTGGGTATATACCCAGTAATGGGATGGCTGGGTCAAATGATATTTCTAGTTCTAGATCCCTGAGGAATTGCCACACTGACTTCCACAATGGTTGAACTAGTTTACAGTCCCACCAACAGTGTAAAAGGGTTCCTATTTCTCCACATCCTCTCCAGCACCTGTTGTTTCCTGACTTTTTAATGATCACCATTCTAACTGGTGTGAGATGGTATCTCATTGTGGTTTTGATTTGCATTTCTCTGATGGCCAGTGATGATGAGCATTTTTTCATGTGTTTTTTGGCTGCATAAATGTCGTCTTTTGAGAAGTGTCTGTTCATATCCTTCGCCCACTTTTTGATGGGGTTGTTTGTTTTTTTCTTGTAAATTTGTTTGAGCTCATTGTAGATTCTGGATATTAGCCCTTTGTCAGATGAGTAGGTTGCAAAAATTTTCTCCCATTCTGTAGGTTGCCTGTTCACTCTGATGGTAGTTTCTTTTGCTGTGCAGAAGCTCTTTAGTTTAATTAGATCCCATTTGTCAATTTTGGCTTTTGTTGCCATTGCTTTTGGTGTTTCGGACATGAAGTCCTTGCCCATGCCTATGTCCTGAATGGTATTGCCTAGGTTTTCTTCTAGGGTTTTTATGGTTTTAGGTCTAACATGTAAGTCTTTAATCCGTCTTGAATTAATTTTTGTATAAGGTGTAAGGAAGGGATCAAGTTTCAGCTTCCTACATATGGCTAGCCAGTTTTCCCAGCACCATTTATTAAATAGGGAATCCTTTCCCCATTGCTTGTTTTTGTCAGGTTTGTCAAAGATCAGATAGTTGTAGATATGCGGCATTATTTCTGAGGTCTCTGTTCTGTTACGTTGGTCTATGTCTCTGTTGTGGTACCAGTACCATGCTGTTTTGGTTACTGTAGCCTTGTAGTATAGTTCGAAGTCAGGTAGTGTGATGCCTCCAGGTTTGTTCTTTTGGCTTAGGATAAGAAATAACTAAGATCAGAGCAGAACTGAAGGAAAAACAGAGACACAAAAAACCCTTCAAAAAATCAATGAATCCAGGAGCTAGTTTTTTGAAAGAATCAAGAAAATTGATAGACCGCCCACCAATAGTGTAAAAGTGTTCCTATTTCTCCACATCCTCTCCAGCACCTGTTGTTTCCTGACTTTTTAATGATGGCCATTCTAACTGGTGTGAGATGGTATCTCATTGTGGTTTTGATTTGCATTTCTCTGATGGCCAGTGATGATAAGCATTTTTGCATGTGTTTTTTGGCTGCATAAATGTCTTCTTTTGAGAAGTGTCTGTTCATGTCCTTTGCCCACTTTTTGATGGGGTTGTTTGTTTTTTTCTTGTAAATTTGTTTGAGTTCATTGTAGATTCTGGATATTAGCCCTTTGTCAGATGAGTAGGTTGCAAAAATTTTCTCCCATTATGTAGGTAGCCTGTTCACTCTGATGGTAGTTTCTTTTGCTGTGCAGAAGCTCTTTATTTTAATTAGATCCCATTTGTCAATTTTGGCTTTTGTGTGGCGATTCCTCAGGGATCTAGAACTAGAAATACCATTTGACCCAGCCATCCCATTACTGGGTATATACCCAAAGGACTATAAATCATGCTGCTATAAAGACACATGCACACGTATGTTTACTGCAGCACTATTCACAATAGCAAAGACTTGGAACCAACCCAAACGTCCAACAACGATAGACTGGATTAAGAAAATGTGGCACATATATACCATGTAATACTATGCAGCCAGAAAAAATGATGAGTTCATGTCCTTTTTAGGGACATGGATGAAACTGGAAGTCATCATTCTCAGTAAACTATCGCAAGGACAAAAAACCAAACACCACATGTTCTCACTCATAGGTGGGAAATGAACAATGAGAACACTTGGACGCAGGAAGGAGAACATCACACACCGGGGACTGTTGTGGGGTGGGGGAAGGGGGAAGGGATAGCATTAAGAGATACACCTAATGCTGAATGACGAGTTAATGGGTGCAGCACACCAACATGGCACATGTATACATATGTAACAAACCTGCATGTTGTGCACATGTACCCTCAAACTTAAAGCACAATAATAAAAAAAAGAAAAAAAAGAAAATTGATAGACCACTAGCAAGACTAATAAAGAAGAAAAGAAAGAAGAATCAAATAGATGCAATAAAAAATGATTTTTTTTATAAGTGTGGTAAGTTTCAGCACAGAAAGAGGTAAATAAATCAACAGGAAAAGACCTGAGGCTCCTGGATTCAGAGCTTCTATCTGGTAGGTACCAGCAAAGGCAGATAATTTCTCAGTTATTCTAATCAAATTATATTATTCCCCCACATAATGCCCCTGTTCACACACATACACACCATCACAGCAACTGCCATTGCCTTCACATTGCAAAATGCCACTGGGACATTTCCTGTGCAGGGGAAGGTTGCACAAATGCTCAGAATATGGCACTATAGGGCTTCATGTACCTCACAGGTCACTTCAGGAGAATCTTCTGGATAAGTACCAATAACCTAAAATGGCCCTTGGAGTGGCAACAAGTAGTTTTTGAGAGCTTGTTCTTCCTGCCAGTGACTTGAGTCAAGTTTTGGCAACATCTTCCAAGGGCTTAGATACCTCTAAGAAAAGCTTCACTGGCATTTGCCAGCTTTGCTTACAATGCATCAACAAGCACCTGGGCATCAATTCACTGTGTTTTGGGGAGATTTATGTTCCTTTCCCCCACTGGGTGGCCATTAAATGTGACTTCATTTTGGCTACAAATTTCTTTTCTTCCATGTTCTGGCCCTAAATGAATTATTGACTTTATTAACCTATTATTTAAAACAAACATTTATATTTGTACAACAAAGATATATTTCTAAGACCTAGGATTAAAATTCATGCTCATTGCGAATAAATGCACATATACATTATGCTATGACATAATGACATAGTACAGAAAAAAAGTTGAGAAATGACATAATTTATGTAACAGTCGATACTATCAAAAAGGGTGTGGTTTTATTTTTTCAAAAAATGATAAGCTTATGTGTCCTTATTTTTACCTCTTTTAATTTTGAAAAAAAAATTAAATTTGCAGAAAGGTTGCAAGAATTGTCCATTTTGATTCACCTAGAAGCCCTACTGGAGTTTCAGTGACTGCTCCAGTAATGTCCTCTATGAAATGATCCAATACAGGGTCACATGTTGCATCTAGCTGTCATGTGTCTTTAGTCTCTCCTTCAATCCAGGACTGCTGGAGTAAACTGCTTCCCTGAGAATTTGCATTTCTCATGAGGGTTGCAGCCTCTGTCATGCCACTATCTTTTATATACCTTCTTCTTGTGAATCAAAACTTCACACAGGGTCACTTCCTTATTCAACCCTTGACCCCTATCCCCAGCTACCATCAGCACTCAGACCTGCTTCATGGGTTTCGACTGAATTATTTGCATTATACTGTCTTCTTGTAAAGGCTGTTGAGCTGTGATCTGGCTAGCAGTTAAACTACTGGTAGATTCCCCTTGATCCTGAAGTGTTTGTTTTATGCTTTGTTAAAGAGGGTCCATTGTCACTTAGAGCTTGGTCCTAGGCTCTGGCCCTCATCTTATTTTCTAGTGGTTATTTCTAAATATGGCCTTTCTGAGTATCAGCTAAATGTCTCAGGTGTGTAAGGCCTTGTCATTCTGCCTGGTCCTGAATACTAAAATCTCCTGCACTGTCTAACCTCTGGTATTTCCCTTTAGCTATCAGCCCGGGAGCAGGTGCTGTCAGCTAGGCCTCACAGTCCTGCCCTGTGCAAGACACCGTGAATCTGGGGTACACCTTGCATGTTTCCCTTCTTAGAAACATCTATACTGCCTATAGTCCAATCCTAGAAAACAAATGTGTCATATATTTTGTCCAGTTTTGCAGTTGTTCACAGTGGGAGTGTAATTTTGCCACATGTTATTCTGTCTTGCCTAAAAGCAGAATCAAGTATGTATTTAAAGGTAAAATTAATTTAATATATGAAAATACAGTCAGATACACTGAACATAAATTAAATTGAAGTACACATTTGGAATTTAGAAAAGGGTCTTAGTAAATGAATGTGAAAATGCTTTTAAAAATATTAAGCACATTTGAATGACTGCAGCAATACTTTATTTAGCACAGCTACATAGTTATGATTCTTCATCACACTGATCAGCCAGTATGGTAGAATTTACTCTCATGCAAATGAATACTTAGCCACTTTATTGCACTTTCTTCCATTTCCATTACACTTTCTAATCTCTTTATTTTGTTTACTACACAAAAGTCCCTTTTAGTGCGATTACATCCTATTATCTGAAGATACTTTCATTATTTTGCAAAGAATAAGCAATCATGGGTACTGCATGGGTTGCATTAAAATGCCAGCTTTACTGAGTGGAGTGAGTAAGTTCTCAGGTTGAGGTAAATCATATGCAAGTCCTAGCAAAATCCACCATTAAAACAACTGTAAAGAATGCAGAAACATAAAGTCATCAACCAACAAACCCTAACTATACATTGATTTGAATAAATGGCATTGTAGGTATAATTCTGTAAATACCAGGTCATGTTAACTGAGACAGCACTAATTCATTTAGCATTGCCATTTCTAAGAATGCATTTACACCACTAAGTTCAACACAACTAAATTATTATTAATATACATCTTACTCTGGAAAATATCATCTTTAAATTCCATTAGACTTTTGCTTCAAGTGTTCCAAAGAAAGGTAGAATAAATTATGGAAATTGATAATGACATTAAACGGTTTTATACCCTATATACATGCATAACTGGTTCATTTTTAAACATCAGTTTTATCACATATCATGGTTGAAATGGATTTGCAGGCTTACTATTGGAAGACAGTGCCAAGGATTGGAAGAATAAAGGCTAGAAGATTGCCCTAATTTAGCTAGAGGTGAGATGTGAGGTGTGTTTGCCCTTTTGCATGCATGACCCCTAAGGTTTTCATTAACGCAAGAAGAAACCTCCACCTATGGCTCTGATTATCCACACACTACAGATAACAGAACGCATTATGGCAGGAAGCTCACTTTTGTCATGTAGCCACTTAAGTCTCTCAATTACTTCTAAGTTTTCAGTAAGATGAAAGATAAAAACCACTGCTCCTTCAGGAGATACAGATCGTACCAAATAGTTTTCACTGGAAATTAGTTTAGCACAGAAGTCTGTGTCACTCAGCAGTGTAGAATGTAAGCAATATGCAAAGGACTCTCCTCAGAAACCATGAGGACATCTCCATGGTTAAGAATTAAATTCAGCAGTAGTTAATGAAAATCCTACAAGGACAGCTTACTCAAATGGGGAATTATTTTTTCCATGTAATCAAAGTACATAAAAAGGAAATCAAGGGTGAATTCAACTATTCAAGAAAGTGTTTATGGTCTTGGAGTCTTTTCTCCTATCAAAAGATGGCTACCCTACCTCCAAGGGTGTCTACCTTCTGGGCAGGAAAGTTGAAGAATAAAGGGCAAAAGACAAAGGCCAAAGAAGCAAGCAGGCCTGTCCCCTTTAAGTAGCCCTTTCTCCCTTAAACATCTACTTCTGAGTGTATCTCATTGACCAGAATTCTGTCAAGTCATCACCCCTAATGGCAATGGAAAGGGAGGTTTAAAGATGAAGTACTTAATTATATTGTGTTCTATTATTAAACAATAGGAGAATCATTATCGAACAGGCAACTAGCAATGCCTGTTCTGTGTCTTTTAGACTTTTATTTTGCATTTCAGTTTCTGTGTTTGATTTAATCTTATTTATCTCTGCAAGATCAATTGAAATGTTTTTATTTTATTAACTCCTTAGCTACTGCAAATTCCAAACTGTATATTAGTCTACTTCCTTACTTAGATGTTAGAAAAATAAATGTAAATTGAAAGCTATATGTGACACAAAACTTTACTTTTCAATAGGAGTGACAATTATTAATAATAGTAAAAATAGGGAAATACTAATTAATAATGACTTAATAATTATTAAAATAATACTATGGGTTTTTCAAACTGTAGACTCTGAAAATTAGAAATAAAACCATCTAAGCAATATAAACCTTAGTAGAGGTAGTTCAAAAGTTAATACATACTTATATGGAACAAAGTAAAATCTTAGGCGTATGGACTGGAGTAACAGCGAAACGTGAGCTCAACATTACTATCACAGGAATTAAACACTCCATGAGAAAAAAGATTAATGAGATCGCTCTGAAGAGAACCACATGTCTAAGACCTTCTCTAGGTAAGAAGCAACCAACATTAGCTGGATTCTCTGAGGAACCTCCTCTGTGCTGCACAAAATTTTTTTGGAAAGGGTTAATGAAGGTGAAACACATGAGAAATGATGGTTCCTGAGCACATGGAAACCTTTAAGTATCCATTCAAGTTGATCAATAGCTGCAGATCCTGTATTATATATCATGGACACTGGGTTATTTGATTACTTCTTTCTCTTATTCCACTGGATAAAAAACACTTTTCTGGTGAAATTTAGATATTCAATAACCAGGCAATTAAAGTTAGAAATAACATGACAGTATGAGATATGATGGCACATGACAACAAAAGTCTATTTTCAAAGAATATAATCTAGCACCATAAAACTATCAATGCTTTTCAGCGAAAGAATTTGTTCAGTATCAAGATTGTTTCGGAATACTTAAAAAAAAATCTAGAAGTAGATATCCTCCTATTCAATATACTACTGGAAGTTCTGGCCAGAGCAATCAGGCCAGAGAAAGAAATAAGGGGCATTTAAATAGGAAGAAGGAAAGTCAAACTCTCCCTGTTTGCAGATGACATGATCCTATATCTAGAAAATCCCATTGTCTCAGTCCCCCAAATCTTCCTAAACTGATAAACTTCAGCAATGTGTAAGGATACCAAATCAATGTGCAAAAACCACTAGCATTCCTATATACCAGCAACAGCAAGCCAAGAGCCAAATAATGAATGAATTCCCATACGTAATTGCCCCCAAAAGAATAAAATACCTAGCAATACAGCTATCTAGGGAGGTGAAAGATCTCTACAAGGCAAACTACAAACCACTGCTCAAAGAGATCACAGATGACAGAAACAAATGGAAAAACATTCCATGCTCATGGATAGGAGGAATAAATATTAAAATGGTCCTACTGCCCAAAGCAATTTATAGATTTCATGCTATTCCCATTAAACCACAATTGACATTCTTCACAAAACTAGAAGAAACTGTTTTAAAATTCTATTTTAAACATCTATGAAACCAAAAAAGATTCCAAATAGCCAAGGCAATCCTAAGCAAAAAAAAAAAAAAAAAAAAAAAAAAAAAAAAGGCTGGAGGCATCATACTACTTGACTTCAAAATGTATTACAGGGTGACAATAACCAAAACAGCATGGTGCTGGTACAAAAACAGACACATAGACCAATGGAACAGAATAGAGAACCCTGAAATAAGACTACACACCTACAACTATCTGATCTTGGACAAACCTGACAAAAACAAGCAATGGGGAAAGGATTACCTATTCAATCAGTGCTGGGATGACTGGCTAGCCATGTGAAGATGGTTAAAACTGGACCCTTTTCTTACACACTGTATACAAAAATTAACTAAAAATGGATTAAAGACTTAAATATAAAACCCAAAACTATAAAAACCCTGGAAGACAACCTAGGCAATACCATTCCAAACATAGGCACAGGCAAAGATTTCATGATGAAGATGCCAAAAGCAATTGGAACAAAAGCGAAAATCGACAAATGGGATCTAATTAAACTAAAGAGCTTCTGCACAGCAAAAGAAACTATTGACAGAGTAAACAGAAAACTTACAGAATGGGAGAAAAATTTTGCAAACTATGCATCCAACAAAGGTCTAATATCAAGCAACTATAAGAAACATAAATTTACAAGAAAAAAAAATCAAACAACCCCATAAAAAGTGGGCAAAGGACATGAACAGACACTTTTCAAAAGAAGACATACATGTGGCCAAAAAGCATATGAAAAAAAGCTCAACATTACTGATTATTAGAGAAATGCAAATGAAAAATCACAATGACAGTAAGATACCATCTCACACCAGTCAGAATGACTACTATTAAGAAGTAAAAAAATAAAATAAAATAAAAAAGATGTTGGCGAGGTTGTGGAGAAAGAGGAATGCTTATACACTGTTGGTGGGAGTGTAAATTAGTTCAGCCACTGTGGAAGACAGTGTAGCAATTCTCAAAGATGGAAAGACAGAAATACCATTCAACCCAGCAATCCCATTACTGGGTATATATCCAAAGGAACACAAATCATTCTGTGATAAAGACACATGCAAGCGTATGTTCATTGTAACTCTGTTCACAATAGCAAAGGCATGGAATCAACTTAAATGCCTATAAATGACAGGCTGGATAAAGAAAATGTAGTACATATACACCATGGAATACTATGCAGCCATGAAAAAGACAGATCATGTCTTTTTCAGGGACATGGATAGAGCTGGGGGCCATTATCCTTAGCAAACTAACAAGAACAGAAAACCAAATACCCAATGCTCTCATTTAAAATTGGGATCTAAATGATGAGAACACATGGACACATAGAGGGGAACAACATGCACTGAAGCCTTTTGGAGAGTGGAGGGTGGGAGGAGGGACAAGATCAGGAAAAACAACTAATAGGTACTATGCATAATACCTGGGTAATGAAATAATCTGTACAACAAACCCATGACACAAGTTCACCTATGTAACAAACCTACACTTGTACTCATGAACTTTAAAGTGTAAAATAAATAATTAAACACATATTTTTAAAATACTAAAAAAAAGAAAACTATACTTGCCACATTAAAATAACATAAATCTGGACAATCTAAATTCTAAAATGCATACAAATAAATCCAGAGGAATTTCAATGGGATGAATGGCTAATAGATAATAGTCTACTCTGTCTTATGTTTTTAATTTAATTATCAAGAAAGTCTATGATGTGGTTGATTTATTAACCACATATTAAAAGCTATTTTACATTTATAGATTTTTTAAAGATGAAAAATATCTGCAGAAGGATGATACCAATGAGAATTAAATTTATTCTGATAGCAAATTCTCAAAAAGCTCCGGATTTTGAAGCACCAAATATATCTGAAAGCTAGCATGAAGGGTGAGGCTGAACAAAAGAGGTTTGGTGGATAATTTGCCTCAGGAGTTTGAAACCAGAACCCTTCATCTTTCTGAGATTGTTTCTTCCCCACCTAGGAAGATTAGGTTAACCAATTAGAGAGTTTGAATATGAGAGCTATGGACCTAGGTACACCAGGCAAAATTGCAGGCCAACATGTGGCCATACTGAGAACAAGGGAATCTATAAAATTCTGTATCGGGAGCAAAGAGAACCTACCCTGTGATCCCAGGCTACTGATAGTAAGACAAACCCCAAGAATAAGAAGGGAGGATTTAACTCTAAAAAAAATAAATAAATAACCAATCCAAAAGAAAAGACATATAAATACTAACATTTTTTGTTTACCCAATGAGGAAGTCTGCCTGTCACTCAATCACCCTATATTGCAGCCACTTAATAACAAGCCTCAGCCACGCACACAATTTCCAAAAAGATTTTTAGTGTCTCATGCTTAAAACTCTCAGCCTGTATCAAAACATCTCATGTGCCATGTAAATATATACACCTACTATGTACTGACAAAAATTAAAAATAAAATTTTAAAAAGGCAAAAACTGTCAGCTTAGGATCATTACATATTCAAGGAAAGCCTCTAATAGGAAAGACAGACTAAAACCAACAAAAGGCAAAAGAAACTTTAGGAAGAAATAAACTTCAAAAATATTAGCAATTAATGACATTAGATCATACAACATTGAATCAATAAAATAATATCAAGGGGATATGAAAAAGAAAACAAAAGAGGTCAAAAAACAAAACAGCCATTAGAAATTAACACTGTCATAGCAAAAAATTTAAAAATCCAGTGGAAGAGATGGAAAATAAAATCAAGCTAATCTCCTGGAAAATTGAACAAAAAGTCAAAGAAATGGAAAATAAGAAATAAATTGTAAGAAAATTTATTTATTTATTTATTTATTTTTTATTATTATACTTTAGGTTTTAGGGTACATGTGCACAATGTGCAGGTTTGTTACATATGTATCCATGTGCCATGTTGATTTCCTGCACCCATTAACTCGTCATTTAGCATTAGGTAAAAAAAAAAAAGAAAGAAAATAAATTTTTAAAAATAAATAAAATTATAAAGAAAAAAATTGTAAGAAAATAAAATCAGTTTAGGAGATTCAACCTCCCTCTCATGAAAGTTCCACAAAGTGAGAAGAGACCAAACAAAAAGAGTTTTCAAAGAAACAATATAAGAAAGCAGTTTAGAAATTAATAAACAATTTCCACATTAGAAAATAAGCTGACTGAAA
This sequence comes from Hylobates moloch, assembly GCF_009828535.3. Lineage (NCBI taxonomy): Eukaryota > Metazoa > Chordata > Mammalia > Primates > Hylobatidae > Hylobates > Hylobates moloch. The sequence goes on along the minus strand of NW_026652291.1, from coordinate 63,589,477 downwards.
AGAAGAGATAATGAAAAAAGATACAGCAAGCACAATGTTGTAGAAATTGAAAATAGAACATACAGAAGATATCAAAAGCTCACAGAGCTTACGTAAAAGGATACAGTTTTCAGAATAAAATCGCTCTCTGCTGCAGGAATATGGAAGACTGAAGACATTGAAAAATGCTTTCAAAATTCTGAGGCAAAATTACTTCCAACCTAGAATTTGTTCTGTAGCCAAAATACTGCATCAAATGAAAAGTCAAAATTAAATCATGTTTACTCATGTAAGATCTAAAAATACTCATTTTCGCACACTTACTAGTTTTTAAGAAACTACCATAAGCTGAACTTAAAGAGATTGAAATAATAAAGAGAAAAAGGATAGCATTCAGGGAAAAGGGGATCCAAACCAGGTATTAGGCAAAGGGAATCCCATGTTAGATGGTAAGTGAAAATCCTAGGATAACAGTTGTGCAGCAGGCCTAGAAAGCAACAGCCCAGCTTGGAGTAAGAGGAGGAGTAAGCTGACAGAGTTCTAGAAAGAAGAAGTAGTAAAAAGAATTGATGTATTTAACCTGGGTGAAAGAATGCTTTACTATATTGGCTAGTATGTTAGCTAATACAGAGTTGAATGTATGTTAGACACATCAAATATCAAGCAAAAGAATAAAAGAAACAAATATGTGGCAAACCAACTGTAAGGTGACCCCTGTGATCTTCAACTCCTGCTATTTTATCATTTCCTCATTTTGAGTTTGGATGAAACCTGGTACCTGTTTCTCACCAATAGAATACAGCGAAGATGACAAGATGTCTTACACTTCCAGCAGACTTGTTCTCCCTTTCCTTCTGGCTTGAAAGAAGTAATAGGAAACAGAAACAGAAACAAAAAACAGCAATAGACTACATAAACTTTAGAAAAAGTTGTACTAGAGCATGTACAGTCACTATGTAGCTCAGCAATGAACAGTATTTATGGTCCTAACGATGTAAATTTTGAATGTTAATTCTACAAAAATTCCAAATTGGGAATGAGGGGAAAAGTATGTGTCTTAAATATGGTGATGGTGACTTGAGTCTACTGATGTAATAAAATGCCATAGAACTGTAAACCAAAAGCAAACAAACAGACAAATAGACAAAGAGAGCACATGCAAATACTGGTGAAATCCAAATAATGCCTGTACCTAATAGTATTTTATCATACTCAGTTTTCTGGTTTTGACTATATACTATGGTTATGTAACATATTATCACCGGGAGAAGTTGGGTGAAGAATACACAAGAACTCTAATTTTTCCAACTCTTGTGAGTCTTAAACTATTTTGAAATAAGTTATTTTTAAAATTTTAAAAAGTATGTGTTTTTTATAAGGAAGGTTTATAAGAAGACTAACACATCATCTTCATAGTAGTAGTACTAACAAAATCCATTTTTGGGCCTGGCACGGTGGCTCATGCCTGTAATCCCAGCACTTTGGGAGGCCGAAGCGGGTGGATCACGAGGTCAGGAGATCGAGACAATCCTGGCTAACACGGTGAAACCCCGTCTCTACTAAAAATACAAAAAATTAGCCGGGCGTGGTAGCGGGTGCCTGTAGTCCCAGCTACTCGGTAGGCTGAGGCAGGAGAATGGCGTGAACCCGGGAAGTGGAGCTTGCAGTGAGCCGAGATCACGCCACTGCATTCCAGCCTGGGCAACAGAGCGAGACTCCGTCTCAAAAAAAAAAAAAAAAATCCATTTCTGGAATTCCATACACTGTGCCTTTTTCAAGTACTAAGATGCTATTATTTCATAAATTTATCAGCAGCTTTATTCACTCTTCGCAGTTTTTTGATCAGCGCTTCCTCTTTCCCTCTTGCCTGCCTTCCCCCTTACCAACCCTGACACTACCTCAGCCATTCCAGTTCTTTTTCTGTTAAGTTCCTGCAACTCCCCTAACCCCTCCCATCTTCCTTTACTTAAAAGACTGTGCATGGACATGCTGGGTGAAGCACTCTGAAGTGAACTAATCTCCCCAGTAGGAAGGAAAGGATTTAGACCACAGGTAACACCAACCCTCCTGGGTTATCTGAAAGAGAAATCGAGACTGCTATTTAGAGCTACTGGAAAAGGCAGTGGGCTTTCTCTGAGATGGTGACCTTCAAAGTTCCACTCAGAGCAGCTCAACATAGTAGGAAGATTCTGAGACTCTCTCCAAAACACCAGTAACATCAGAAGTAATTCATAGGATATCTTTGGAGAGAAAGGGAAGATAGAGCTGACATCAAAGAAAGTCATAGGGAAAAAAGAACAGAGGATACATATTTACGAATTTTTATATTTAAAATATTTTACTTTCACTGGTTTATAAGTCTGAACACTTTTATTTTTTCAAAGTGTATTTAGAATGCAAGAAAGGAATTATTAGGCAAAATATATACTGAAATGTCAATATTGCCATTTTGCTTAAGTAGTAAAATTAATACCCAGTACAAAACCAATTGATAATATCTAAAATTTTATAATAAAGAAAGAGGAATGATAACATACTATTTTGTTTGGAGATAAGTGACAGAAAGTTTTGAAAATTATCTTTATTCTACAAGTTATTGATGTTATATTTCTATATAATATGGAACCGTATCATTCTTCCGATATGTATTGTAAAGTTATGATAATTCTAAAACTGTAACACTGCCCAAGTCGTCAATAAACAGATCTATATAGCACTATAAAAATTCAAATTTTTTTTAAAAATGAGGTTTTCAATAAAGCAGACCTCTGAAAGGAGGAAGGAAAGAAGTTAAATGATTGGCATACCCGGGGAGGTCCTGTTATACACAGATAATCTTAGGTCTCATCTGTAAAACTAAGACAAGATCCTCTCAGCGTAGATAATGTCACAGAATTATAGGCCACTGGAGCAGGAAGGTGGAATAGGACTTTCTAGCACAAATGAGTTGCAAATTTATGTCTACACAATATGTGCAAATGTGCACAGAAATGTTTATAGCAGTTGTTTTGATAATTGCCAAAACTTAGAAGCAATCCAGATGCCCTTCAGTGGGCAAATGGATACATAAATGGTGGTATATCCAGACAATAGAATATCATTCAGCACTAAAATGAAATGATCTATTTGGCCATGAAAACCCTTAGGGGCACCTTAAATGCAGATTACTATGAAATTATATGGGATATATACTGTGGGGTTTTGATAGCGGGGAAGACTGGGCATACATGGGGGAAAGATTTATATAGAGAATCTCTATTTTCCACTCAATTTTGCTGTGAAACTGCTCTAGAAAAAAATAGTTCATATTTTTTAAAGTACCTGAGTTCAGAAAATGTAAGCTTTATTTGCTAAAAATATAGAAGCACATTTAAATTTAAAATTTAAATTGAGCTATGATATTATTTGGCTATGTCCCTACCCTAAATCTCAACTTGAATTGTAATCCAAATTGTAATCCCCGTGTGCTGGGGGAGGGACCTCATAGGAGGTGATTGGATAATGGCAGGAATTCCCCCATGCTGTTCTCAACATTATCAGTGAGTTCTCATGAGATCTGATGGTTTTATGAGGGTCTTTTCCCCTCTGTGCTCTGCACTTCTCTCTCCTGCCACCATGTGAAGAAGGACGTGTTTGCTTCCCTTTCCGCCATGATTGTAAGTTTCCTAAGGTCTCCCCAGCCATGTGGAATTATGAGTCAATTAAACCTTTTTCCTTTATAAATTACCTAGTCTTGGAGCAGTTCTTTATAGCAGCATGAAAACAGACTAATACAAGCTATCATGCAGAGTAGTTTTGGATTTTTTAGGATAAACAGTTTTTTAAATAACATTATATTTAGAATCCCTAAAATATTAGGCTTTTAATTTATTCTTTCCTATGTTCAGTGTTATAACAAACAAATCCTCAAATGAATTTTATGAGACAGGTTATTTTTAATGGAGATAATTGGTTCAATGTATTCTTTAGATTACTCCAATTCCAAAAATTCCATAATAGTGACCCTAAAGAAGTTATATTTGGGAAATTGTCAACACCTTTATTTATTTAAATCAATTCCTGAAAAGCACAGATCTTAAGGTTAAGCCAACCGGATCACTTAGGAGCTTTTTAATTTAATGCCAAAAACTTGGAATCTTGAAGAAACACAGGCACACTTAATACCAGGAAGAAATCTCTTTGAACAGTATTTTAGTTGGAACACTTTCAATTTCAAATGACAAAATCCCAACTCAAACTAGCCTAAAGAAAATAAAAAGGTGGTCTACACAGTTTAGTGGAAAGAATAGGGATGGATCTAGGTTCTGAATTAGGTCTTCCTCTTCCTTATCCCGAGTTCTGCATCTTATTGCTTTCTTTCTCCCTCTCTCCTTCTCTCCCTTATTTTGCTCTCACTTTTGTTTATCTGCATGTTTTTATGTTATTTTTTCCTTTTGATGATTTGATTCTTGCAAGCAGTGGGAGATAAGCATGGCCTGTAGTTGACTTGGGAGTCACAAATCCTGGCTTAGACAAACCAGAGGAAGGAGAGAGCATTTATCTCCCAGAGCCTCTACATGAAATCTCAATGAAGTTTTCTAATTGATCCAGCTCACATCATGTGCCCATCTCTAGGCCAAAATCATTCAGGAGCCATCATAGCCTGTTTTAGCACAGAAAGGAAAACTCCACTGAATGGGGAGAGCAGAGATGGAGAACAGGGGTGAAAATAAAAATTGGGGAGATGGCTTAATATATTTAATTTGTTAATTTAATGAATTAATTTAATAGAAAAAATTCTGTTTTTAAAACAAAACTCCCAGGAGTAAAATTATATTTTATCATAAAATAAAAATAAAATTATATTTTATCATAAAAAATCATATTTTATTAGGAAATTCAGAAATAAGTTATCTGAAATTTGACAATGAAGAGGTAGAGTACATTAGCTAATAATACTGAATACTTCAGGAAATATTTTCTTGAAAACTAAATGTGACTGACATTGTTCTTTATGATTAGCCATATTCCCCTGTCAGATAAGGTTCATCATGTACTGACCTGTTTATTTTTTTTAAGAATTTTTCATTTTGAGGCTATAATCAGTCTCTAGAGCTTTGACTGACTGGTTTATATGACAAGTGATCATGGGTTAGTTTTCAGAAGATTAATAGTAAATTGTGTTTAAAATATTCTTCATGTAAAAAAAAAAAGTGCTGAAATCTGAGATGAAACCTGAAGTGAAATATTAAATAGATACCATCTATTCCATGAATAATTTTGGTTTTTAAAAACTTTTTCTCCACAATTGGATGTCTCAGAGGTGTGGGAGTTTGCTCAAATTAATCAATATTTTAAATCTTGTGTTGACAATTCAAAATTCAACACTGTGGTAAATATTTAGGTTTTAACAAAACCTTCGACATTCTTAGAGTAGCCATTTTAGAACTGCTGTTTCCTGGAGTCTTTCATTCCATAGAAATACTGATTGCAATAGGCTTCTTCTGATTGTGTCTGCTCTTTTAAATTAGGTCCCACTCCACATCACAAGAGAAGTTGTAAGGTAGAATTCACCCTAAATTCAATTATTTCCTAAAGATTTGAAAAGCAGTACTGTTTATAAATGTCTCCCAAATCCTAGTTCCTGACCCAGGAAAGCAAACGTGTAGATCTTGTCCTCAGTTCCAGTTTCCTCTCCTACCTCAGTCAAAGTGTCAGTCAAGTCAGCTGGCTCTGCAGTATCTCAGGTTCCAACTATGCCACCTCTAGTCCAGCTCACAAATACTCACCAGTCCCTCTACCTCGATCCTGTTTTTCCTGTAATACATTAACTTTTGACCTGTTTACACTTAATTTGGTTTGGTAAATATGTTGGTGATGTATGGAGACATGAGATTTTGGAAAGCTAATACTCCTCCTCACTGTGAAGAGAGTCTTACAATGTTGTAAGTCACAATGAAATAAGAAGTAATACCAACTGCAAACAACTAAGTAGCACATACCGAGAGATTGACTTGACATATCTTGGCCATTCATAAGCTGAATTGAATTCAATTGTTCTTGGGTTTGGGATTATAAATAATGTCTGAAGCAAGATTTTTCCAATATGGGAGAATTTATGTATCTATTTAATGTAAGCCCTTGATCTTTCTTAGACCTTCAGAAGTTTAATTCATTTCTGGACACCTGATTGCCATTGCTAAATGAATTCTGTGCTCATCTGTCCCCTGTTCACTGTCTTTGGTAACCAGGATGCAACTCCTAGATTCTAGCCTGTATCTGCATTTCTATATTTTGACTTACTCCCTTTTAACCTAATTTCAACCTAAATATCTTCCTTATATCTGTTTTTATCTACTTTCATTCAGCACATGTGGGCCTCTGGGTTTTAGTCCTAGATATATTTCTTCTCTAGTGGCCTCTTGCTAAAAATATAATATTAAAATATGTTTGCCTTTTTTGAGTATGCAATAACTAATGGCAATAGGAAGACCAGAAGGAGGAAGCCATCCTTCCATGAAACAGTCTTTGTAGAGCATCTACAAACTACATAAACATAGCTAGAGAATGAAGAGTTGGCTGTATAAAGGGGTTGATAAGGTTTGGTTGTGTCCCCACCCAAATCTCACCTTGAATTCCCACATGTTGTGGGAGGGACCTAGTGGGAAGTAGTTGAATCATGGGGGCAGGTCTTTCCCATGCTGTTCTTGTGATAGTGAATAAGTCTCATGAGATCTGATGGTTTTAAAAATGGGAATTTTACTGCATAAACTCTCTCTCTCTTTGCTTGCTGCCATCCATGTAAGATTTGACTTGCTCCTCCTTGCCTTCCTCCATGATTGTCAGGCCTCCCCAGCCATGTGGAACTATAAGTCCAATAAATCTCTTTATTTTGTAAATTGCCCAGTCTTGGGTATGTCTTTATCAGCAGTGTGAGAATGGATTAATACAGTAAATTGGTATCAGTAGAATGGGGCATTGCTAAAAGATACCTGGAAATGTGGAAGCGACTTTGGAACTGGATAACATGTAGAGGTTGGAACAGTGTGGAGGGCTCAGAAGAAGATAGGAAAATGTCAGAAAGTTTGGAACTTCCTAGAGACTTGTTGAATGGCTTTGACAAAAATGCTGATAGTGATATGAACAATAAGGGCCAGGCTGAGGTCCTCTCAGATGGAGATGAGGAGCTTGTTGGAAACTGGAGCAAAGGTGACCCTTGTTATGTTATAGCAAAAGGACTGGCAGCAATTTTGCCCCCATCCTCGAGATTTGTGGAATTTTGAACTTGAGAGAGATGATTTAGGGTATCTGGCAGAAGAAATTTCTGAGTAGGAAAGCATTCAAGATGTGACTTGGGTGCTGTTAAAGGCATTCAGTTTTATAAGGGAAGCAGAACATGAAAGTTTGGAAAATTTGCAACCTGACAATGTGATAGGAAAGAAAACACCATTTTCTGAGGACAAATTTAAGCCAGCTGCAGAAATTTGCATAAGTAATGGAGAGCCTAATGTTAATCCTGAAGACAATGGAGAAAACATCTCCAGGGCATGTCAGAGGTCTTCAGGGCAGCCTCTCCAATCAGAGGCCCAGAGGCCTAGGAGAAAAAAGTGGTTTCATGGGCGAGGCCCAGGGTCCCCATGCTGTGTGCAGTCTAGTGACTTGGTGCCTTGCTTCCCAGCCACTCCAGCTGTGACTAAAAAGAGCCAAGGTACAGCTCAGGCTGTGGCTTCAGAGGGTGCAAGCCAAAGCCTCGGTAGCTTCCACATGGTGTTGAGCCTATTGGTGCACAGACGCCAAGAATTGAGATTTGGGAACCTCCGCCTAGATTTCAGAGGATGTATGGAAATGCCTGGATGTCCAGGCAGAAGTTTGCTGCAGGGGAGGGACTCTTATGGAGAACCTCTGCTAGGGCAGTGTGGAAGGGAAATGTGGGGTTGAAGCCACCCCATAGACTCCCTACTGGGGCACTGCCTAGTGGAGTTGTGAGAAGAGGGCCACTGTCCTCCAGACCCCAGAATGGTAGATCCCCTGACAGCTTGCACCGTGTGCCTGGAAAAGCCACAGTCACTCAATGCCAGCCCGTGAAAGCAGCCAGGAGGGACGCCGTACCCTGCAAAGCCACAGGGATGGAGCTGCCCAAGACCATGGGAACCCACTTCTTGCATTAGCATGACCTGGATGTGAGACATGAAGTCAAAAGAGGTCATTTTGGAGCTTTAAAATTTGACTGCCCTGCTTGATTTCCAACTTCCATGGAGCCTGTAGCCCCTTTGATTTGGCCAATTTTTCCCATTTGGAACAGCTGTACTTACCCAATGCCTGTACTCCCACTGTATCTAGGAAGTAACTAACTTGCTTTTGATTTGGACAGAATCATAGGTGGAAGGGACTTGCCTTGTCTCAGATGAGACTTTGGACTGTGGACTTTTGAGTTATTGCTGGAAAGATTTAAGACTTTGGGAGACTGCTGTGAAGGCATGATTGATTTTGAAACATGAGGACATGAGATTTGGAGGGGCCAGGGGTGGAATGACATGGTTTGGCTGTGTCCCCAACCAAATCTCACCTTGAATTCCCACATGTTGTGGGAGGGACCTAGTGGGAAGTAGTTGAATCATGGCGGCAGGTCTTTCCCATGCTGTTCTCATGATAGTGAATAAGTCTCATAAGATCTGATGGTTTTAAACATGGGAGTTTACTGCACAAGCTCTCTCTCTCACTTTGCCTGTTGCCATCCACGAAAGATGTGACTTGCTCCTCCTTGCCTTCTGCCATGATTGTGAGGCCACCCCAGCCACGTAGAACTGTAATTCCAATAAACCTCTTTCTTTTGTAAATTGCCCAGTCTTGGGTATGTCTTTATCAGCAGCATGAAAATGGACTAATACAGGGGTTGAGTAATTCCACCTAATTATTCAGTTTGTTGATTATCTAAGACATTCTCTTTTCTTCAATTTTTTCTAGTGTCTACATTTTTACCAATTTAGTAAATGAAAAGTTAAAATTTCCTAATATCTGACATGAGATTTAGAATTTTTGAATTTCAGCAATTCGTGCACAATTGTCGATCAAGATTCAATTCTCCTCGAAGAAATATTTAAAATGTAGATAATTTCAAAATATTTGAATATTTTGTCATTCCAAACCCAAGACCTTCAGGGGTATAAGGAGGAAAGCATTTATTGTCAATTTTTTTTAAGTGAACTAGGTGTCCCATTTATTGATGCCGTTAAGCTAAAATATTTCTTTAAGATGGTTTTCTTCTTGATAATTTGCACAATACATTATCCAACCCCTCAACTTTATCCACATATGTGTTATTGTTTCTGGATGTTGTTATATGAAATATCTGCTTCAAAGACTGTTTAAAATTCAGTGAAAAAAAAATCTAAAAAATGCATCCTTTGCCATTTAACATTTCACTGAAATAATAGGAATACACAGCATTTCAATAAAAATGAGGATATCATTTACACTTATATTTAATCTTATATCTTAAATCTCTTCTTGTATCTTGAATCAGTTCTTTCTTATAGTTAAAGCTATTTGAGTACTGCTGCTTTGTTAGGCAGGATTTTTTCCAGGCTTCCTTTTTCAGTTGCTTTCCAAAGGTGCAAAAATAATCCTGTCACAACAGGGAAGAAGAGCTTATAAAGATGCTTTAAAAACCTTATCACCAGGAAACAGTGCACAGTGTATTGTATAATATAGTGTCTTAAAATACTTCTGCTTACCTCCTCATTGATGCTGCTACAATATTTACATAACACTGCTAACTAATTCTTCATTATGTAGGTTATTTATCGTTTCTCTTGGAGACTGTCTTCCCAACACACTTAATATTATTGAATTGAGTCATTGTTTTTATTTCTACCTACTGTTTAGCTGCAGTGAATCTTTTCTCGGTTCTGGGACTGCATTGGTAGGTCAGGATTCATGTTTACTACTCCTTGGGGTAAAAAATGAAGAGTAGGAGGAGAACTGTGGCAGGACAGAGTCTGGCTAGCCATCAATGCACATTGTTTATGTCTTCAAGATGGGTTATTTCAGAATTAGAAAAAATAAAAAAGGGAAAAATAAAATAAGGGAGCTGTTTTGGTTCAGAGGAATGGATGTCCTGGGAGAAAAAAGTAAAAGTGGAAACTAATATTTCAGAAAATACTTCAGCAGAAAGACATTTTTAGTGCAAGATATCTCACAGGCTAGGGAAAATTATTTGACGCATTAAATATTTTCAAGATTTCTGTGTTGAATACATTTTTAAACCCTAGGCTAGATGTTTTTGTTAACAATTTATGTTAAAGAATTGATTCAAATAAGAAAAAAAAAAACCTATCTTTCTGTATGACTCAGGAGCACTTCAAGGCAAACAAACACATAGCACACTTTACCTAGTTTCAACCTGAAGGTCATTCCAGATGAACAGGGTCTTTGAGTTCCCTCTTTAACACTTCAACACCGTCATGCCAGGTTTTCCATTTATCTTCTTGCATGGGTCTACCATTATAGTTCGGACCCTCAGGGTAAGATCACCTAGCTTCCAACAAAGTTGTCAGCCCCACTCCACAAATAAGTCACCTCATCAAACAACAACCAACACTGTCGTAGCTCATACCCACACCCTAATCTCCTGGAGCTTAAACATACTGCTTCTCAAATACATCTCTCTTCCAGCAGCTAAGGAAATGAAACCTAGAGGTCACTTCCAAGCTATATTTTTCCATATGATTTCTACCAATTGCCCAAGAAATCTCAAGGGAAAACATTTACAGTTATAGAGTTGCTGAACTGCCTTACAGTTGCTAGAAAGAAAAAAAAAATCCTGGGTAATGTTTTTTGGGGTGTGTGTGTTTTCCTCAGCTGAAACAGAAAGCAACTAAAATTTTAGAGGTTCTATAAACCTGTAGATTTTTCTTTATGTACTAAACTTGGCTGTGTATATATAAAGTAGCCATACACCTTTTCTCTCACCAAGTAAAACAATAAAATTAGGAATGATTCTGTCAAATAAATGCAGTAATCCTTCCAAAACTAAACTTACCCTGTTATTTCATGAGTAAATTAGACCTATTAATGTATCTAAATAGCTAAAAAGAGTTATGAAATAAGTAAAGCCTTGAATAAATCTTGCTGAAGTATAAAACCCTCTCCTTTCTTATAAAAGTAATAAACACATATTTATTGACTAACAAGTAGAAAACTGACACTAAACTACGGGCTTTTACAAAGCTGACTCTCCATGACACTATTAGTTGGATTTTATCATCCCCTTATACTGAAGATAAAAACAGCCTTGCAGAGAGCAGATGGCTTCCCAAGGTCATTCCACCTATAAATGAGCTCAGATTCAGTCCTAACTCCAGCCCCAGTGTTATTTCCACTGCTTGATGCTATGACTCTTCATTTGAAAATTTAATCATAAAGAATACTACATCATTAATCTACAAACATGTTTTCGTTCTACCCTGTAAAACTTGCCGAGTACAAAATGCTGCCCTCTGTTAAATTGCATAACCTTGGGCAGAGCTAGGGTAGGGTTTGATCTATGAAAAAGATCTGATTAAAAACCTAAATCAAAATATAGAACTAAGAATATGAAAAGCAAAAGTACATTTTCAAGCTCATGGTAAATTGTGTTTTCAGCAAGAATGTTTTTAGATGATTTACAATGGGTATTTTTCAAATTACTTATTACAACAAAAATACTTGATTATTCTTAGTAACTCTACAGAAGCATATTTTAAACCATTTGAAAGGATGAACATGATTTAAAACTCTTAATACTAATTTCTGCCTGATGTAGAGGACTTATAACAGATGCATTAAGTACATTTGATGAACTTCACAAGGATGAAACAAGTTCTTTCTTTAATGCTGAATTTTAACTCTCACACAACATTAGTTTAAAAGTATAATAGTGAGATTTTTAAAAATCTAAGTAGGCTTAATGTATTTGTGATTTTATTTTTTGTCCATATCTATGAGTATGTTGTCTCATATAAAATTGTATTACTATAGATAAGAAGTCATTTTTATGATCCTGAAAATAGCAGTATACATAATACTAAGTGTGTTTAGCAGGTGTTGTATAAAGATGTTGACTTAGTTCCACAGTTTCTATGTAATATCCTAGTTTAACTTCTGGACCACAGAATGGCATGGCATTAGTGCTGTTTGGCAATAGGATAACTGAATGGCTACTATTCTGTTAAAAGTGTAATTAATGACAACTAATAGTTCAGAAGTGCAGCTATCTCATGTAGAGCTTTATAGTTTATGTGATTTAAAGAGTAATAGAAATAAATAAAATAAATTTTATTCTTTCTCTTTTTCCCAGTTGGCTTTTGTTGGCATTTTCTTTGTGTTCAGCAACTTGCCATTGTTTACAAAGTAAGATGAAGATAAGATAAAGAGAAGGGAACAGAAAGGCAAATTCCTTATAGATTTAAAAAGAAAACACGGGGCTAGTCATTTCTCTATCAATCACTTTAATCAGCAGGGAGATTATTTAATTATTTCCCCCTCTTATTTTTCTCATTCTCATAACTCAGTTATTGGCTACCTGAGCCTATCCAAGTTTCAGCCTTCCGAACACAGTGGCTTTTCACTATTTTTAGGTTGGAAATCTTCTTCAGCATTTTTCTATGCAAGCAACTTGGTTCAGATAGAGTCTGTACTCTCCATAATCCCCCAAAATAGCCTTTGTGGGTATTAATTGCTTTACATAGTTTAATATTCTTACCAATACATGAGCTCATTTGATGCTCCAAGTTCAGAAAAATATTTAGAAATTTTATGTAACTTACACAAGTGACATTCTCTTAACCACAGTACTGACTCTAGGACTATCTTCCAATGGGGAAGAGGAACCCTGGTAGAAGCATATGTACTGATATATACAGAAAAATAAATAAGAAGACTAAATGTGTGGGAACTGTGGGAGGACAAAAACAAATGCACAAATGGCTTGGAATTAAGAAACATCTTTAAGGATAAAAGCTGACTTCTGGGAAAAAAGTTTCTGTGGTAATTTGAAGGCTGTCCTACTCTCATGGATGACTCAATATCCAAATTTTCTGAGCCTTGACTTCCTATCTGTATAATAGAAATAATAGTTGATATATCTAAGTCCTCTTCAGTATGTCTATGTTTCTTTTAGTCTCCCTGACACTGCTAAACAATATGGAATTCTATATAGTTTATTAATCTCATTCTATCACATAAATAATGTTTCTACACCATTTGGAACTTCCTAATTCCACTCCATTGGATAATGGGCCAAATCCAGTTCTATTTTATAACTATAACGAAAATCTGCATTATTGAGAAAATTATATAAACATAGAAAAAATCACAAATTTAACTTTTAATATAGAAAAACAAATGTGAGGTTATTTCCATAGAGAATATGATTTTTTCTTCTTGCTAAATTAAGAACAATCAGGATAGAGACATTCATTAAACTTTTTATATCAAAATTAATATTTTGATGATAAATATGTCTCTCTCTCTCTGTCTCTCTCTCTCCCCCCTCCTTCCCTCCCTCCCAATTTTTTCACAAGAACACAGAAGCATGGAATTGAACTGATCATAATTTACATTTCAGGGTACAGTGGTGCCTACCTATAATCCCAGCTACTTAGGAGGCTGAAGTAGATCACCTGAACACAAGAGTTCCAGGTGGCAGTAAGCTACAATCCACACCACTGTACTCCGGCCTAGAGGAGTATAATTTACCAAAAGTTCCAGTTGTGATGCTAAAATTATCTGTGTGCTTGTGCTGAGGTCACAGTTCCCAAGGGCTGCTCCCAATCAATGGCTGAGCTGGCAGGGATACTGAGGTAAGCCTGTTCCTCAGAGATGAGGGACTCCTCTGACAAGTGACTTTGGCTCAAGGCCTTTCTGATGGCCTTGCTAAAACTTCCTTCTAATCCTGTCAAGGCAGGCGTAGATCTCCAATCAGGTCTAAGGTAAAACCAACTCAATTTGCCACTGAGGGCAGGCATGTAAATCACTGGCTTACACATCTTGTTTGGCTATGAAGAAAATCAGGGTTGGAGCTTTGATTCTGGGTTTCAGAGTTTGATGTAATTCTTAGCTCTGCTCAATGGGAAATGAAAATAATAATATAAAGTGTAACTTCCTTAGAATTGAAGGGCATCAAGAGATCCAAATGGGGCCGGGCGCGGTGGCTCACGCTTGTAATCCCATCCCAAAGGAGGCCGAGGCGGGCGGATCACGAGGTCAGGAGATCGAGACCACGGTGAAACCCTGTCTCTACTAAAAATACAAAAAATTAGCCGGGCGTGGCGGCGGGCGCCTGTAGTCCCAGCTACTTGGAGAGGCTGAGGCAGGAGAATGGCGTGAACCCGGGAGGCGGAGCTTGCAGTGAGCCGAGATTGCGCCACTGCACTCCAGCCTGGGCGACAGAGCGAGACTCCGTCAAAAAAAAAGAGATCCAAATGGGAAAGACAAAACTAGGAAATTGATGGAGATTTCAAAATGTTTGAAGTAATGTTAATCTAAAAGTAGTTCATGTTTCTCCAAAGAACGACAGTTTGTAGGCACAACAGAGAAGAAACAACGTAGAAATAGTTAAGTACTTCTTCCAAGAAAACACAGGGACCTGGGCACAGTAGCTCACACCTGTAACCCCAACACTTTGGGAGGTCAAGGCAGAAGGATTGCTTGAGCCCAGGAATTCAAGACCAGCCTGGGAAGCATAATGAGACCCTGTCTCTACAAGGAAAAAAAAAAGGTAGGTGTGGTAGCATGTGCCTGTAGTCCCAGCTACTTGGGAGGCTGAGGCAGGAGGATAACTTGAGCCTAGGAGGTAGAGGCTGCAGTGAGCTACGGTTGTACCACTGCACTCCAGCTGGGGTGACAGAGTAAGACACTGTCTCTAAAGAAAATAAAATTTAAAACAAGAAAACACAGGAATGTCCAAACACAAACACCATTGAATTCAAGGAAAAAAAAGCTTTCCTTTCTTTGTTTAGGAAATCTCCTTAAGATTCCCCTTCACTTCCCTCCTGCTCTGAGCTTGGAGGAGGATAGCTCCTTCTAGCCTTGGTTGCTCTTTTGGTGTAGGTTCATGGTGGCCCACCACCTGGACTGTAGAGGTATTTGTCTTCTTATTTTTTTTAATCGACTTTAAAGAGTTTGATTTTTCCCTACTTATACCTTTAGGAGAGACTAAAAGATGTTTCATTTTCTCATGCACAGTTATCCGTAATAGGCCTGAATTGCCAGCTCTCCAGACGTATATGGATAGTCCTGAATGCAGTTTAGGTTCTCAGAAAATACAATGAAAGAAATATTCAAAGAACTGCTTAGCAGGCATTTGAAGATGCTACACTGGAACTCAGGAAAACTATGTTTATGGGTAGAGATTTATTAAGAATCATCTACATTAAAATAATAATTGCAGAATCAAAAGAGACACATTTAATGAGGAAGGTAGTGTAGGGAGATTTATCAAAAAACCAAGATTGAGTCTTAGAAAATGCCTATGTGGACTGGGTTTGAAAATCTAACATGGGCCTTCATAAAGCTCAGTGCTTAATTCTTTCCACAGGTCTCTGCTAGCTCATTCTCCATTATCTTCTCACTTTGCAGCAGCTCCCAAAGACTTAGCCTTCTCCACTCTCATTCCATCTCTTGGGGTTCTGTTCTCAATTTTCTTTTTCTTTTTTTTTTTTTTCAAGAAATCGGATCTTGCTCTATTGCCCAGCCTGGAGTGCAGCAGTGTGATAATAGCTCACTGCAACCTCTAACTCCTGTGCTCAAGCAATTCTTCCACATCTACCTCCCCAGCAGAAGGGACTATAGGAATGTACCTCCATGCCTGGCTTCTATTCTCATTTTCCTCACTTCTTTTGAAAATAAGTATATGGGCTCTTTATATTTTCTTTTCAGGCTTTTACTGGTGGCCACTATGGTAAATCACATAAATATACACAACTATACACTTGCACAAATGCATACAATGGACATCAAAATAAAAAGAACAAGAAACTCTAGCCA
This sequence comes from Hylobates moloch, assembly GCF_009828535.3. Taxonomy (NCBI): domain Eukaryota; kingdom Metazoa; phylum Chordata; class Mammalia; order Primates; family Hylobatidae; genus Hylobates; species Hylobates moloch. The sequence goes on along the minus strand of NW_026652291.1, from coordinate 63,573,493 downwards.
TTAAATGCAGTTTTTAAAAAATCTCTAATTCAACAGATGGGATAAATGGATGCCTTACTACCTTCATTTAGCCCTAGGCTTTCATTTTTCCTGGAGATAAGAGCCCATCACATCTTCTTGGCCTTCTTCATTTTCTTAACTTCTCTATAGCAGATGCTATTTGAGAAGTCCTCTTATCAGCCAGCGTAGTATTTTTCGAACTCTCTGTACATGACCCACATTAAGAAACACACTATATATCATTTTCCAGTAAACACATAGCTGAATGTGGGTGTATGAGTTTGAAATAATTCCTATTTTTGCTGCAGCAAATGATATTATTTTCTATTCTACTTCTTCATTTTGTTTTTTGCTTTTGGTCAGTACAATATGTTGTATCTTATAAACAAAAAAATTCATTTCTCATAGTACTGGAGGCTGAGGAGTCCAAGATCAATGGCCTGTAGGCTCTGTGTCTAGTGAGGGTCTGCTTTCTGGTTTATAGATGGCACCTTCTTGCTGTGTTCTCATATAGTGAAAGGAGCAAGCAGCTCTCTGGAGCCTCTTTTATAAGAACACTAATCTGCTCGTGACAGCTGTGGGCTTATGATCTAATCACTTACCAAAAGTGTCACCTGCTTATAGTGTCACCTTGGCGATTGGGTTCCCACATATGAATTTGGTGGGGGGACACAAATATACAGACCATAGCACCATCCCATCTAAAACCCAAACTTCTATAATGAGCACTCCTTATTCCTCTTCAATACTTGTTTTCCCTTAGTAGTTATCACTATCTAATTCTATATATTTAAGATGTCTCTCTTATTTATTATCTGTTTGTCTCTTCACTTGAACATACATGCTAAGAGGACAGGTATAAAGAACACGGGTGTTTTTTGGGGGGAAAAGAAAACTTACAAGCAGAATAATAGCAAAGCAAACATTTTTCCCATGCTCTTATTACACCAGAAGTGTGGCTAGGCCAGGTAAGGCTGGACTGCATGGCCTAAAGCAGGCATGAGGCAGAGAGGACTCCTACCCCTGTAATGCTCCACACATTTATAGGGACAAGGAGAAAAAACAATTGTGTATGTTAACAAGGAAAACTTCTGCTCAAGAAACTAGACTTCTAGCTTTCTTGTAAAAACTGTGAGGAGTAATTGAAGATTTTAAGAAGGAAAAAGATATGAGCAGACTTGCCTTTTACAAAGCATGCTTTATTATAGTATACAGAAGTTGCTCAGAATATCTAGTACTAGCAGTTCCTCTTGTCACTCTCTCTGCCTTCTGAGAAATTGGCTATGGCCCTCTCTAGGTTAAGGAATCTGACTGATCAAGACCTCAATAAATCTTAGGTAGTTCAGGAGAATACTTGACTTCTTTGGCTGTAAAGAATATGGGCTTGAGCGATCCCCTATACAGCCATTATATTCAAAGCAGGGAGAACAAGGATAACAATATGATTTTTTTCTACTTTATTCCCATTTTTTAAATTGTAGTAGATGAAGAAAAACTCCTTTTCACCTTGTAACTGTGTTTGTTAGCTGATATGATTTGATTTTCTTTTTATAATATTGTAATAATATATTATTTGTTTCTACAAGGAATCTAAAACATGAAAGCATAGTTAAACCTTTTTCTTTTTATATAAATTGGGAATTTTATTAAAATCTTGGAATTCTAAAATCTTTTCATTTCTAGGTAAGCACTATTAAATAGAGATACAATGTGAGACACAAATACATATGTAATTTAAAATTGTCTTGCAGTACATTAAGAAGAAAGAAACATGAAATTTATTTAATACTGTATTTCATGCACAGTAATATGTATAAAATAGTACCATTTTAACATGTAATCAATATAAATATTAAATTAGATATTTTGCATTTTTTATTGTAAGTCTTCAAAATCTAGTATATATTTTTCACTTGCAACACATCTCATTTCAGAATAGCCACACCTCAAGTGCTCAATACACTCACATGGTTGGTGGTTACCATATTGGGTAACATAATTCTAGATAGTTAATGAGAGAAAAACACTGAAAAAAACAAGGGCAGAGAATGAATGTTTACTGAGTACTGTACCTACTTCCAGCCAGACTGCACTAGTAATTTTGTACTGATTAAAAATTTAATCCTCACAAAAACATGTGAGGTAGTCCTTAATATTCTCATATTTCAGATTTCAGATTTTAAAAATTGCTACTTAGAGGATTAAGAAACTTGTCAAAGTCATCCAGCTAATAAGTCTATCTGGCCCCCAGGTATCTTTTTGTACCCCTCTTTTCTACTTCAAATCAGGTGTCTTTACTACGTTTGTCATTATTAATAAGCTTAAACTATAATAAATATTACAAAATGCCTAAATTATTAACTAGGAAATTATTAAGTAAGGGAAAGGTAAATAGGCTTGTTTATTGTTTGAAGGAGATGCACTTACTATCATTCTATTACTAAAAATGTAATTTTGGATACACTGATTTATAAATTTTACATAAATCATAAATGCAGGATCTCTAAAATGATATCTGAAGCTGGTGCTTGTCAGTTTCTGTCACTTATCAACTCAGTCTCTTTACAAACTGTGAATGTCTTGGTCTTGGTTGTGAAGGGCATGTGAATATGACATTGTCAGGGTCTGACATGACTGAAGAAAATATGTTTGTTCTGATTTGCTGTGCATGAAAAATATTAATCTCACAACATGTAGACCTTTATTTACAAGCCATTACAAATTGATGCTCTGCATACTTTGGTCACAGCTAATTCTGACATGGTTGAACGTGAAATTGGCCATGTAGTATTAGGAAGATAAAAAAGAAATTATTGCATGTATTTTGTTATTTGAATTTGATATATACCACTAATCATAGAACTTTTTATTTTGATAACCTGCTGTTAAGAACAAAGCAGTATTTAAAGGCTCATGAAATGTTTTATGCATTATCTGATTGAAAAACAAGAAAATAATCTATTTAAACACTAAAGTACAAAATTCCAGATACTATTATTATGAAAGAATAGATTATAGGAAAGAAGCTATTTTTGAGGTAGAGAGTGATATGATTCTATAGTAAAATGGAGACACAATGCAGGTGAAGGTAATTTCTTAAAAATAATTATCAAATAAGCAAAATGTTCAAAAGTTTTATCTATCTACAATTGCAGCAAAACTGAAATTTTACATGTCAAATTATATAGGAAATTAAAATAAATAAAAACCAAACAGAAAGACTTTTATTTTTGATAGCTTAATAAATCTCTAATAAAAAATTATATACTAAAAATCATATATCTAAAGTTAACTTTTTCTTGAAAAAACTACTGATTATCTTTGGTTTCTTGTATTAGTTTTAAAACTATGATTATTTAAATATTTTTAATGTATTGAGACAAACTTATCTGTAAACAGCACAGTTCATTGATAAGAATTCAGGATTCAGTTTGAAGACCTGGATGTGAGATAATTTTGGGGTGTATGCTGGTTTTTGTCATAAATATGAGACAATAGAGAATTTGTCATAACTAAATGTTTGTTTTATATAAAATCTGTGATTTTTCAAATCAAATATTGAACTCAAGGAAGAGATGAAAGTGTTAACTTTAGTACAAACACATTTTCTAAGTTTAAATTTAAAATAGTTACTTAATAGAAAGTAATTAAATGAGAACAATGATAGTGTTTCTATAAATTTTTAAATTATTGGTATGTATATCATAGTAGCCTCAACATCAACATTTAATTAATTTATTTAATTTGGTTTACCTTTAGAAGAAAGTCTGAATTCACATAGAAAATTAGTTTCTAAATGCAATAGTTTTGAACGACATGCTTTGCAATCTCATGACACACTTTAATTTAACTGATCCACAAGCATGAAAGAGGATTTAGAGAAAACTATTATTTCAAAGTTGAATTCCTACAAGTTATAATATAATAGTTGTTAAAGGAATAAGGTTTAAAGGCTGAACGACCTGCAACTAGAGCTCTGCCTCCCCCATTTAATTGCTATTTGACCTTGACTTCTTTAAACCGTTTACTTGAATGTAAATTAGTAATGCTAATTATATCTACCTCATAGGGTATTAAGTGAGATAATATTTACAAATACCACTTAACACATGAATTAGCTTAGAGTATGGCACATAATTATAGCTGTGTTCATTTTGAAAAAGCATGGATAAACAGACTGAAACTTAAATCTTCATAATGAAATATTCATTTCTGTTATATTTTAAAATTTGGAGAACTTATGCTGATTTTTATTGAATTATTTCCTCACAATTTTAAACCAAATTTCTTTTTCTGTTTGTGTCAAGTGATTTGCAAAGTAACAAGTTTCCTTATATCACATATCATATAAAAATAAGCAAATAGGGAGCTCTAAATTATTTTTTCTCTTGTCCAGTTGAATTGTAAAGATTTCACATGTCAGTCTATAAACTAATTGTCAAATAACTTGTATGCACATTCTTCTCTTAGCTTCATTTTCAGACAATGTACTAATTGTATTTTCGTAGCTGCCTGCTAATCTAATTTAATTGTTACAATATAATAGAATGTCATTTAATAAGTGCATTTTCAGCATCAGATTCAAATTGTGTTTGCATAAATTTTCGATAACATTAAGCTGTTTCATTTATTCTGAAAGAATTTGAAAGCCTATTTTTCTGCTCACTTTGTTTTGTTTCATGATGTAGTAACTTGGCAGAGATTGTAAAACTCTTTTCAAAATTTCACTGCATAAACATATCTAGGATTTGAGTAACTTTTGTTGCCATAAAAATGATCCCAACAAAAATGACTTGTCTTTATCTTTCTTGCTATATTTTGTCTTTAAATTTCTAGTGATTTTATAGAATTTCTGGCAAAATATTTTATTTTATGTTTTTATTAATGTGGATAACATCAACTGAATAACCTTATTAACATAATACAACATCTTATATCATCTTAAACCAGATCAATCTTATCACAAGATTCTTTCCATGTTTTTCATATTTTACCAATGATTTTAGTTTTAAGAGTAATTTTAAACATTTGAAAAACGGAATCTTTATAAATATTAAAGGTATGCAAGAATGTAAAGCCTACAATACCACTATCATAGAAAACACAGAAGCATCCAAAATTTAAAATAAGTGCTAAAACTATTTTAATACTATGTGCATTGGTCAGTATTCTCCAGAGAAACAGAACTAATAGAATGTATATACATAGACAGAGAAAGAGATATATTATAAAGAATTGGCCCAATTATAGAGACTGACAGGTCCCAAAATCTGCAGGGAGTCACTAAATTAGAGATCTAGGACAGCCGATGGTGTAGCTCCAGTCCGAAGTCGGACAAATTTGATACCTAGGAAGAGCTGATGTTTCAGTTTAAGTCAGACCATCAACTGATTGAACCCAGGCCCACCCTCAAAAGGGAGGGCAATCTGCTTTATTCATTCGACCAATTTAAATGTTAATCCCATCCAAAAACACCCCCACAGACACACCAGAACAGTGTTTGGCCAAAATATGAGTATCCTGTGGCTTAGTCAAGTTGACACATAAAATTAACCTTCGTACCATGTTATACACAGAATTTGTTATAACATGACTTGCCAATCCTTAACAAAATCTTACTCTATAATTTCAGCCTGCACCTTTAGATATGCCTGAACTTGCCTAGCATTAAATTCATTGCAAAACTATACACAATGTGATGATAGCATTCTTCATTTCTCAGCTTACAATTTTTGTATGTGAGGGTTTGAATATTTTTGATAACAGTGTAGCATTAAATTAAAGTACAATGACTTAATAAGAAGTCGTACATATATATGTTGAGATGACAGGACAAGATTTTTTTGATATATGCAAAAAATGAGTTAACCTACAAAATATTTAACTGAAGATCTCTGATCTTTTAAATTCAACAAATGATATCCTTCATATTTTGTGTTGCTCTATTTTATACAGTTTTTTTTTGTTTTTACTAAACTTTGACAGAATCTGAGTCCTCTTTGTACTAATTTCTAGCAGCCACTTTTTGCTCATATTTATGGGTCAAAGGTCATCACTTGAGCTAGTAGCCCTTTGAAAATCAACTCTCTAAAATTTTCTTTGAAATATCTACAAAATCATCTTAAAAGGAATAATTTTCCATAAAGTAACAAGAAACAAAGAATAGGCATATTCTAGATTCTGGGAGGAATTTATGAAATCTTCCATTGACAATTTGGTATTAAGAATCAGCACCTATTTGGGTTGCTCTTATTTTTACCTATTTCTCGTGTGCATTCCAGTAGTTGAGTTTCTAAGTGTGTTTGGTAAAACTATTGTGTCAATTCAACTGTCATATGGGAGCCCTCCCTTCCCATTAACTTTTTGGCTTTATACCCTATGCTGCCTCAGGATGTGTGCATTTTGTAATTTTAATGTCCTTCAAAAGTGCATCAACAGAAGCAGTTTTCTGGTTTCAGGTCCTTCCAGAAGAAGACTGTAAATAGCATTCTTATCTGCGCACCACATTTTTGGCCTTTAACTTCTATCTGCAATCTGAGTGAAAATCAATAAGACCTCCAACCTAGAAGGTCTCATTGCATTTTACTTAGAAACAAATCAGTTTGATATCTAAACTCAGTACAAGGATTAATCCCTGGATACCTTGCATGAATAGGTGTGCAAAATTTTATATGTATGTACCTGCAAACACATTTTCCTGGGTAAAAAGCTTGTGCCTTTCATCTGAGTCTTGGCAATGTTCTTCATCCCAAATAGATTGAAGCCACTGACCCATTAGGAGGTCCCATGTTTTATCAGTTGCCTTCTGTATTAGGGTTCTATAGATTATATATATATAGATTTTATATATATATATATATATATATATATATATATATATGCTTTCCTATTCATTCTGTTTTTCTGGAGAACCCTGACTTATATATCATAAACACGGATATATATACACACACACACACACATATACATATACATATATATACACACATACATACATACACACACATATATGTATAAACATACACAGAGCAGAGATTTTATGCAATTGGCTCATGTGATTATAGGGGCTAGCAAGTCTGAAATTCACAGGGTAGGGCAGGCTGATAAGCTGGAAATTCCAGCAAGAGTTGATGTTGCAGTCTTGCATCCAAAGGCAATCTGGAGGCGCAATTCCTTTTTCTTCGGGAAACTTTGGTCTTTTTTCTTAAGGCCTTCAACTAATGGGATAAGGCCCACCCACATTATGGATGGTAAACTGCTTTACTTAGTCCACTTATTTAAATGATAATCACATTGAAGAAATGTCTTCATAGTAACATCTTAGATTGGTGTTTGACAAAAACATTGGATCCATAGCCTAGTCAAGTTAACAAAATTAAATATCACACTTTCTATATACAAGGGCACTCTTTGGGCCCTCTCTTTTGATACTAGAGAGGCCTGAATCACAGTAAGCATCCAATAAATATTAGCTTTGTATTTATAATTCAATCTGTTCATCAGCATGAGATCAGAGAGCTGCCACCTACCACAACTAAGTCAAAAGTAGAATGGATTGCAATTTCTAACTGTCTAAGTACTTGTCTGAATGTCTTTATCTCTGTCCAAGAAGGATATGATATATGCTGTAAAACTGCTTTCCCAACATTCATGGTTAACATCAATAAGGAGAGTCAAGTTAAGAGATGAGACAGGAAAAACTAAAACGAGTAACAACAACAACAAAAATCCCAAGCCTATAGTGAAAAAGAGCAGAAGAAAGAAAAAATAAAAATCTATAATTTAGAGGTAGATCATCGCCTTTCAAGTTACTGACTGATTTGCTTGCCAAAATGGGAAAACATCGTAGAATCTTACAGACTCAGTTTTCCAAAAGTTTATACTACCTAATTTTAAACTGGCTAATCGCTGCTGTTTAACAATGTTTATTGTTCACTCTTTAGGAAAATAATTCTTAGAGTCAAAATGGAGGTTAGGCAGTATGGAGATTATAGTTGAAATCATTTTTCCTTAAGATGGAAATATGTTGCCTTCAGAGGACCTGTCCCTGAGCCTGGAGGAAAATACCTGCTGTCACAACTGTTATGGATAGCAGTACTTTATACTCAAGAGATGATGTGCTGATAGAAACTTCTCCCATGGAAGAATTGAACAATTGTTTATAGTTGGGAAGGGCCTCAAAGTTTATGATGCTCCAATCTCATCATTTAACAGATAATATTATGAAGACTCAAGCAGACCCAGTGCGTTGTCATAATCACTCAGCTATGAAAGCTATTTCAAACCTTATCCATGCTTTTCAAGCTTCCCCTGGTTGCTCTTCACCATTCTCTGACTCCTGAAAGATCATCTTTCAGTCTATTTCATCTTCCAAATTAAGACCACTGTCTTCTTTCTAACCTCAGTTTAGCTCTTTCTTAATTTCATTTAAAAAAATCTTCTCTTCTCCTTCAGGAGAAAACTCACCATTTTCCTTGTCAAAACTAACCCCAATGTACGGTAATTGTCTTTCCTTCTCTTTCCATCTAGGACCTGGGTCTTCAAAATGAGACCAGAGGACACCGGCATCCAAAACACCTTTTGTTCATTTAAAGTTCTCTTTTCTGGTTTCCATTCTGATCTTACTGAATCAGAATTACTGGAATGAGGCTCAGAATCTGCATTTTTACCCAAATGCTCAAGATAATTAGGCTTTCCAAAGTTTAAGGAACAGTGCTCTTCAAAAATTCCATCAATAATTGCCTCTTTAACAGATCCAGAAACTTCTTAATTAGCTCTGTTATTTGGCTCACATTTCCTCAATATTGTTTATAAATTTTATTCAGATGTCATTTATAACCACCTAAATAGGTATTTAAATGGCCTTTTCCTAGTCCATATTCTTAGCCTCTCTTCAGCATGATAAGATAGTCATATCATATAGTACTGAACTTCTGAAATTTCAGTTATGCACACTTGGCCAAAAAGAAAAAGAAAAAAATACAAAAGTAATCAGATAATTTATGTGCTATTCCAGTCATTAAACGTCTACTCCAAAATGAACATGAGACGGGAGACCTCAAACACCATCAGCTCTGTAGGGCTTTCATAGTGTGAGCTACTTACTCACTGAATATGAGCACAGTTTTGAACACGTTGTCTTTCACATTCAACATGGCCCCTATATAAAATTTAGCTATGCCCTACAGGACTCAAAGGAAAGGGAGAAGGGAAGGTAAGAAGGGAGGAAAGAACAGAAAAAAAGAGGGAGAAAAGGAAGATATATTTCGGTTTGGGGAAGGAAAAAGAAAACTTGTGTTGAATTTTTATTTTAAAAAACAACTGTGCATCAGCATGAAATCTGACCCCTTTCTGATAGATTTTGTGAAATGGTTTTGAATTTATACCATTTTTAACATATCATAAATTAAAATTTTAACTTATGAATAAAATGTAAATTCACTCAAATTATTAATTATACTCTTTATTAAACAACTTCCTTAGCCTCAACAATTATACTCTCGCTTAAACCTTATTGTTGCTTCTTATGTCTGCCTCACTGGTTCCTTATGATAAAAATAAAGGCATTTTCAGCTCCCTTCTTCCTCCTGCCTTTACTTTCTCTGGCTTGTTCCACTAATCAATTCTTACTGTAGGACAGGACCATCATTTAGTTTCTGAAGTAAGTCCAGCCTAGGGAAGAATTCTTCCAGGAGCAAAACTCCATCACTGAAGTAGATTTGAAATTGTCATACTTCCTAGTAATATAATCAAGCGGCCTAGTCACAAATGTTAAGATATTGTGTTTCTCCCCCAAATTTCCTTGTACTAGATTCATTAATTTGGGACTTAGGGAAAAACTGCTGGTGCTTATGTCACTTAGAAGTCTGTTCTCTCCTATACAGACCCTATCCACAGGACTGAGTTTCTGCATTGACTTCTCACTCTCATTGAGTGAGAGAGGCTGACTTGTTAGCCTATGCTGCTAAACACCATCAGCTTCTTTAAGTTTTATCAAATAGTGAAGCTGAGGAACTGAAAAAGTGGGTAATGACAGGGACACAAATCTGGAAACAGGTCCAGTGGATCTGGGTGTACAGAATTATGGGAGATAAAACTAAAAGAAATGAAGGATGGAAAAACTTTAAAGAAACTCATTTCGCAAGTGTTTAGCCTTTCAGGCACTTTTACTTTCATAACTACTATCCAATATTAGACTGAACTTTAATAGTAACTTTTACAATTTATGGTATGCTCTGACTTTTATTCAGAAAAGCACACACATTTCTGTGTTTGAAAATGTCAAAGAATCACTACAAAATTAGTTCTAATCAGATCCTTGCCATTAGTGAAGTGTGAATTCAGCAGCATTCAGAGGAAATGGCTTTAGGAACATAAAAGTTAATCTATCATGCTAAAAGATCATTGAAAACACTATTTTATAAGCCAAATTGATGGCAGCTATATTAACCAAAATACATTTGCAAAGGAAATTTTTAAGAACTATATCTTTATTTCCATTAGATGAAAGTATGTGCATGTCTCCACTCATATATAAGCAGTTAAAATTATAGGATATTTTATAGTTGGAAAGGACTTAATTATGAAGTCCAACACTGTTATTTTATAGATGAAGGTACTAAGGCCTAGCAAAAGCAGACTAAATAACACATCTAACACCTAGTTAGTGGTAATTCCAACTCCAAGCTCTTTTCCAGTGCTATTTCATTTCTACAACAATCTATTGAACACTTTCTCTGTGTACTGGATCAATGATAAATGGAAAGACCCAGTCTCAGCCTTGAGTTATCACACTTCCCTTAATATTTATGTGAACTAGCTTTCCTATTCTGTATATGTTTAAAAAACATAGCCTTCTTTCTCACCCGTTGACTTCTCCAGAGAGTCATGGTTTTCCTACTGGCCTTTTGCTCCACTTTCCTTGATATATTCTTACAATAATGTTTCATTTTTTGTGACCAAGTTACCCTAAAAGGGACAAATAATTTATCTCAGATTTCCCAAAGTACCCAGAAATATAAGATCTTCATATTTAACTGAGTTTTCTAAAAAAAATAATAACAATAAATGGTATAGTGAGTGGACATTAAATCAGAGCTGTAGCCCTTAGGATTTTTGGTTGTATGTGGTAGAAAAATAAATCTCTAACTACACAAAATCATTCATTCAACAAACAGTTATTGGTTCAAGAATTGGAGAATTAACAGTGAAAAAAATACTCAGAAACTTCTGCTGTCACAGAGTTGCATTTTTCTTTGGGGAGATAGATAATAAACAAGTCATTAAATATAAATATGCAGTGATCACAGAAGGGCACAAGATGTAGTTTATGTTTTAGTTAGGGGAGTAAAGGAAAACTTCATGGAGAAGGTGCATTTAAAGAGAAACTTGAAGAAACTGTAGAAGTCATGTAGACATCTGAAAGATGGCAATTCTAGGCAGAGGAAACAGCACTGTCTCAGATCATGTTAGGAAAAGTGTTGAATGGATTCAGCCTAGACTACTTTCAAACTAATGGCTATGTAGAGTATTATGAGATTACCTGATCATTTAGACTAATTTGCTATGACTGTTGGAGGAGGAAAAAAGGTTCATCTCATCTAAACCAAATGGTTGCCACGTAATCAGGGAAGAGGGGAAGGGATATTGTAATGATAGACACAATGTCCAATATAAAAGCATGGAAAGGTCGCGGGCAAGATAGCTGAATAGGAATAGCTCCAGTCTGCAGCTCCCAGCGAGATCAAAGCAGAAGGTGGATGATTTCTATATTTCCAACTCAGGTACCCAGCTCATCCCATTGGGACTGGTTAGAAAGTGGGTACAGCCCACAAAGGGTGAGAAGAAGCAGGATGGGAGTCATCTCACCAGGGAAGTGCAAGGAGTCAGGGAACTCCCTCCCCTAGCCAAGGGAAGCCATGAGGGACTGTGCCATGAGGAACTGTGCACTTTGGCCCAGATACTACGCTTTTCCCACAGTCTTCACAAGCCACAAACCAGTAAATTCCCTTGGGTGCCTACACCACCAGGGCCGTGGGTTTCAAGCACAAAACTGGGTGGTCATTTGGGCAAACACTGAGCTAGCTGCAGGAGTTTTTTCATACCCCAGTGGTGCCTGGAATGCCAATGAGACAAAACCATTCACCTCCCTGGAAAGGGAGCTGAAGCCAGGTAGCCCAGTGGTCTAGTTTAGTGGATCCTACCCACATGTAGCCCAGCAAGCTAAGATCCACCGCCTTGAAATTCTCACTGCCAGCACAGCAGTCTGAAGTCAACCTGGGATGCTCGAACTTGGTGCAGGGAGGGGCATCCACCATTACTGAGGCTTGAGTAGACAGTTTTCCCCTCACACTGTAAACAAAGCTGCCAGGAATTTTGAACTGGGCAGAGGCCACCGCAGTTCAGCAAAGCCAGACTGCCTCTCTAGATTCCTCCTTTCTGGGCAGGGAATCTCTGAAAGAAAGGCAGCAGCCTCAGTCAGGGACTTATAGATAAAACTCCCATCTCCCTGGGACAGATCAACTGGGGGAAGGGGGGCTGTGGACACAGTTTCAGCAGACTTAAATGTTCCAGCCTGCTGACTCTGAAGAGAGCAGCAAATCTCCCAGCACAGTGCTTGAGCTCTGCTAAGGGACAGACTGCCTCCTCAAGTTGGTCCCTGACCCCCATGCCTCCTGCCTGGGAGACACCTCCCAGCAGGGGTCGACAGACGTCTCATATAGGAGAGCTTCGGCTGGCATTTGGCAGGTGCTCCTCTGGGACGAAGCTTCCAGAGGAAGGAACAGGCAGCAATCTTCACTGTTCTGCAGCCTCTGCTGGTGATATCCAGGCAAACAGGGTCTGGAGTGGACCTTCAGCAAACTCTAGCAGACCTGCAGCAGAGGGGCCTGACTGTTAGAAGGAAAACTAACAAACAGAAAGGAATAGCAACATCAACAAAAAAGAATGTCCACCCAGAAACCCCATCCGAAGGTCACCAACATCAAAGACCAAAAGTAGATAAATCCACGAAGATGAGGAAAGCCAGCAGAGAAAGGCTGAAAATTCCAAAAATCAGAACGCCTCCTCTCCAAAGGATCACAACTCCTCACCACAAGGGAACAAAACTGGACAGAGAGTGAGTTTGACAAATTCACAGAAGTAGGCTTCAGGAGGTGCATAACAACAAACTCCTCCGAGCTAAAGGAGCATGTTCTAACCCAATGCAGGGAAGCTAAGAACCTTGATAAAAGGTTAGAGGAATTGCTAACTAGAATAATCAGTTTCTAGAAGAGCATAAGTGACCTGATAGAGCTGAAAAACAGCACGAGAACTTCGTGAAGCATACACAAGTATCAATAGCCAAATCAATCAAACGGAAAAATGGATATCAGAGATTGAAGAACAATTTAATGAAATAAAGCATGAAGACAAGATTAGAGAAAAAAGAATAAAAAGAGACAAAGCAGCCAAGAAATATGGGACTATGTGAAAAAAACTAAACCTATGTTTGATTGGTGTACCTGAAAGTGATGGGGAGAATGGAACCAAGTTGGAAAACATTCACAGGATATTATCCAGGAGAAGTTCCCCAACCTAGCAAGAAAGTCCAACATCCAAAATCAGGAAATACCAAGAACACCACCAAGATACTCCTTGAGAAGAGCAACCCAAACACACATAATCATCAGATACACCAAGGTTGAAATGAAGGAAAAAATGTTAAGGGCAGCCAGAGAGAAAGGTCAGGTTACCCACAAAGGGAAGACCATCAGACTAACAGTGGATCTCTCTGCAGAAACTCTACAAGCTAAATGAGAGTGGGGGCTGATATTCAGCATTCTTAAAGAAGAGAATTTTCAACCCAGAATTTAATATCCACCCAAACTAAGCTTCATAAGCAAAAGAGAAATAAACTCCTTTACAGAGAAGCAAATGCTGAGAGATTTTGTCACCACCAGGCCTGCCTTACAAGAGCTCCTGAGGGAAGCACTGAATATGGAAAGGAAAAACCAGTACCAGCCACTGCAAAAACATACCAAATTGTAAAGACCATCAACGCTATGATGAAACCTCATCAAATAGTGGGCAAAATAACCAGCTAGCATCATAATGATGGGATCAACTTCACACATAACAATATTAACCTGAAATGTAAATGGGCTAAATGCCCCAGTTAAAAGACACAGACTGGCAAATTGGATAGTCAAGACCCATCGGTGTGTTGTATTCAGGAGACCCATCTCACGTGCAAAGATACATATAGGCACAAAATAAAGGGATGGAGGAAGATCTACCAAGCAAATAAAAAGTTAAAAAACAAACAAACAGGGATTGCAATCTTAGTCTCTGATAAAACAGACTTTAAACCAACAAAGATCAAAAAAGACAAAGAAGGGCATTACACAATGGTAAAGGGATCAATGCAACAAGAAGAGCTAACTGTCTCAAATATATATGCACCAAATACAGGAACACCCAGATTCATAAAGCAATCTCTTAGAGACCTACAAAGAGACTTAGACTCCCACACAATAATAGTGGGAGACTGTAACACCCCACTGTCAATATTGGACAGATCAACAAGACAAAAAGTTAACAAAGATATTCAGGACTTGAACTCAGCTCTGGACCAAGCAGACCTAATAGGTGTCTACAGAACTTTCCATCCCAAATCTACAGAATATACATTCTTCTCAGCACCACATCGGACTTATTCTAAAATTGACCACATAATTGGAAGTAAAACACTCCTCAGCCAATGCAAAAGAATGGAAATCATAACAGTCTCTCAGATCACAGTGCAATCAAATTAGAACTCAGGATTAAGAAACTCATTCAAAACTACACAACTACATGGAAACTGAACAACTTGCTCCTGAATGACTACTGGATAAATAACAAAATTAAGGCAGAAAGAAATAAGTTCTTTGAAACCAATGAGAACAAAGACACAGTGTACCAGAATCTCTGGACACAGGTAAAGCAGTGTTTAGAGGGAAATTTATAGCACTAAATGCCTACAGGAGAAAGCAGGAAAGATCTAAAATCGACACCCTGACATCACAATTAAAAGAACTAGAGCAGCAAGAAAAAACAAATTCAAAAGCTAGGAGAAGACAAGAAATAACCAAGATCAGGGCAGAACTGAAGGAGCCAGAGACAAAAAAAACCCTTCAAAATATCAATGAATCCAGGAGCTGGTTTTTTGAAAAAAAAAAATCAACAAAATAGATTGACTGCTTGCCAGACTAATAAGAAAGAAAAGAGAGAAGAATCAAATACACACAATAAAAAATGATGAAGGGGATATCACCACTGATCCCACAGAAATAAAAACTACCATCAGGGAATACTACAAACAACTCTACACAAATAAATTTAAAAATCTAGAAGAAACAGATAAATTCCTGGACACATACATCCTCCCAAGACTAAACCAAGAAGAAGTCGAATCCCTGAACAGATCGATAACAAGTTCTGAAATTGAGGCAGTAATTAATAGCCTACCAATAAAAAAAAGCCCAGGACCAGACAGATTCACAGCCAAATTCTACCAGAGGTACAAAGAGGAGTTGATACCATTCCTTCTGAAACTATTCCAAACAATAGAAAAAGAGGGACTCCTCCCTAACTCATTTTATGAGGCCAGCATCATCCTGATACCAAAACCTGGCAGAGACACAACAAAAAAAAGAAAATTTCAGGCTAATATCCCTGATGAACATCAATGTGAAGATCCTCAATAAAATACTGGCAAACAGAATCCAGCAGCACATCAAAAAGCTTATCCACTGCGATCAAGTCAGCTTCATCCCTGGGATGCAAGGCTGGTTCAACATATGCAAATCAATAAATGTAATCCATCACATAAAGAGAACCAATGACAAAAACCACATGGTTATCTCAATAGATGCAGAAAAGGCCTTTGATAAAATTCAACACATCTTCATGCCAAAAACTCTCAATAAACTCGGTACTGATGGAACATATCTTAAAATAATAAGAGCTATTTATGACAAACCCACAACTCAATATCATACTGGAAGGATTCCCTTTGAAAACCAGTACAAGACAAGGATGTCCTCTCTCACCACTCCTGTTCAACACAGTATTGGAAGTTCTGACCAGGGCAAACAGGCAAGAGAAAGCAATAAAGGATATTCAGATAGGAAGAGAAGTCAAATTGTCTCTGTTTGCAGATGCCATGATTGTGTATTTAGAAAACCCCATCATCTCAGCCCAAAATCTCCTTAAGCTGATAAGCAACTTCAGCAAAGTCTCAAGATACAAAATCAATGTGCAAAAATCACAAGCATTCCTATACACCAATAATAGACAAACAGAGAGCCAAATCATGAGTGAACTCTCATTCACAATTGCTACAAGGAGAATAAAATACCTAGGAATACAACTTGAAAGACCTCTTCAAGAAGAACTATAAACCACTGCTCAAGAATACAAGAGAGAACACAAACAAATGGAAAAACAATCCATGCTCATGGATAGGAAGAATCAATATCACGAAACTGGCCATACTGCCCAAAGTAATTTATAGATTCAATGCTATCCTCATCAAGCTACCATTGACTGCTTTCACAGAATTAGAAAAAACTACTTTAACTTTCATATGGAACCAAAAAAGAGCCCATATAGCCAAGACAATCCTAAGCAAAAATAACAAAGCTGGAGGCATCATGCTACCCAATTTCAAACTATACTACAAGTCTACAGTAACCAAAACAGCATGGTATTGGTACCAAAACAGATATATAGACTAATGGAACAGAACAGAAGCCTCAGAAATAATGCCACACATCTACAACAATCTGATCTTTGACAAATCTGACACAAACAAGCAATGGGGAAAAGATTCCATATTTAATAAATGGTGTTGGGAAAACTAGCTAGCCAAATGCAGAAAACTGAAACTGGACCACCTCCTTATACCTTACACAATAATTAACTCAAGATGGATTAAAGACTTAAACATAAGACTTACAACCATAAAACCTCCCCTAGAAGAAAACGTAGGCAATACCATTCAGGACATAGGCATGGACAAAGACTTCATGACTAAATCACCAAAAGCAATGGCAACAAAAGCCAAAACTGACAAATGGGCTCTAATTAAACTAAAGTGCTTCTGCACAGCAAAAGTAACTATCATCAGAGTGAACAGGCAACCTACAGAATGGGGGAAAATTTTTGTAATCTATCCATCTGACAAAGGGCTAATATCCAGAATCTACAAAGAACTTAAACAAATTTACAAGAAAAAAATATCAACCTCATCAAAAAGCCTGCAAAGGATATGAACAGGCCCTTCTCAAAAGAAGACATTTATGCAGCCAACAAACATATGAAAAAAAACTCATCATCACTGGTCATTGGAGAAATGCAAATCAAAACCATAATGAGATACCATCTCACGCCAGTTAGAATGGTGATTATTAAAAAGTCAGGAAACAACAGATGCTGGAGAGGATATGAAGAAATAGGAATGCTATTACACTGTTGGTGGGAGTGTAAATTAGTTTAACCATTGTGGAAGACTGTGTGGCGAGTCCTCAAGGATCTAGATACAGAAATACCCTTTGACCCAGCAATCCCATTACTGGGTAGATACCCAAAGGATTATTATAAATCATTCTACTATAAAGACATATGCACATGTATGTTTATTGCAGCACTGTTCATAATAGCAAAGACTTCGAACCAACCCAACTGCCCATCAATGATAGACTGGATAAAGAAAATATGGTACACATACACCATGGAATACTATGCAGTCATACAAAATAATGAGTTCATGTCCTTTGCAGGGACATGGATGAAGCTGGAAGCCATCATTCTCAGCAAACTAACACAGGAACAGAAAACAAAGCACTGCATGCTCTCACTCATAAGTAGGAGTTGAACAACGAGAACACATGGACACAGGGAAGGGAACATCACACACTGGGGCCTGTTGGGAGGTGGGGGGCTAGGGGAGGGATAGCATTAAGAGAAATACCTAATGTAGGTGATGGGTTGATGGGTGGAGCAAACCACCATGGCACATGCTTACCTATTTAACAAACCTGCACGTTCTGCACATGTATCCCAGAACTTAAAGTATAATTAAAAAAATAAATGCATGGAAAAATGGAAACGCAAATGACTTAAAATTAAATACTGGATGCAACTTTTTTTTTTGATACAGAGTCTCACTCTATCACCCAGCCTAGGGTGCAGTGACACGATTTCAACGACCTTTTTAGCATGATGGATCAACTTTTATGTTTCTCACTGCAGCCTCTATCACCTGGGCTCAATTGATCCTCCCACCTCAGTCTCCAGAGTAGCTGGGACTACAGGCTTGTGCCATCACACCTGGCTAATATTTTTGTATTTTTTGTAGAGATGTGGTTTTGCCATGTTGCCCAGGCTGGTCTCAAACTCCTGGACTCAAGCAAGCCTCCTGCCTTGGCCTCCCAAAATATTGGGATTACAGGTATGAGCCACTGCACCCAACCTAGATGCAACTATTATCACAAGCTTTTGGCAATTCCTATCCTGGGAAATCCTCAATGGCTGGTTTTACTATGAAGATTCCCCAGCCGAAAAGGATTTCCACATTGCATGACTTTCTGTTCCTTAAAATCTTTTTCAAATTTGTTTTTCATTCTACTTTGCAGGCTCCTTAAACCACTCTACCCCATGTTGTCACCGGAAAATAAAAATCCACATCACTTGTCACTTGATCGTACAGAGGAATGAAATTCAAGTCAGTTGTGTATATATACGAATTCATTAAGGTGGCCCATTAAATGAATAACTGTTCACTCTAGGTTTGAACCTTTTAACAGAATGGAAGAACTTACAGAGTTTTTGAAAATTTTGCTGTTTTTCCTTAAATATGTATCAATTTTCATTCTTCCTCTATGAACCTCTGTAAGTGACAAGGAACTATAATGAGTTTTTCTTTTTCTTTATTTTATTTTGTATTTTATTTTATTTTATTTTACTTTTTATTTTTGAGACAGGGTCTCACTCTGTCACCCAGGCTGGAGTGCAGTGGCACAACCATAGCTCACTGCAGCCTCAACCTCAAACTCTTGGGCTTAAGTAATTTTCCTACCTCAGCCTCCTAAGTAGCTGAGACTACAGGCATGTAACACTATGCCCAGCTAATTATTATTATTCTTTTTTTTTTGAGAGGTGAAGTCTCGCTATGTTGTGCAGGCTGGATTTGAACTCCTGAGCTCTTCCTCTGCCTTCTAAACTGCTGGGATTACAGGTGTGAGCCACAGTGCTTGGCTAGAACTACACAATTTTTTTAAAGCAGATATGAATTGTCTTAGAAAACAGGAGCAGCAAGAAAGCCAGAATTACATATAATTATATGAAATATTTTTGTTTTAAACAGATGTTTTCTCTGTCCTACAATAATTATTCAGTGATTTGAGAACTTTAAAGAAGTTATAGACAGAATGCTGTAATAGCTAAGTAGAATGGGCATCTAATTCTGCCAAACATGTCTACGGAACAGTACTACATTTATCTATAGATAATGCTAAAGCCA
This sequence comes from Hylobates moloch, assembly GCF_009828535.3. NCBI lineage: Eukaryota > Metazoa > Chordata > Mammalia > Primates > Hylobatidae > Hylobates > Hylobates moloch. The sequence continues at coordinate 63,553,947 of NW_026652291.1, read as the reverse complement.
CTGAAAGCTTCCAAGACACAAAATTATATTTTAGAATAACTCTAAAAGTTATGGATAAGCAGTTAGGAGGATGATGAATAAAACTAGATGCCATGTTGCCAGTTTGAAAGCTACATCTATAGCCTACTATAGGAGAATAAGGAAATGGTCCAAAGCAGTGAAAGAACTGCTAGAAAGTGGTTCCCATTTAAACACATATAATTATCAAGTTGAATTATTATGGTTCTTTTCTAATATTTCCTATCAAACAAACCATAGCAATATGGGGTGACGTCTTTGGAAGCATAAAGGTTGAGTGAACAACTTGTTATTTTTGCCACATCATTTTGCATTTTGTTATTTTGCCAATATCTTTTTTTTTGTTTTCCGATTAACACACTTGAATTTTGCTTTGAGGGAAGTGGTCTTCTCTCATTAGGTCCAGTCTAGTTAGGAGATCAATCAAGAGGATTTGCTTCCCTTCATGTTCTTCAATTTAGATCAATAAGATATGTTTTATCTGAAATTTGTGACAGAGCAAGAAGTAAACAAGAAAGTAAAAGAAGACTGAGAGGGTTTGGTCTGTTTTATCCCATCAGCAATACCTGATGAGTTCTTTGTTGTTGCTACCAGGATTCCAAAAGCTGCCCTGAGTTTTATTTTTTAAGGTTTTTCTGGTTTCTTTTTAAATAAGCTATCCTTGTATCTTCTTACATCCTCCAAGAAATTGTTTTTTTCCTACATTAGCTAGGGTGAGCTTCTGTTCCTTATAACAAAAGCAACTTAAATAATACAAAACTATCATAAAAAAAATGAATCAAGACATAACAGGATGAAAAACCAGGCCTCTTAACCAATCTAGAGGCTTTTCTACCATGTCATGCTACTTCTAAATATTGAACAAGAGAAAATATTTTTCAAACATGAGAAACATAATGTCTAATGGAAATGTGTTTTTCAACACTGTAATAATATAAAGAAGGATATAGTAGCAGGTTTAGATCCCATAAGATACTGGTAAAGAACAAATTCGATATTATACATGCTAGGACTTTATGTTAGTATGACCTACCTCAGCCAGTTATGAAAATTATATGAAAATCTTGAACAAATCTAATGCAGTTGTGGGAGTCTAGTAGTGATGGATCACATAGCAAGTTCTTGGACCTTATCATCAAAACAGTCTGGGAATTTCTGAGCTCTCACTGTTGCTGCAAAAAAAAAAAAAAAAAAAAAAAAATCCATTTTGTGGTTTGTGCATGAATTAAAGAATCTTCAGTCAAGACTTTAAATTGGAGATTTTGCAAATAATAAAAATCCTAGTTAGTAATGTAATATAGAAATGTAAAATCATCTTCCGGGTTCACTGAGTGTGCAAGAATAAAATTTAATGGAACCGGCAAGCTTCTTTCTGCTTGGTTTGTTTGCCCCCAAGTTTAAGTGATGATCAGACTCTTCAGACTGCACCTTGATCTCTCTGGCTTCTGGAAGTGAAAGAATTCTTTAATTTATTTTTGCTAAGCAGGAAGCATTGCTTCGTTCACAGTAAAAATCAAGCAGAAACGTGTAATACGGAAGCTATTCAGAATGAAGAAGGATGAATTCAAAGAGAAACAAATCAACAGACTGAAAAATCCTGAAAGCTGACACATATCAATGGTGAAAACATTGGTAGATTGCCAGAAAGTATTTTGGCAAAAGATATTCAAATTTAGAAGAGCTAACTTCAGAATGAGGAAAGGCAGTTAGCTAGAGAAAAAAGCGAAAACAAAAGTGAATAAAAAAATTGGAGTTGATTTTAAGATGAGACACTGATAGTCCTTTTGTTTTAATGACAAAAAAAAAAACAAAAAAAGTTAAAATCTTTTTATTTGCTGAAGAATTACTGAAAATGAAAATCCATTGTAACTAAGCAACAACACTATGATTTCTCTGATTTAATAGGCTGTCATATAATCAACAAGAGAAAATAAGAATATTGTAAATAAAGTGTAATTTTACTGACCCTGGCCAAACAGATCTGAAAAGTATAGGCCACATCCTCCCATTGATCCATTCTCCAAAGCTCCACTGATGGAGGTAAGACATTAACAGTCTTAGCTGAAAACTGATTATCTTCACAATTCAGGATGGCAGGACAGCAGATCAATATGTCTAGATGTGTTCTTTAAGTATGCAATTAATTTATTTAAGATATTTTTCATCAGTTGAGTTACAGAATAAATAATTTGACAAGGAGGTTTTGAATTAATTGTGAAACACATGTAACAGAAGATAGCACTAAAATGCAATGGAGTAATCTAAGAGGCCAAAAAAGAGAAGACAAATGAAGCTTCCTTGACCAAATAAAAAAACATTTGAATTCCTATATATTGATTTATTGTGCCCATAGATAACATTATTTTACTTTTTGCTTATCTGGATGACAATCTGTGCAGTAGAGGTGCAATGGTATCTTATAAATATGTCTTGTCAGTCTTCTAAATTTCCTTTGTGAAAAACATTACTTTTATGAGCTATGGAAAGTTACTTTAATAACTAAATGACACAGAAGATAATAGACAAATACCATATATTATAGATGCATTCAAAGTACAAGTAAAAGTTTGTATGATTAAATTAGAACATAAAATTAAATTCTACACCAGAGAAGATTAAAAAATGGTTAGCTTGAAAACCTGAATTGGCATGCATTTCTTTCTTTAGACATTCAGCCTTCTTGTGACTTATTTCTAAATTTATTGAAGCTTAGCTTCAACAGAAAATATTTTGAATTGCTGATCTTCTTCTTAGAGAATTCCTCTATTCCCCAGTAATCTCTAAGTTTGCTTTATCATAGACATGAATTTCAATGCAATATTTAATAACTGTCATCATCTGTATAGGCAGATGTCAACTATCAGGACAAAAATCGGATGACTAGAATTGACCATCCCTTCAACTTATATCTTCTTTTATGATATTAAATTTCTGTAAGATATTGATGACCTATGCATCAAATTTATCTGTTACATAAGAAAATCAGTTTATTAGGCAAGCAGGCTGAGAATGGGTTAGTTCCTCTGTAAGTTTTACTCTTGTCATAGTGTAGACAGTGACCTCTACTTAGAATACTATTATTTTAACATTTGGACCATTTTTGACATAGATGGAAAAGATGTGAAAAAAAGGAGCACAAGTTCCTAGACATAATCGAGCTTTTCCTGTTATAAATAAATTATTAACATGACTACATCACTTTAACAACTCAAAACTGTATAAAGAAATGTAAGCGACAGTAAGAATTAAAGAAACACAAACACCTCAACACTACCTTCATCTGTGAGCAATTAGGGTTTGGCTCAATCATGGCTTTATTGGTGAGGAGACTTCTGTTTAGGAATTTCTTCTGGTCCATAATCATTCAAAACTTTGGATTTACATGGGAAAGCCTTTAAATATAAGGCTGTACCAGAGAAAAGGTATTCATGTATATATCCTATATATGGGTATATATAGATATGGGAGAGATAGATATATATATATATGCCCTATGGATTCATGGGCATTGATTTTTTTGATTACGTATATATTTATTTTTTTGATTTTATATATATACACACACATACATATAATAAAAAGAAATATGTATGTGTAGTTGGCCTTCTGTAGCCATGGGTTCCACATCTGCAATTCAATCAACCATGGATGCAAAATATCTGGCTACAGAGGGTTGACTAAGGCACGTGAGATTCCACGAATTTTGGAATGTTTGAGGGTCTTAGAACCAATCCCCCACGGATTGCGAGGGACAAGGGATGACTGCATCAGCATTGTTGACTCGAAACAACTGTATTTATTTGTCAAATAAATACAGAGTGTATCAGATGTTTCTTTTGCATTTACTATTGTGTGATCCATTCCTTTCCAAAGTTATTAGATATCAGCACCTTCCCCCCTCTTCCTTCATTAATATTTTCTTCCCGTACACTAGTAATACAGTTACAGTCTCTTGTCACAATCTGCATTCCATCCTGGGATCTTCTGACCTCCTAGATGATTTTTAAAAATATTCACATATGTTAAGTTTCACTCTTGTACTATAAAGTTCTGAGTTCTATAAGTTTTTGGCAAACGTATAATGTCATGTACCCACCATTACAGTATCACACAAGATGATTTCATCCCCTAAAAAAAGTACCCTAATTTTTTTTTTTACCTATTTGACCCTCCTTCCCTTTGACTGAACCCCAGGTAACCACCAAACCTTTTACTGTCTTTATAGGATTGCCCTTTTTCAGAATGTCATATAATTGGAATCATAAAGTATGTACATTTTCAGCCTTCTTACAATTAGCAAACTGCATTTCAAGATGTTCCACATCTTTTCATGTCTTGAGAGCTCTTTTATTTTACTACTGAAGAATATTCCAATGTATTGATGTAACACAATTTGTTTATCCATCCACCTATTGAAGCGTATCTTGGTTGCTTCCAGTTTTTGGTAATTACGAATAGTTAGTTTAAACATTCATATGAATGTGTGTACATAAGTACATACATACTTGTGTGTATATAAGTATTCATATCATTTGAGTAAATACCCAGGAGTGCAATTACTGTATATAGTAAGACTATGTTTAACTTTGTTTAAAAAATTGAACATTTAAATTAAAATATATTACTTTGGGAGGCCGAGTCGGGCGGATCACGAAGTCAGGAGATCGAGACCATCCTTGCTAACACGGTGAAACCCCGTCTCTACTAAAAAATACAAAAAATTAGCCGGGCGAGGTGGCGGGTGCCTGTAGTCCCAGCTACGCGGGACGCTGAGGCAGGAGAATGGCGTGAACCCCGGCGGGGCGGAGCCCGCAGTGAGCCGAGATCGCGCCACTGCACTCCAGCCTGGGTGAAAGGGCGAGACTCCGTCTCAAAAAAAAAAATAAAATAAAATATATTAAATATTGAAAATATTTTTTAATACTACCAAAATGTCTTACAAAGTTCCTAGACTGTTTTGATTTCTCTTTTTTAAAAAATAACTTCAACTTTTATTTTAGATTCAGGAGGTACATGTACAGGTTTGTTATACAGGTGTACTGCATGACACTGAGTTTTGGGGTATGAATGATCTTATCACCCAAGTAGTAAGCTTAGTACCCAATAGGTAGTTTTTCAACCCTTGCCTCCCTCCATTCCTCCTCTTTCTGGTAGTCCCAGTGTCTATTGTTGCCAGCTTTATGTCCATGTGTACCCAGTGTTTAGCTTCCACTTGTAAATGAGAACATGTGGTATTTATTTTTTTTTTTCCTGCATTAATTTGCTTAGGATAATGGTCTCCAGCCTATCCATGTTGTTGCAAAGGAAATGCTTTCATTCCTTTTTCTGGCTGCATAATATGCCATGGTGTATATGTCCCACATTTTCTTTATCCAATCCACCATTGAATGGGCATCTAGGTTAATTCCGTGTCTTTGCTTTTGTAAATAGTGCTTCAGTGAATATACAACTGCATGTGTTTTTGGTAAAATAATTTATGTTCCTCTGGGTGTATACCCCGTAATGGGATTGCTGGGCTGAATGGTAGCTCTGTTTTAAGTTCTTTGAGAAATCTTCAAACTGCTTTCCACAGTAACTGAACTAGCTTGCATTCCCACCAACAGTGGGTATGTAGCGTTTCCTTTCCTCCATGGCCTAGCCAGCAACTGTTCTTGTTTTTGTTTGTTTTGCTTTGTTTTGTTTTTTACTTTAGAAAATGGCCATTGTGATGGGTGAGAGATGATATCTCATTGTGGTTTTGACTTGCTTTTCTCTGATGACTAGTGATGTTGAGCATTGTTTCATATGTTTTTTGGTCACTTGTACGTCTTGTTGAGAAATATCTGTCCTGTCCTTTGCTCACTTTTTAATGGGTTTGCTTTTAGCATGTTGAATTGATTAAAGTTCCTTATGGATTCTGGATATTAGACCTTTGTCATATGAGTAATTCGGAATATTTGCTCTCATTCTGTAGGCTGTCTGTCTACTCTGTTGATAGTTTGTTTTGCTGTGTAGAAGCCCTTTAGTTTAATTAGGTCCCACTAGTTAATTTTCATTTGTTGTTTCTGAGGACTTAGTCATGACTTCCTTGCCAAAGCTAATGTTTAGAATGGTATTTCTGCCAAGGCTAAATGTTTAGAATGGCATTTCATGGGTTTTCTTCTAGGATTCTTATGGTTTGAGGTCTTATATTTAAATCACAAATTCACCTTGAGTTAATTTTTGTATACAGTAAAAGACAGAGATCCAGTTTCACTCTTCTCCATGTGGCTACCCAGTTATGCTACCACCATCTACTGAATAGGGAGTCCTTTTCCCATGGTTTATCTTCATCAACTTTGTCAAACATCAGATAGTTGTAGGTATGCAGGTTTATTTCTGGATTTTCTATTCTGTTCCTAAATAGAAATAGGATATTTCTATTCTATCTATGTGCCTGTTTTTGTATCAGTACCATGCTGTGTTGGTTACTGTAGCCTTATAGCATAGGTTGAAGTCAGGTTAACAACGAGAATTAATTGTTGCTCTTCATTGTCATCAGAATTGTATTGTCAGTTTGGGGGATTTTAGTGAGTCTAATAGTTATAAAATGGTGTTGCATTGTTGTTTTAATTTGGAATTCCCTTATAAGAAATAATTATGCACATCTTTCATATGCTTATTTGTCATGTGTCTATATTCTCTGGTGAGGTGTCTAGATGGGTTATATGTTTTCTTACTGTTGAGCTTTAAGAGTTTTTTATGTTTTGGATACTAGTCCTTTAACTGACATGCAAGACAAAGGAAACCACATCATAAAGTTCACAAGGATAAAATTCACAAGGCAAAGAAGATCAGAAAATGGATCTGGCTAGGATATAGGGCTAGCAAACAGGGCTCCAAGAGAGAAAATGAAAATAGAGATTTTTTTTCATGTCAGTATATATGACACTTGTTTAAAATTAAAAATATAAAACTAATGGGGACAAAGGTTAAACTTTAAGTTTGAAAATCTTTCCCTTCAACCATGGATTGAATAATGAACATGAAATACACACCAAGGAACACTACAAAGCCGTAAAAAAAATGAAGTCATGTTCTTTGCAGCAACATAGGTGCAATTGAAGACCATTTTCCTAAGCAAACTAATGCAGGAACAGAAGACCAAATACCACATGTTCTCACTTATAAGTGAAAGCTAAGCATTGGGTATACATGGATATAAAGATGGTAACAACAGCCACTGGGGACTACTAGAGTGGGTGGGGAGGATGGCGAGCAAGGGTTGAAAAATTAACTGTTGGGTATCTGCTTATTACTTTAGTGACAGGACCATTTGTGTCCCAAACCTCAGCTTCACACAATATGCCCACGTAACAAACCTGCACATGTACCTTCTGAATCTAAAACAAAAGTTGAAGTTATTTTAAAAAAGAAAGAAAATCTTTCTAATCACTAATTCTACCATTTTGCTATTTTTGTCTAAATTCAAATTTGTTTAGGGGCTGTCATATAGGCACCAAAATTTATGTGGCACATGTAAACTTAGAAACTAACATATGTAAACATCATCTAAATCCATAAACCTTATTTCAAAATAAATTTACATAATATGTAAACAAACAAGTTTTCAATCAAAGTTTAATCAACTTATTATTAAATATTAATATAAAACTGACATTCCCTCTAATTTATGTAACTGCTGATCAAGAAAACCTCTAATTTACTTGTGGTTTCAAACCTCATTTGTCTTCTTCAAGTAACTGGAAAATATGCTATAGGCAAAAATTATTAAAGTCAACTTATGGAGTCTAATTTATTTCAACTTGAGAAAGGGCATTTTAAACCAATTAAGCCTAAAATTATGTAGGTTCTTTTTAAAATGTATGCTAACCTTTTTTAAGCTTTCAAATACACTTAAATACTCTGATCATATTATGTGGCCAAAACATGCTAACTTTTAAAATATTTAAATATGTCTAATTATTTTTTGATATAAGTATGCCCAGTTTTATGTCTTAGATATGACTGCCACTTGAGATAAGGTAACCACATAATTTACCATCCAAAGAAGCGCAGTTTTGTGAATAAAAGAAGACAATAGTGGCCAGGCATGGTGGCTCACGCCTGTAATCTCAGCACTTTGGGAGGCCGAGGTGGGTGGATCACAAGGTCAGGAGATCGAGACCATCCTGGCTAACACAGTGAAACCCCGTCTCTACTAAAAATCTAAAAATTAGCCGGCTGTGTTGGCAGGCGCCTGTAGTCACAGCTACTTGGGAGGCTGAGGCAGGAGAATGGCGTGAACCTGGGAGGCAGAGCTTGCAGTGAGCCGAGATGGTGCCCCTGTACTCCAGCCTGGGTGACAGAATGAGACTCTGTTTCAAAAAAAAAAAAAAAAGAAAACAATAGAAATAATAATAATAATAGTAATCACAAGATAATGGACATAAAGCAGTCTATCCTGGGCAAATCTGCACAAAGGGTTAAACCTAACCTTAATTCAAAAAAATAAAAGACAAACATTACCAAAAGTACACAAAAGGTTATGAAATACCCAGCTAATATAATAATATTTCTATTATGTATAGTAGATTCTTAATAATTCATTTACCAATGTAAAGATCTTCACATAGTTGAAAGAGACAACTTTATCTTACCCTGTTAATAAAGAGTTGGAAACTGAAAATAAGGCAGCCAATTTTTCTTATCTTATGGAACTATTTAAAAATATATTGAAAGTCTTCAAAAATTATCCTACTCCAAACTTATCCACCTAATAATTTCCCTGAAAAGCTACCATTAAAAATTAATTATTTAAGACCACATTTCTCAAAGTCTGCTCAAGGCATAACAGATTGTCAAATACTATTGGTTACAGCAGAATCTTAGGAAAATATCCTATTTTGGACTAAGACCTTCAGATACAGACAAGCAAAATCTGTTTTTCCTTTTATGGAAAGTAAAAGAGATGAATATACCTTAACCCCTTGCTTGTTGTTCATAAGAAAGGGCAAGACGAAGTACCTCTTTTTAGAAATAGATATGTATCTGCAAGAAGACAGGACAAAGAGCAATGTCTGAAAGTTTTCTGCTTAAACCTCCTCTTTTTAGAAATCCTGACTTTGTTTTTTATATTTTTATAAAATTTGAGAGATAGTTTCCCAAATAGATGAAGATCCGAAAAGATAAAGGAATACTGAGTTTTACAATAAGTGCACAATAACCTGGGGATAGAAAGGTGGGGAATATATTACCAGTTAACAGTAAACAGAGGAAGTAGCTGCAGTGGCAATTTGCCAAAAACTTGCTTAGCAAAGAGATTGCTGGGAAGATGTTTCTGTTAACTACTGCTGCATAATAACACCACCTCAAAGCTTAGTGGTTCAAAACAATTATTTTACTGCTGTTTATGTTTCCATGGTTTGACCGGGTTCAGTTGGGTGGTTCTGATCTGTGTGATGTCAGCAAGGTGGGGTACAATCACCTGGGGGTTTAGCAGGGCTGAAAGTTCAAGACGGCTCATTCGCATGGCTTCCAGCTGGTGCTGTCTATTGACAAGGGACTCAGCTAGGTTCATGGACCAGAGTGTTCTCCATGTGGCCTTTCCATACAGATTTGGCTTTTCCACAGCCTGGCTACCAGATTCTAAGGGGCAGGAAGTACAAGCTACCTGTTGTAGGTTGGATTCTCAAGAAGATTCTGCGAAGTTTTATGTACAAGATGTTTGTTAGGAATCACCACCCGAGGAAAAAAGCAGAGCAGGATTAGGCAGAGAGAGAAGTCAAACTGTGATGTGGCTGTTTAACATGCATGCTTGTCACACATCAGGACAAAATGTTCAGACCTTTATATGCTCCCTTTGTCCTGAGAGTATGATCTCAGGTAAGCCAGGTCTCTACAGCTGAGGTACATGTTGAAGGAGTTCAAGGCTTTTTGCCATCTTCATTCCTTACTGCTGCACAACAAGTTCTTTTCTAAGGAGGGGATCTGAGCAGCATATCTTGTATCTACCACACTACCAATCCTCTTAAATTCTGGGCCTGTGAGTCCCAAAACAGCAATTTCACCAGTTTCATAGCCATTTGACTGATCAGAGTTAGTCACAAGAGCAGCCCATAGTCTAGGAAAGGGGAGATAAACTCCATCACTTGATACTAGGACTAACATGCATGTACAAGAAGGGGAAGAATTTGGAGAGGCATTCCAGATTCCGCCCTCTGGCAGTAACAATTATCACACCAAGTACAATCACCACATCACAAGATCCCCACAAATTCCCATTCCATTATGTATCAGCTCATATCCAACACTCCTGTCATCTATTGACAGAGGTAGATGCAGATGGGGGAGACTTTTCACAGTCCTCAGGAGCAATTGTGAACTAAAAAAATGAAACAACACCAATAAAATCATTTTCTGACCTGCACAATATACAAGAGTGGAAAAGGGTCATGGCAGCCACAATAGAAACCTCCAATTTTAAACAGTGAAACAGGAGACCCATAGCAGTTACTAGTTCATAGTAATTCTGAGATCGAGAAAGACTTGTCACCATTTTCTTTGTTTCAAGGGACAGAAAATATTTCTTTATTAGGGTCAATTTCTGCTACCGAAGAGTGGTTCCCCATAGCTCTGCCTTCTGAGTCATCCTTCTCTTTCCATAAGAAATGGAATGTGTTTGCAGTGAAATCATGTTCTCATAGGAGATTAATAACACATGAGGTCTTATTTCAATTTGAACTACTTCTGTCTCTTTTACTCCAACTTGTTAAAATTTCTTTAAAATTTTTTAGTCTCCTGTCTATACTGTTATTTTAAAACAGACTTCTTTAGAACACACTCCTCTCTACCTTGGCCTTAGAATCAGGGTGCTATGGGGACAATACTTTTACATTCTTAAAAATCCCTTTTGGGATTAAGAGGCAGTCCATTAAGATTGTGAGAAACTCTGTTGTCTAGGTGAGAGGTCAAAGAAGGCAAGCCCTTAAGATTCTTTAAAAGCCCCATTATCTATATGAGAGAGTCTAAGGGATAATCCCTTTGTCTTTCTGAGGACTGTACAAAGAGACTTCCAATTATACCCTTAACTGATGTTCACTTTCGCTCTGAGGCTGTTCTGGTACCACTCTGAATCTGATCTTTGTCTCCAGGTTTTTATTTATTCTGAAAACTTTTTGTGGGCTGAAGGGGTTAGATAAAAGAATAATTTATGTTTCAACCTACAAATACTGGTTCAAATGTGTTTCTTCTAGATCAGAGGTGGGTAGACTTTGGCCCACAGGTAAAATGCAGACTGTCGCCTACTTTGGTCAACAAAGTTTTTTTAGAACACAGCCATACCCATTCATTTACACATTGTCTATATATTTTATGCTATAACTACAGACTTGAGTAGTTGCTAGAGACACCATACAGCTTGAAAAGCATAAAATATTTGCTATCTGGTCCAATACAGAAGATGTTTGCTGACCCACACTCCAGACACTGGTTGAAAATTGAACAGTTCCTTCTTTAGTTTATTTTACCCTATTAATGATCATACACAACTAAAAGAAACCAGTTGGCACTTTCAACATTCTGTGTAGAAATCTCATTAGCCAAATACGGAGGTTCATTAGATATATTTTCTACCTTTTATATTTCTGCAAGTTACAGCATTGTCAAACATTCTGCCACTCCACAATAGGGCAGAACAGAGTCACCTCTCCCCCAGGCTCCAATAACAATTTCCTTGCTATCTTACAGCTGCCATTAACTGTTTCTTTGAGGCTCCTTTGGCTGATAGCCACTGAGTGGTCACATATTTTAGGTTTTTGTTACAGCAGTACCCCACTTCTAGTTATCAATTTCTGTTATAGTTATCTATTGCTGCAAAAAATCCCCAAACTTAATGGCTTAATATAACAACTGGTTTATTGTCTATCATGACTTAAGGTTAACTTAGCTCAGATGGCATCTTCTATTCCACATGTCAGCTGGGGCTACAATCATCTGGAGTCTCAATTGACCTGAAATGCTTAATATGTATGCTTTAGTTATTAATTGCTGTACAATATGTTACTCCAGAACTTGGCAGCTTGAGAATACAAAAATTTATTATCTCACAGATTTTGTGGATCCAGAATCCAAGAGAAACTTAACTGGGTGGTTCTGTCTCAGGGTCTCTCCTGTGGTTGAGTCAAGCTATCAGCTAAATTTGCATTCATTTGAAGTAAGATAGACTCACTTCATGGTGGGCCTCAGTTCCTCACCAGATAGGCCTCTCCATAGGCTACCTGAGTGTCCTCAGAACATAACAGCTGGCTTCCCCCAGAGAGAGTGATCTCAGAGAGGGCCACCAAGATGGAAACCACAGCGCATTTTATAATGTAATCTTGGAAGTGACAATCATCACCTCTGTAGTACTCAAACAAACTAACACTGATACAGTGCGGAAGAGGACTACACAGGTATGTGAATACCAGGAAGCAGCCTTTATGGGATGCCATATTAGAAGGTGGCTACCAAAATTATCCACTCATGGGGTTGTCAGTGCTTAATATACCTAGAATGCCTCTGTTCTCATCTATGTGATTCCTCTGTCTGCCTTGGGCTTCTCACAGCATCCAGGAAGCAGCAAGTAGAATCAAAAATTTTGACTATCTCTAACCATTAAAAAGATGGTTTTTATAATCAGTCCTTTCCTTTTGGGTCTGGCCAATTACAAGTACAGAAGTCCTTCAGAATCCTGCAAATTCAACCCTATGTGGTTCAAAAACTGGGGATCACACAAGCCTGGTAGACTACTCAAACTTCCATTCCTAGCTGAGAAGAGTTTAGGACATACATATAATGCTCTTGGTATGAATGCCCTAGACATTTATGTTACTCAGATGGAGCAAACAGCTACGTTGTATACTTTTTCTTTATGATTAGCAGCCTGCTTTGGGTTCAGATTCACATTCTAACTTCCTGTTAGCAAATCCTACTCAGCCTTCCAGCTTGCCTAATCCTAACCTACTTCTCTTTTCTAGAAACATACCTATACCCATGGCTTTGACTTAGGTCTAATTTGAACTCAGATGGGTTTCTTTGACATTAAATTTGGCCATTTTTTAGATACCACTACTAGGGTGCTTTTATCGGTCACATTACTCTCCATGGATAGGATTGTTAACTCAGCTCCTACCTGATACTGTCATGCTTCAGATGCTGTGTTCACCCACCTTGGAGTCAGTCCTCAAACCCCTGTTTTATTCAGGCCTGACTTAACAGCCTGTCTTTAATGACCTACCTTTAAGGAAAGCACTGTACTAAATCCTGCTCATTAAAAAAAATGGAAAACTGTTAATTTAGGTTTATTTTAAAAAATGGAAAACTGTTAATTTAGGTGTGATGTTGGCAGGGACCTTTTTTTTTTTTTCACGACCCTTTGAAAAACCAGCGTTGTATGGAGGGTTACCTGTAATCTACAAAAGTTAACACCAAAAGCCAGCAGCATGGCATTTTGACATTTGGTGCTAACATCCTAAGCAAGGTTACATTTTTTTTCTATGTTCAAAACACTCTTCCCATGGATTTGTATGCCCCTGGCAGATTTTTTTCATCATGTAAAAAGCACTATGAAAGTGTTTTCAGAGTTTGGTATATGTTTGAACTTTCAGCTCTCAAAAAATCTATCTAATTGCTATCATTTTTTATCTCTTTCATTAAGCTAAATGTTTCATATCATCACTCAGAACCAACCCAATAATGATCTAGATTGCCAATACTGCCATTACTCATTCAAGAACACTCATTAGTCAGAAGCTATGGCGTATTTTTAATATATTATTTTCAATAGTAGTATCATATTTTAATACAGAATATGGTACTATTTCAGATGCAAGGTGTTTTATAAACATTAATCTTCAAATATACTGGTACTTCATAAACCTAAAAATGTAAATGGAGCTAATAAAACATTGCCCAACTTCTCACAAAAATCATCCAAATCAAAATTAGGATATCACTTATTTCATCTCTATCTGTGTCCCTGAACAACAAAATCAAACTTTTCTTAAGGAATTATATACTCCACAAAATATTATTCAACCTATTTTATGGGCTGCTCTTTGTCAGGATTATTATTGATGGATTCAAAAATAGTTTTATCCCTGAAATATGGAATACATGGAAAGGAATATATAAAACATGTAAGGACAAGTTACAGTGTATTAACATGAACACAGACATATCCATTACTTGGGTTAAGAAATAAAACACTGCCTGTTAAAAGCCCTCTACTTCTTGAGTACATTTCTCTGTCTTCTCCACTATACAGAGATAGTGGAGAAGAGAACATCACGATCCTGAATTTCATATTAATCATTTCTTAGGTTTTCTTTATATTTTTACAACCTATGCATGGATTCTTATAATTTCCATCAACTCTTCACACTTTGCATTTAACATGAATTGTACTATTCTGACTTGCTTCTTACATTCAATAATATACTTAGAGATTCGTCTTCGTTGATGCATTTGGCTATGTTTCATTAATTTTCTCTGCTCTACAACATTCTGTTGTATGAATATATTAGAGTTTATTCTTTTACAGTTTATGGATACTCCATTTTTTCTATTACCACAATGTTCTTGTAAACATCCTTCTACCTGCTTCCTTATACATATACTCAAATGGGCAAATGCCATCGATTGAAATTGCTGGGTAATAAACACAAAAATGTTTGACTTTACTTAGTAATGCTAGAGCAGTGGGAATGGGCTTGGACAACCTCCACAATCTTAGTGGTTAAAACATCAAAGGTTTATTTGTTGCTCATGTTATGTTTTCATCTTAGATAGGGGGTTGAGTAGGGAGAGTCTCTTTTTCACATCATCCTCCCTAAGAATATGCTGCCAGTCACCACAAAAAAAGGGGAAAAACCTCCTTAATCACTCACCAGCTCTTAAAGTCTCCAACTTGAAAAGTATACAGGTTACATAGTCACATTTAACTTTAAGGGGGTGGTAAACATTTTAGTGTAAGCCCAGAAAAGAAGAAGAAATATCTGTGAATAGCCTGTATGTCTACTATAAACTATTTTCTTTTATAAATTAATTTCAACTTTTATTATAGATTAAAGGGTACATGTACAGGTTTGCTATATGGGTAACTGCATGATGCTGAGTCTTGGGGTCCCAACCATTCTGTCACCCAGGCAGTAAACATAGTACATAACAGGTGGTCCTTCAGCCCACATCTGCTTCTGCTCCCTCCCTCCCTCTGCTGTCTTGTAGTCCCCAGTGTCTATTGCTTTCATCTTTATGTTCATGTACATTCAATGTTTAGCTCCCACTTACAAGTGAGAACATGTGGTATTTGGTTTTCTTTTCCTGCATTAATTTGCCTAGGATAATGGCCTTCAGCTCCATTTGTGTTGCAGCAAAGGACATGATTTCATTCCTGTTTATGGTGGCATAGTATTCCATGGTGTATATGTACCACATTTTCTTTCTCCAATCCATTGTTGATGGGCATCTGGGTTTATTCTATGTCTTTGCTATGGTGAACAGAGCTGCAATGAACATATGAGTATATGTGACTTTTTGATAGAATGAATTATTTTCCTTTGATTATATACCCATTAGATTGCTGGGTCGAATGGTAGTTCTATTTTATTAATAAGTTATTTGAGAAATCTCCAAAATGCTTTCCACAGTGACTGAACTAGTTTGCATTCCCTCCAACAGTGTATAAGCATTCCCTTTTCTCCTCAGCCTCATCAACATATTGTTTGTTGAATTTTTAATAATTTTTAATAATCTGGTGAGATGGTATCTCATTGTGGTTTTGATTTGCATTTATCTGATGATTAGTGATGTTCAGCATTTCTTCATATGTTTGTTGGATGCTTGTATGTCTCCTTCTGAGAAGTGTCTGTTTATGTCCTTTTCCCATTTTTAGTTGGATTTTTTGTTTTTTTGCTTATTGATTTTTTTAATTTTCTTGTAGATTCTGGATATTAGACATTCGTCAGATGCATAGCTTGGGCATATTTTCTCCCATTGTGTAGACTGTCTGTTTTACTCTGTTGGTAGTTTCTTTGGCTGTGCAGATGTTCTTTAGTTTAATTAGATCCCACTTGTCTATTTTTTGTTTTTGTTGCAATTGCTTTTGGGACTTAGCCATAAATTATGTGCCCAAGCCTATGTTCAGAAGAGTATTTTCCTAGATTTTCTTCTAGGATTTTTATAGTTTGTGCTCTTACTTTAAATCTTTGACTCATCTTGAGTTAATTTTCATATATGACAAGAGGTAGGGGTCCAGTCTCATTCTGCATATGGCTAAACAGTTATCCCAGCACCATTTATTAAATATAGAGTCCTTTCCCCATTGCTGATTTTTGTCGACTTTTTCAAAGATCAGATTATGGTAAGTGCACAGGTTTATTTCTGGGTTCTTTATTCTGTTCCCCTGGTTTATACATCTCTTTTTATACCAGTGCAATGATGTTTTGATTTACTGTAGCCTCATATATAGTTTGAAGTCAGGCAATGTGATGCATCTGGCTTTTTGTTTGTTTGTTTAGAATTGCTCTGGCTATTTGGGCCCTTTTTTGGTTCCAAATGAATTTTAGAATAGATTTTTTTTTAATTCCATGAAAAATGACATTGGTATTTTGATAAGGATAGTGTTGAATATGTAAATTTCTTTGGGCAATATAGCCATTTTGACTCTATTAATTATTCCAATCCATGAGCATGGGATATTTTTCCATTTATTTGTGTTGTCTTTGATTTCTTTCAACAGTGTTTTGTAGTTCTCCTTACAAAGATCATTCATCTCTTTCATCAGATGAATTCCTAGGTATTTCATTTTCTTTGTGGCTACTGTAAATGGGATTGTGTTCTTGATTTGGCTCTCAACTAGAACATTATTGGCATATAAAACTGCAACAGATTTTTGTACATTTTTTGTATCCTGAACCTTCACTTAATTTGTTTATCAGTTCCAGGAACCTTGTTGGCAGAGACTTTTGGGTTTTCTAATTCTAGAAACGTATCACTTAAAAAGAGAGATAGTTTGACCTCTACTTTTCCTATTTAGATGTCTTTTATTTCTTTCTATTGCCTGGTTGCTCTGGCTAAGACTTCCAGTTCTATGTTGAATAGGAGTGGTGAGAATGGGTATCTTTGTCTTGTCCCAGTTCTCAAGGGGAATGGTTCCAGCTTTTGCCCATTCAGTATAATGTTGGCTATGGGTTTGTCATAGTTGGCTCTTACTATTTTGAGCTATGTTCCTTCAATGCCTAATCTGTTGAGGGTTTTTGTCATGAAGGGATGTTGTATTTTATTAAAGGCTTTTTCTGTATCTACTGACATGATTGTATGGTTTTGGTTTTGGGTTCTGTTTATGTGGTATATCACATTGACTGATTTGTGAATGTGTTGAACCAACCTTGCATCCCAGAAATAAAGCCTACTTGATCCTAGTGAATTAGCTTTTTGATATGCTGCTAGACTCAGTTTGTTAGTATTCTGTTAAGGCTTTTTGCATCTATGTTATTCAGGGATATTGGCCTTATACACCCACCAAAGAAGATGAGAGTACCATTGCTTCATATCCTGACAAATCTGTTATTATCAGATATTTACATTGCTTTAATCTGATAGATATGAACTCTCTTACTATGGCTTAAATTTAATTTTCCTGATTAATAATGAGGTTGAGAATCTTTTCACATATTACATAGTAATTCCACTACATGAAAAATATTTTAAAATTTCATTCTGTTTTATCTACAAAAGTATAGCACCTGTCTGAAAATAATTGCTCATTCTATATGGACTATTAAACAACATACTAAAGGGTACTATAACTATTAGTTCAGCAAATATGGTGACTTGGGTACATTTAATCTGAAGATATTGAGAAACACTGACCTAAAAATACTAAAATAAGGGCTACACATGATATAGCTGGCTTCACTGTAAACTTTGCATATTTGATACTTCCTGAGTAGTTTGCATCTGTCTTAATTACAGTGAATGTATATCTGAAAGCTTCTGAATTCTTACATATTAAGGATGCAATTAATAGGTCATTAAAAAGTAGTAGGGATTCATTTAACAAATATTTTTCAGACATATATTCTGGCCATGTATTATGTTGAGAAATGAAATGAAATGATGACCTAGCCAGATACAAGCTCTGGTACCTTGGATTTTATAATCTAATAGTGGAAATACATTTAAATGTCTAGTATGTTTTCTGTGGAAGCACTCAATCTGTCTGAACTGTATTTACTGGCCAGACCAATGTTCATTTTTGATGACATTTTTATCAGAATTAAGATGCAAAAAAGAACCTTGTAAGATATCATAAGGTAAAATTTTGCACATCTGGTTGGGAACATCTCAATATTTTTCATGATCTCCAGCATCTCCACCAAATTCTCAAAATAAAATAAAACAGAATGATGAAACTCAGAAAATTAAATGTCTATGCCAAGTAGCCTATCCCAGAGGCTGGATAATATGTTTTATGAAATCAAATAAAAGATATTTTGGTGATTTCTGCATTTTTGGAGGCCCAGAACGATCAGCTGAGGCCAGGAGTTTGAAACCAGTCTGGGCACCACAGTGAGACACCATCTCTACCAAAACCAAAACCAAAACAAAAACAAAAAACAACAGCAAAAAAAAAAGAAAAATATATTAACCAAGTATGGTGGTATGCCTGTGGTCCCCACTACATGGGAAGCTGAAGTGGGAGGACCACTTGAGCCTAAGAATTCAAGGCTCCAGTAAGCCGTGACTGTGCCACTACTCCAGTCAGCCTGAGTGAAAGAGCAAAAACTTTTCTCTAAAAAATAAAAATAAAAAAGATATTTTGCAATTTTTAGGTAATGCAACTACAGAAAGCTTGAAATCTACTTTAAGGTAGAGATCTTTATTTCCTTGTCCTACAGCAGCTGCCATGGACAAAACATATTATTTTCTACCCTATCATTCACCTGAGACTTCATGGTGGAAAGATCACAAATATGGCTGAGGCATCAAGATAATTTCCTGCTTCAGTGGTTCCATATATCTCTTTCAGAATTAAATATATTTTAAGAAGGGAGGGAACAAACAGCAAAGTAATCTCTAGTTTAAGTAAACTGTTTATTAATCTTCTAAGTATTTTCATCTTTGGCTAGTTGGTAATTGAACAATAGTTTTTAAACTACTATGTGTGACTTCCTAGTACTTTGCAGAAGAGCCTCTGGGATTCTGCATACACTGGATTTAAATTTTTGAGTTTTGAGTAAAAATACTTTGATCATTTCAAAGTCATGTTAAGAGTGTATGTCATAAACATCATTTTAACATGTTAAAAGCAGGATGCAGTGGCTCACACCTGTAATCCAAGCACTTTGGGAGGGCCAGGCAAGAGGATCGCTTGAGGCTCGAAGTTTGAGACTAGCCTGGGCAACATAGTGAGATCCCATCTCTATAAAATTTAAAGAAAACTAGCTGGGTGTGGTAGCACACCTATAGTCCTAGCTAATTGGGAGGCTGAAGCTTCAATGAGCTATGATAATGATTGCACTCTAGCCTGGGGGCCAGGGCAAGACTCCATCTCTAAGGAAAAAAAAAAAGGATTTTATAACTTACTTTTATTGAAAAAGGGGTTCCACTTAAAGCCATAACACATCCGTCTAATTTAGCTTTATTTTCAGTGTTTGAATGTCTAAATAGCTTTCTTAGTGTTAAGGTGAAATATTTGAGGAATTTTAACTATTAATAATGGTGCTTATTAAATATTCCATTTAATTGGTATTCAATTTAAACGGAATACTTTTTTCTGTATTTTCTCTGTGAAGAATATATAACTCAATGCTTGTCCTTGTCTCTATTTGGACATTATGCCAATCAAGGGTTGACATTTACTCACTTCAGAAAGCTTAAAGATCTAAAAGCTAAAAAAACGTACAAATTGTGATAAACATGCTTTTAAAACAGGATGCTAAATTTGGGTGACAAGGAATCCAAAGCCTTTTTTATAAATCCAGAGGAAAATTTTATTTTCATTCCATATTAACAGTCCTAAC
The DNA here is from genome assembly GCF_009828535.3 of Hylobates moloch. Classification (NCBI taxonomy): domain Eukaryota; kingdom Metazoa; phylum Chordata; class Mammalia; order Primates; family Hylobatidae; genus Hylobates; species Hylobates moloch. The sequence continues at coordinate 63,533,908 of NW_026652291.1, read as the reverse complement.
AAATGGGATAAACATATTCACTGAAATTGCAGGTAGGCAACATAATGAGTGAAGTAGCCCATTGTAAGTGTGAGTGGTGGGAATCAGTTCAAGGGCCAGAGCCTATGCCCTGACTAAACAGAGAGCTGCTATTCAGCTTTGGCCAAGCACTGCTACATGTGAATGTGGAACCAGAGTTCCTAGATTATGTGATTTTTCATAAGGGCACTGAAAACAATATTTTTTAAACATAAAATCTACCTACGTTGAAATGTTAGCTCAAAATGGAGACAGTGCTGGTAAAATAAAACAAGGCAGCAAGCCTGTAACCTATCAACTGTATAAATCAAACTCCCTCAAAATTGCTTCTACCTCAAAATTGCCTTGGCAAAACAATTTGGATCAACAGAATGATACATTTTGGACTCTACATAATTGATTCTGGCTTGCAATTATTTCAAATAATTTCATTTTATATGTATCACAGGGACATATATTAATATTTGTCTGCATTGTGAAAGAATATATTCAATATCTAAATCTACATAAAGAATCCAGCATCACACGTTATGTGTGAGTGACTTAAGTATTTACAAATTTTTTGAGAAATATCTATTTCAATACACTTTATTCTTCTTTCATTGACTATCAATAATATATTAAAATTAATATATTATTGTAAGTTAGTATTCTCTCATAAAGTAATAGATTTAAATTTAACTCTTCAAAGCCTCAGAAAAGAATTAGAGATAAAATTTCCTTGACTTCTTACCCATATTTCATATTTTCAAATTACTCTTATAGAAAGGCAGAACTATAAGGATTCTCAAAATGGTTTAATAAACTCCTTTATATTATAGATGAATAAGGTCCCAAAAGGTGAAGTGCTTGTCCAGTGTCACAGAGATAGTCAACAAAAGGGCTGAGAATGCAAAGAGCATAAAGTTAAGACATAGCATTTAATACTCCAAACTGAGTTATGAAAAGATTGAAATACAGAAAGACCATGCTGGAAAATATACTATATAGAGAATATTAAAATATATACAACTGGTACAGATACAGACATCCCTGAGTGAACTTTACTAGGAAGTCTTTAAAAGGGAGATCTACAGAAATAAAATTTTAATTTAGGTCTATGAGGTCTACTGAAATAACTTTGCCCTTATTTTCATTAGATATCTCCTAGTATTTTGGTTAGTATTACATATGTTGGTGGAGCAGCTTTCAAGCTGTTAACCTAAAATGAAAGAGCTGTGGATGGGTACTGTTTGAGCCCATTTGGGGAATTTCAAAAAGGCTTGTGGTGGTAGACAGAACTAGTGTCCTGAACTTCAATAGTAATTAAACTCAGAATCTGTCATTCATCTCGGTTTTGCAAATAAGCTGAGAAATTCAGAGATTTCTCATTGACAGAGAAATAGGAATTTACTGGGCAGTTCAATAGAAAAAGGGTTTTAGAAACTGTAAAAGATGAGAACTCTGCTTCTGGCTGTCAGAAGAGCTGACAGGATTCAGACAGGTTCCAGCAGGGAATTATGGCATTTTCTGTCAGAACCACAGAGCTGCTTGAGAGACCAGGACTGGATATTAATGTAGCCAGTGTGAATTTGCTCCACATACTAAGTTGCATACTTTATGTTCTAAAAAAACCTCAAATCATATTTCAAATTCCCTCTCTTTAGAGTAGTAAAAAAATTATACTTTTTGTATTTAATGAAGGGGACTCTTTTTCTCCCTAGAAATATCCAGGATCTAGTGGAGTTGTAGTTGGTACCTGTTCAGAAATTGAACATAAGGATGAGGATATGGACTGGTCTTTACTTACTGGGAATTGTATCTTTACCATTACTCCTTATGCTCCATGATGGTGTTATTGAGGCTAGTCTTCTACTATATGTTGGGCACTGGTCTACTGATAGGCTCATTAAATCCACCATGGTAACAGCACTTGCTGAATATATTCTCGGCCACAAACACCTATAGCACTGCTCTTTGGTTGCAATGCTAAGAGGTTGGTCTTTTCCAGCATGTAGGACTAACTTCACAACCAATTAGTAAAAATAATTCAGACAAAGGATGAGCTAAGTAAGTGAGAGGTTAAAAGAGATCATAGGATCGGGGTGTGATGAAGGGTTGTGCTAACAAAATATGCAATCTTTGGGATTAGTTGAGGGAATATAGGACCATGTCTATGACTCACATAATTGGTTTAAAGTATGAAAACTATATAGATTGAAACTGGGATTGAGGAGGGAGAGCCGGAAATAAATCTGCAAATAAAACTGAGAAACTTATTACCTAGGTTGTGGGGATATCCCAAGTCTATCTCCAGCTAACAACACTTGGATAAGCATGCTGCTTTGGCATATTTGAAGTAAGAAATAGGAAGCAAGCCTTGGTGTTCCATAAACATGTATTAACGAAGCCAATTCATGGATACATTTTAGTTGTTAGTATACATGGAAGAGACTAAACTTTAATTTTTCTATGCTTTCCATTTTTTGTTAGTTTCTACCTAAGTTCTATTTTTAAAATTCTTATCTTTCCTTAGTTTAGGAGGCAAAATGTTTTGTTAGACCAAAGGCAAGGCATAAGAGAAATTTTAGTTGTTGTGTAGTTTAGCATGGTGGGAGTAACTTTCATTTTGGCTTTGCATTTTAGAAAGAGCTAATAGAGCACAGAGGTGAAAATGTAGAATGGAAAAGTCTGGAACACTTAAAATATTTATCCTTTGTCATCCCAGGCTTTTCCCTTATGTAGAGTAGCAGGACTTCTGGGGAATAGGGCATAAAGAGGGCATATAAAACTATATATCAGAACCCTACTATGAGTGCCCAGGAATTTTTGGAGGCTCTGGAACATACCGTTAATATGACTTTTTCAAGATAAAAGAGAATCTTATCATCTCTTTCCTCATCTTTATTCTCCATTTTTTGTCTTCCTCCCTTAGTACCAACAAAAACCTTTTCTAAATCTTCATTTAGAAATAGAGTATGCTAAAAGAGCAAAGAAAGAAGGGAAAAAAAGGAAAATAAAAGAAATAGAGTATGCTAATATTCAAGTCATTAGGAAGTTATAACTACTGTATACTGGACTCTGATACTTTCCATAACTCATAAGAATAGTTAACATTGTACTGGAACAACTGGATTTCCACATGCAAATAAATGAAATTGGATCTCTGCCTCATACCATATACGAAAGTTAACTCAAAATAAATCAACGACCTAACTATAAGATCTAAAATCATAAAACTCTTAGAAAGATACAGGGGTAAATCTTCATGACATTAAATTTGGCAATGGAATCTTAGATGTGATACAAAAAGAAAAACAAAAGAAAAATAAGTTGGACTTTATTAAAATTAATAACTTTTATATATCAAAGGACATCATCAAGAAAATGAAAAGATATTTAAATTGGGAGAAAGTATTTGCAAATCCTATATCCAACAGGGCATTAGTATTCAGAATATGTAAAGAATACTCACATCTGAACAACAAAAAGTCAAAAGCTCAATTTAAAAATGGGCAAATAACTTGAATAGATATTTTTCAATGAAAATATACAAATGGACAATCAACACATAAACACATTTTAAAATGCTTAACATCATTAGTGACTAAGGAAATGAAAATCAAAATCCATAGAGATCCCACTACACACCTACTAGTATAGTTATAAAAACAAAAACAAAACAAAAAGAAGTGTTAATGATGGACGGACAGAAAGTGGAATTCTTGTATATTGTTGATAGGAATGTAAAATGATGCCGTTTCTGCGTAAAACAGTTTGTTCTTCAAAAAGTTAAACATAGGATTACCATATGATCCAGCAATTCCACTGAGTATGTATATATCCCCCCAAATTGAAAATTGGCATTTACAAAGATGTTTGCATACCAATGTTCCCTGTAATACTATTCACAATGGCTAAAAGGTGGAAACAACTCAAGTGTTCATCAACATATATAAATAGTTAAACCAAAATGTGATATTACCTATGATGGAATGTTACTCAGCCATAATGAGAAACGAAGTTCTTACATATGCTACAACATGGATGAACCTTGCAAACATCATGCTAACTGAAATAAACAAGGCACAAATTTGCAAATATTGGATGATTCCACTTGGATGAAATATCCAGAATTGGCAAATTTGTCTGCATGAAGGGAGAATGAGGAGTTATAACTTAAAGGGCAGAGGTTTTTATTTGAGGTGATAAAAGGTTCTGGAAATATAGAGTGGTGAAGATTGCGTAACATTGTGAATATAATAATGCCACTGAATTGTACACTTAAAAGTGGTTAAAATGGCAAATTTTATGGTATACATGTTTTGTCACAGTAAAAAGAGAATATCATAGCTAACATTTAGCAAACATTTAAAATATGCCAAGCTCAGTTATAAGCAAGCACTATTACATTAATCTATTTGATCTTCATAACCCTAATTCATACTATTAGGATTATGCCTACTGCTATACCAAACAGCCCCCCAAATTTTAGTACCTTAACATAGTACATGTTACCCCCCTCCCTGCTTCACATACTAGTCCAGTGAAGGCATTTTTGGTCATAGGCAGCTTTCTTTCACATTATGGTTCAGGGACTAGTAGCCTTATTGTTCACTACTTCCAGCTGATTGATGGAAGGGGAAAATATTATGAAGAAGGCACAATAATTTCTTAAAAACCATGAGGCTTTAGTGGTATACAGCAATTCAACTTTCATTCTCTTAGTGAGAAATAGTCACGTGGTCATACCTGAATGCATGGGAAGCTCAGAAACTTAGTGCCTGGCCAGATAGCCATCCTTCAAAAACAACATTACACTGTGCAAGGGGAAGTATACATTTTGATAGGGTACTTATTTTCTGTAGCAAAGGCAGGTGACATTATTCTGATTTTACAGGTGAATAAACTGAGCCACAAAGGGTGGACAGCTTGTCCAAGGTCACATGGTAGGTAAGAGGACAATACACAAACCCAGGTAATCTGATTTGAGGGTGTATACTTAATCACTACACTCTACTACCTCATGCTACAAAAGCTTTTCTACAAAATGGTAATGGTATATAATACTGCTTCTCATTTTTATCTTTCTGACACCTCCCTAATTCATCCTTCTTATTCAAATATGAAATGAGTGAAGAAATAATCTTTCAAGAATTTCCACAAATGTATTATTAATGCATCACGAGGATACACACTTTATGTTCAATGAAAACATATTTATTGTATTTATCTGGCCATTCTACAATGATAGAAGAAAGAATACTACACACACATACACACATAAAGTGCTTCTGTTTAGCTTTTAATTATTGTCAAAATATTATTTAAAGAAAATTATTAATATTTTCTTTCATAAATTATGTGTTTTACATTGGGTGTAACCTTTATAAACATGGGGCTTGTGCTAAATACTTGTATCACAGTATAATCTCTTTGTAGAGAATAAATAATTAGAGGATTCTGGAAAGATGGTGCAGAGTATCGGGGGAGTTACATTTTTTTTTACTGAGGTAAAATTCAGATAACACAAAATTAGCCATTAACCTTTTTATGGTATACCACAATTCATGGGTACTTTTTACATTCACAATGCTGTGTAACTATCACCTGTGTCTAGTTCTAAGGCATGTGCATCATTCCAAAAAGAAGACTCAAATCCATTAAGCAGTCATTTCCCATTTGCCATTTCCCCAAGCCTCTAGAAACAGTCTTTCTGTCTTTATGGATTTATCTATTCTGTACGTTTCATGTTAGTGGAATCATGTATTATGTGACCTTTTGAATCTGACTTCTTTCACTTAACATAATATTTTTGAGGTTCATTCATGTTGTAGCATGCGTAAGTTCTTAAGTCCTCTTTATGATTCAATGATTTTTGCATTGGATGACTATCACATTTTGCTTATTCCCTCATTAGTTGATGAAGATTTTGGTTGTTTCCACTTTTGGGCTATTGTAATGCTGTTATATGAATTTATGTTAAAGTACTTGTTTGAAAATCTGCTTTTAATTCTTTCATGTGTATATCTAGGAGTGGAATTGCTGAGTCATATGGGAATTCTATGTTTAACTTGTTAGGGAACTACCAAAGAGGATGGCTAGAATACACAGGGTAGCAATGGACTGAGAGAAAAGAGCTCCACAGAAATAAAACGTTGGAAATGCGAAAAAGTCCCTTTGAGTCTTCAGCTAAGTACTAATCAGCACATGCACTGGAGAAAACTAAGGATTAGAGGTTAACAGCACCTGGTGCTCACACATATCTGGGAATTGTTCTTGTTCCCACCACCCACAGTGTTGAAAACCTCACAATTCATTATGCATCAGCTGTAGTACTCAGAGGATATTCCCTCAGTTACACGCAAAATTAGCCCATTACTAAATGGTGATCTGGTCCCACCTAATAAAGCTTAGAAGACCCCAAAATTCCACTTTCTAAAGAACCACATCCCTTGAGAAAGCTCAAGAATATTTATAGGAACACAAAAACATCCAGCATCTAACAAGATAAAATTCACAACAACCGGTATCTCATAAAAAATTACATGCAGAAAAGCAGGACAATTTGATCCATGTTAAAGAGAAAAAGCAGATAGCCAAAATGATACCATAAATGACACACGGCAGATTCAATAAATAATGATAATAATTTTTTGTAACTGTCTTCCATGAGCTCAAGAAGGTGGAGGATTTACTGAACATATTAAGTAGATTCTTGGAAGGTATAGAAAAGACCCGGCCGGGCGCAGTGGCTCAAGCCGGTAATCCCAGCACTTTGGGAGGCCGAGGCGGGCGGATCACGAGGTCAGGAGATAGAGACCATCCTGGCTAACACGGTGAAACCCCGTCTCTACTAAAAATACAAAAAATTAGCCGGGCGTGTTGGCGGGCGCCTGTAGTCCCAGCTACTCCTGAGGCTGAGGCAGGAGAATGGCGTGAACCCGGGAGGCGGAGCTTGCAGTGAGCCGAGATCGCGCCACTGCACTCCAGCCTGGGGGACAGAGAAAGACTCCGTCTCAAAAAAAAAAAAAGAAAAGACCCAAACTTAACTTTTCACATGAAAACTATATGTTTAATGTTCCTGAGATAGGAAGTATATTAAATTCTTACTTGACCTTTATAAGTAGAAAATTCTAGGTCTAGTGACTATACAAATTTTGATAATTTGACTAGAATTATCAAAATAAAGTCATGGCTCCTGTATTAGTTCGTTTTCATACTGCTATACTGAATTGCCCGATACTGGGTAATTTATAAAGAAAAAAGGTTTAGTTGACTCACAGTTCAGCATAGTTGGGGAGGCCTCAAGAAACTTACAATCATGGTGGAAGGTGAAGGGGAAGCAAGGCACCTTCTTTACAAGGCAGCAGGAAGGAGACGTGCTGAGTGAAGGCTAGAAGAGCCCCTTATAAAACCATCAGATCTCGTGAGAACTCACAGTCACAAGAACGGCATGGGAGAAACAGCCCTCATTATTCAATTGCCTCCACCTGGTCTCTTCCTTGACACACGGGGATTATGGGATTGTGGGAATTACAATTCAACATGAGATTTTGGTGGAGACACAAAGGCTAACCATATCAGCTCCTCAGTCAAATTCTGGACAAACTCTGAAAGTTTTCTTAAGTATCTGGAAGGAGGTATTTAAGAGGTTAGTTACCAAAGTGACTAGTTCCTCCTGAAAGCCCGAGACTCAAAGCATATTTGGGCCTGCAGTTGCTCTCCATTCCCCCCCTACCTTCCTGACACTAAGCTTGCTTAGTCAGTGCCCACAATTGTGTAGTCCAGTTCCCTTAGTATTACTCTGTTACTATTTATCTATATTAAACAATAAAAATTAAAAACGTGTATATATTTATTGGTTTTATTTCTCTGGTTTCTCTAGTTGAAAGTTGACTAATGTATACCTAAAAAATTTGAGACATACCAGGCAGTTGCAATGCATGTATTTTATTAGGGGAGAGGTTTGAACAAAATGTAAAATAACTTTTTAAGACCATCAAAGAAATTTAAATACAGATCAGATATTTGGTGATATTAAGGAGTTTTGCTAATTATTTTCAATCTAATAATAGTATTTTAGTTTTTTTAAAAAAGTCTATAATACTTTTGAAGAAAAATGATGTGACAGAATTTGCTTCAAAATATCCTGAGGTAAGGGTTACAAAGGGAACAAGATTGGTCAGTTGATAGTTTTGAATGTGGGTATATAGTACCTGGGATTCATTACACTATTTTATCTCTTTTTGAATATGTTCCACATTTTCTATAATGAGAAGGTAAAATGAAAAAAAAACTATTTTTTTTACTATTTTTTCTACCACTACTACAGAATTAGAACAGCTCTACTCAGTTTCTTTTTGTCTCCCTCATTCTATCATACAAATAAACACACACACACACACACACAATCTTTGTATATATATATATGCACATATACATCCACATTTAAATGGTATTTTTTAATAAGTAAGTTCAATTTGCTCTCAATTATATGAAATGATACATGGATACAATAATTTAGAATTATATCTTGTAAATTACACACTCATGACTTAGCATGGTTATGACTACATAGGGAAACCAAAAGATTAAATATTAAAGCAAAATCTAGGAATGATTATGGTAATGTTTTTCACATCCAAATGGTTTATGGTAATGTATTTTTTTAATATACAAGGATGCCAATTTGTTATTGTACTTATAAACACAAATAATCTTGTTATAATTTTTTATTATTTGACCTGTAATAAACACTGGAAATAGCAAACTACATTAGAAAGGAGCCTTCACCAGAGGCATTAAAAGCTTATCCAGAAGTCAAGAAATACTATTGCTTATTTGAGTAGTAGGAAGTAAACAGATAAGAAATCTGAATAATCCATATTGCAAACTATTCCCTGATGCCATCTGCGTGTTTACTATTTATCATTTGAAGCTGTATTTCATTATATTTATAACATCTCATTTATTATTTCTTCAATTCACTTCATCTTCCTATATACAGTATTTTTTTTTTTTTTTTTTTTGAGACAGAGTCTCGCTCTGTCACCCAGGCTGGAGTTCAGTGGCGCAATCTCAGCTCACTGCAAGTTCCGCCTCCCGGGTTCACGCCATTCTCCTGCCTCAGCCTCTCCAAGTAGCTGGGACTACAGGCGCCCGCCACCACGCCCGGCTAATTTTTTATATTTTTTTTTTTAGTAGAGACGGGGTTTCACCGTGGTCTCGATCTCCTGACCTCGTGATTCGCCCGCCTCGGCCTCCCAAAGTGCTGGGATTACAAGCGTGAGCCACCGCGCCCGGCCGACAGTATTTTTTAATGAAGGAGCTATCCTATCAAAATGATTGTTTCCATATTTAAATGTGAAAAGATACATTTAAAAAATTATATTCTACCAATTCCTATGTCTATTTTTGATCTCTGGCCTTAGCTCTAGCTAAGAACATCACAAAAGGTAGAAGATGTGACAATGTACTAATTTATTACACCACAATGATGGCATAAGAGTGAACTATGATAAATATTTCTATTATTTACACAGAGAGGAATTGCAACGTCAAGTAATCTTATGAATCCACAAGATCTTATGGTTAAAATGGAAAGGTCTACAACAAAAAGTCGTATCTCTTGAGTATTTTTAGGGTGACCATATAATAATCTAAGTTAGGACAATTTTGAGGGTATTAACAATTTTTCTGGGACATCTGGCATAAGCCAGGACCATTTGGGGGCAATTGGACTTGGAGTCAACCTAGGCTTTATCAGAATACAGTATATATGGTATACAGTCCAAGTGATTTAAACTTGGTTGACAAAACATATAAATACTAGTCAATTATTGCTTTTAGTCTACTTTTGTAGTTCTTTTTTAGATCATTTTTCTTCTCCTTTTATATCTTAACATCTTTATCTTTCATTGTTTTACTCCAGAAATTTTTCACATCTGAATGTTTTAAAAGATTCAACTATCACATTTTGAACTGTGGTTCCAAGAAAATGTATTTTCAACTGTAGATTTTAATAAGTATTATTGTTTTTAAAATGCAAAAATACAGACAGTAAGTATATTGAATATATTCTTTACATTAATCTTGTCTTCCTTTGTATTTATTTTTCATGGTGCCTAATGGTACATCTTCAAAATGTGTATGGCTAACTCATTTAAAAATACATGGTAAGGTACATATTATGTACATTGATTTTGATAATATTCTTTGTCAGATTCTACAAATGGTAGAAAATATACTATTTTTTTTTTTCAAGAAAAAGGAACTTACAGAGCATCTATCAAGTCTCCTATTATATGGATGGGAAAATTAAAATTCCGAGAAGTTAAGCTACTGTAAGTCACAAAGTTAGTGCGTGGAAGAGTCAGAACCAGATCATCAATTCAAGGTTCCTTTTTTAACTATTTTGAAATAATTTTAGACTTAAAGAGGAGTTGCAAATATAGTAGAAGTTCTCCTGTACCCTTCACCCAGCTTCCCCTAATGTTTACATAACCATTATACAATTATTATGAAGTTCTTTTTTATTGCACTGTGTAGTCTTAGTTCAGATTTATTGCCTTTAAGTCAAGTATGTAAAGTATGAAATGACACATTTCATAATATTTAGAAAAAGTGCTAGAAAAATTAATGATCCATTAGAAACCAAGGAAGCATATTCAGTGCCAAAGAATTTAGTATTCTTTCTAATCCTAACATATCTATTAGGATGACATATTTACAAATGGAATATTAAGATTTGGGGACTTTGAAATAGTATAGAACACATTTATGTCTCTATGTAAATTAGTGTGAGCTTTCATACTTTTATAGACATATCCACCAATAGTGAATTTATTATTATTATTAAGTAGAGAAACATGAAAACTGTTTAATTTTTGACAAGGTAAAGTTCAATAAATAATTTTTCTATTAGTGAAATCTTAGAAAAGTATTTCTAATCAATATGTCTATTTATAGAACTTGTTATAAAAGATTGGGATAGGTCATGTATCTTTTGGTATATATTTGCTCCTATTTTCTTTGTGCTACATCGAACAGCAACAACAACAACAACAATAACAACAACAAAATCAGAATACATACATTGATTCTTCATGACTTATATCTTAAAAAACTAAAAATTTGTTTGCAAAGAGCCCAGAGAAAACAAATTATTCAGGCTTTTTACACTCAGTGCTTGGTTACAGTATTTGAATTATAGAAATTATAAAGCCTTCTTTTTTTAGTACTTTAAGCTTTCCAAATTATTTCATTATCCTTACTATTTGATTCCCAACAATACCTTGTATTAACAGTCTTCTCATTTTCTTTTTCCCTAAATTTAGGTTGATACTTGTAACGAACTGGTAGAGCCTCAATCATATGTCTGTGCTCTATCATTTTAGTGCTCACTGGCCTGATTTTCCATCAACATGGGGATGTTCTGACACCAGGAGGTATTAATGCCCCAGCATTTCCAGCCTGTGTAAGGGCAGCGCGACTCCAGTGGCCAGAGAAAGTGCTCAGAAAAAGATGCAGTGCTGGCAGTTGAAGACTGGCCAGCATGAATTGAGTTAATGCCACTAGGAATAGATCTCGACCAATGGCTGAAGGGAGCTAGTATATATATATCTCAGCTTTCTCACACTTCCAGTGGGATAGTTCTAGGGCTAGTGGTTTAAACTGGCTCCAAGAAAATCACAGTGAGATTAAAAACAATGACAACTTGCTTGGCAATTTACAATTTTTTTTTTTTTCTTTCCTTCCCTTCCCTGCCTCACTTCCCATGTCCTACTGTGCTTCCTGAAATTATTTCCAAAATACACTACTTGCACTTGAATCTTTAAATCAGGGTCTGCTTCTGGTGAGACACAAATTCAGAAAATGTTTTCCCAAAGCATTCAAGAGACATTCAAGTAGTGAGAGTATTTATGTTCTGTATTATGTTTTGAGTAACAGGATCGATTGTAGGAAAAGCAAGAGAATGGAGACAAAGTGAGTTTAGGGATATCTGCGGATATCAACTATCTGTCCTTTGTCTTGAAAGCCAATCATTGTTACTGAAAATAGTAAATCTTATGTCTATGTTACTTAGCCTGAAACAGGAAGAAAACTCTCTCAATAAAAGACAATAAAGACTGGGGAATGTGTTCTTCATATTAATATCATTTTCTATCATAGTTGCTTATATTTATAACTAACACAAGTTCTATGGTGTCTTAAGTTGTTATAAATATTATTAAATTAGTAGAGCTGAATTGCTTTGTTAATAAAAAATAAAATTATATTTATTTTTGGAGAAGTAAAAGGTCAAATGCTTCTATTGTATTTTTAAAAAGTATATTCTAACAGTTTATTTGTAGCATAAAAGGTATGTCATACCAAATATTAATAAACGGAGATCTACTAATCATTTTTAGTTATTCAGTTTTATTAGCTGGTACAAAATGCAGAAAACAAAGGGTAAAATGTTTGTTCTGTCCATTTAATCAGAATTATAGGGATATGCAATAAGAATGATGTAGAAGTATAATTTTTTTAAAAAAACGACAAAATATACTAAAAAATGGAAGCTTAATTAGAATTTATTCTCTGATAATCTTCATTGTCCAAATTTTTAATAGTTCGTAGCTGACTGACACTTTGATGTCTGACTAGGTCTTGGGATAGTCTCTGTGATTCCTGGCATATCATACCTAAGTTACCATTCAGCATCCCATCCACATTAAAAATTATATCTACCATCTCTGGGCCCCATGGAGTGATAGGTATAATAGTATTTAAATATTAAGTCTGAAGAAAGAAATCAGAGAAGGGTCAAATAAATACTATAAGAATACAGTGTGACTTTTATTTAATAGCATGTATCTGTAAAGCAATTTAACTTACAAGCTCTTTTTCAACTTAACCGATGCATGGCAATGCCAAATATTTTCTAAACTGTTAGATATATTTTATTTTTAGAAATTTGTTAAACTAAGGTTTTCCAATTCTAATATCAGTCTTTCTCCAATTCAAAATTACATTCTACTGAATACTTTGCTCAAGCTTTAATGTAATATGTTTGAATTATCTGTCCTTCAAATATCTTTGTCCACTGTCGTTTACTGTTTTCAAACAATCTAGTGCCAAATACCAGCCCTTCTGTAATTTTTCATTTAAAAACGTCCTTACATAATTTTGTACATTGAACACTTTCTACAATGTCTGGCATCAGCCGTTTACTATCTTGAATATCACATACTTATTCCAAACCCTTTTTCCTCATCACAGCTCCATTTGTACCCAATTGTATGTTTAATTCCTCTTTATTTTGGTCATGAAGGCTATATGGTGGTTTCCTATTACATTACACATCAGATCAAAATTTTGGACTTTGGTTAATAGACTTTTTCCAATATGCACTAACTTACCTGCTTTCCTTTTCTTTCAGCTCTCAGCATACCTTCTTCACTGATTGAGGCAAACGTGTTTTCCGTAGTCCAGATGAACTTTTAGTCCCAAACTAACGTTATTCTCTTCCTCATTCAGTGGACTGATATCTCTCATTGCTTAAAAAGCACCAGAAATCCCAATGCCTCCTAGATGATTCTTCCAACAAGAATGCTATGAGGAGCGTTAGTATTCCTTGCCATTGCCTATTTAATCTACCAGGAATTAAATTTTATTCTATTCACTTTGGTTATTGCCTAGATATGCACATATCCTTGGTTAGAATATCATAATTACAGTGAAGTTCCTTCATATGCTAGCTTAGCATGAAAGCCATCTTTTTGGTTGAATTGTTGTAGTGGAAAGTATAGGGAAGGAATATCTTCATTCTACAAATCTAGTGAATATGTTTATACCTTTTTACAGCTTAGAATACATTGCCACAGTCTCTCTCGTTTGACTCCCAAGAATGGCGGAAATTGGTTGGAGTCTCAGTCCCTGTTTTGAGTGGGAGGGAATCCGGAGCTCTAATGTATTGCAATACTTAAGACAGCAGCCTTTGCAGTCACGAAGACCTGAGTTTGAAATTACTACAATGTTTATAACTGCGTAACTTTGGGTAAATTTCTAATATCTTTAAACCTAAACTACCTCATAAAATGGGGACAGTAATAACTACACGACATACTGCATGTAATTGACACAGCATGCAAAGTGGATTGTTTGCCACGTGGTAATCCCTTAATAAATGGCAACACGTTAAGGGATTTGCCCAAGATACACTTGTAAAACAGCCTACAAGGACGAGAAACCAGGAAAGATTTCAGACTCCGAAGCCCATGCTTTTCTACTACCCTGCTTCCTAGAACACTGAGTTAATTAAACTACTAACTTGATGAACGACCTTGAGCAAAATACTTCACTGAGTCAGTTTACTCATCTGTAAAATGAGGGACTTGATTTAGATAATGCCTAACGTCCTTTCAGAGCCTGTTCCAGCTACATTAGATGTTTTATCCGGTGTTGTAGGGTTGACGTTCAGGTCCGTGGTATGTCCAAGATCTGTATAATTATAAGCCGTGCACATGGCAATGAATTTTATTCCGACCCTCGTATTTCGTTCAATATTTAGTTCTGTGTGCACACTCAGCTGTTGCCTGTCTTTAGTCTGCCTACCAGCGCCTTGTGAAGGGAAGACCCACACCTAGCTTTATTTATTTATATCCTGGCTTGCTCCCGAAAGGATTTAAGGCGGCGAGTGACACTCTAAGTCCCCTAACGGTGTCACACAGAGCGATTAAGAAATCCTCTTTGGATGAAATCATCCCGTAGAAAATCGCCGATGAGTGAGATGCTAATTAATGTCTTTTACCCAACTCTTAAAAATAAAAACTAATGCACCTAGCAAGAAGTCCTGGAAGCATACAGTGCTGGCTCTCCCTCCAGCTCTGACGCTGTCCCACCCGTTGTCAACGGTCACTCGAATGCCCTTCTTAGACTAGCCAAAATTGTCGCCGCTCCAGTACCAGCTGGACCAAGATCCCACCCCGCCCCTTCGCTGCCCCTCACCACCCAAGTTTCCTGATTGGGAAGGGGCCCGAAGAACCTTTCTCACATTTCCATTTTATTGGCTGGCACGGCTGTCAGTAATCTCTCCTTCCCGCCTTCTAGCCTAGCGCGTTTCGTGGACCCCTTGGTTTCTGCGACAAGCCGCTTACGCTTGCCTGAGCCGTGTTGCCGGGGACCGGCGACCTTTCACCCCTCCCTTCCCACAGGAGCGCCCCGGCCCCCGCCCCCGCCCCAACCGCCGGCGCGCGTCCTCACCGCGCACGCGCTCCCCTCGCGCGCGCACACACGCTCCCTCGTCCCCGCCCGCGGTGTTCCCCCTCAGCCCCAGCCGCCCCGCCGGCTGAAGCATCGGCGCTGGGAGGCGGCGGCGCTGCTGAGAGGCAGGGACCCGAGCGCGAAGTGTGTGGGAGTCTACGAACTCAACCCCTCTCTACCCTCCCCTCACAGCCACCCCCCCCCCCCCCCGCCCCCCCCCCCCCCCCCGCCAACAAGCGGGAGAAATAATGAGCGAGACCGGGCGGCAGCAGCAGCAGCAGCGCCGAACAGCCCAGGCAACGGCAGAACCGCTCCGGCAGCGGCGGCGGCGGCAGCACCAGCAGCGGGAGCGAGCGCAACGCTAGCGCGGCGCGGGGACCGCCGCGCTCTTTCTCGGCTCCTGCCCTCTTCTGCCGCTCGCTCCTCTTTCGGCATCCACCTCCTTCCCCTCCTCCTGCTCATTCACTCTTTCCCTCACTCTCCCCTCCTCCTCGGCTTCTCCCCGCGCCCCGCCAGCCCTCGCGCTCTCCCACTCCCTCTGCCCGTCCTCCCCGGTCCCCTCCTCCCGCTCATTCACTCGCCCCTCTCCCTTCTCCACTCTCTCCCCCTGTCTCCTTTCTTCTTCTTCTTTCACCCTCCGTCTCTCACACCCCCTCCATTCCCCTGTCTCCTTTCTGACACTGCACTGCAGCTGCTCCTCAGCCCTGCCCCCTCCCCAGTGAGAACAAACCAGCAACATTGCTTTTTTTCCTAAAGAGATTTATATTGATCCGATTAAAAAAAAAAAAAGAAAAAGAAAAGAAAAAGCCAAAACAAAAGGGAGAACCTTCTCCCGGTAGCAGCGGCAGGAACTGCAAACATGATGGCGGCAGCTCCCATCCAGCAGAACGGGACCCACACTGGGGTTCCCATAGACCTGGACCCGCCGGACTCGCGGAAAAGGCCGCTGGAAGCCCCCCCTGAAGCCGGCAGCACCAAGAGGACCAATACGGGCGGTGGGTATCGCTTCCACCTCCCCGCTGGCCCCATCCCCCGCCGCCCGCCCCTGCCTCCCTCCCTCTCGCCGTTCTCCCTCCCTCCCTCCCTCCCGCGGCCCGGACACCTCCAGCCCGAACCCGGCGGCTCCTGCGCCCCTGCCCCGCGCCCCCTCCCCTGCACCTGCCCCGCGCCTGGCTGTCCCCGACACATTTCCATTTCTGTGTTTATCATTCATCAAAATGGCGACCAGTTTTTCGGAATAGACCTATCTTTGCATTTAATCGGTCCAGAGGTTGACCATGTAAATATCCTAGACCTGGGCAAGAAGGTCCATTCAGGAGGAGGAGGAGGAGGATGACCCTGGAGTGAGGTGATGGCCGCCCGAAGATGCGCGCTGCGTTTAACAGTCTGAGAAAATAAATAAATAAATGGCACTTGGGTAGCGGATTGCGAATGATTGGGGCGCCGGAGAGTTTTTCCTCTCTCCATCCTCTTGCTTTGGGCCACAAGTAGTATGCAAAATCTTGATGAGTGCATGCCCTTACCGCACTTAGATTGTCGGTGCAAATATTTCATTGATTTGTCTTCAGGG
Source organism: Hylobates moloch (assembly GCF_009828535.3). Lineage (NCBI taxonomy): Eukaryota > Metazoa > Chordata > Mammalia > Primates > Hylobatidae > Hylobates > Hylobates moloch. Next base: position 63,517,092 of record NW_026652291.1, on the reverse strand, counting down.
GGGTGCATACGAGGGCGGGGGTGTCTGGAAAGGTGACTTGTTAGTTAACATCCTGCGCTTCCTTGGAAGATGAGTTTTAACGGGACCGATATCGCTTCTTCATTTGCACTGGAGTCATCTTAACAATGCACCCAATGCATCGAAGCAGAGGTGAATTTATCTCCAGCATATGCATTGTAGACGGATGGGGGTCTTTTGAGTGGCACGCCGCAACATTTGGAACATTCATTCACATTAAGAAAGCTGGATTTGCCGGGGTGTCTCCTGTATAAGACGTGATCAAGTTGACGGAAATTAAAGTTTGTGGAGTTGGCTTTATTTTCTAAAACATTTCATTTTATTTTTCCTGGTTCTTCCACCCCCTCTCCGTTTTAAAAGTTGTGATTATTTTGGGAAAGGAACATTATGTTTTGTCACTTTTAAGCGTATTTAATATAAATGACTCCTAAGCTTTTTAGTATTGGCAAAATTCTTCTTAAGGTCCTTTAATTAATGAGCTTAAAACGAGATCACGGTAGACTAAGAAGTGCTAAAGAAATGCACTAGGATTAGTTAGATTTGCCAGTCCACCACACTGAGTTATTTCCTGGCAGTTATTGAAGACTTGGAATACACCCCACAGTTTGGGTGGATTATTTGGTAGGAGAATGGTTGTTTTGCGGACTTTAAGTAGGATATAGGCAATGGCTAATTGTAGTCCTTATGTGTCTGCTAATGACAAATAAATATAGCTCATCACTATTTACAGTCCTGGGCTTTTCTTCTTTTTCAATATGTTAAGTGAAGGTTTGTCATCTTGTAAATCTATGAAGTTTTGTTAAAGGGTCAGTTCACTTCATTTTGCCACAGATAGAATTGGAAGATTTCCATGTTTGGAATAACAACTGGAATTTAGTCATCAGTTTTTACAGTGCTGCAAAATAATAGAATATGTTTATATTTTAATTTCAAGCTTGAAAGTATAAATCCTATAAAATGGGAAACATTTTGTACATATTTGTTTTTCAGTGTAATTGGCTTATTTTCATTCTCAAAAAATGTTTAACTTCATATTTCCTGCAGTTATATACCCAGTGCTTTAGTTGCTGTTTTTCTCTCTTGAGGGTGGAGAGGGGATACAAAGTTTGAAATACTGTGTTAACCGAGTATATTTCTTTGCATTTTTCAGAAGACGGCCAGTATTTTCTAAAGGTTCTCATACCTAGTTATGCTGCTGGATCTATAATTGGGAAGGGAGGACAGACAATTGTTCAGTTGCAAAAAGAAACTGGAGCCACCATCAAGCTGTCTAAGTCCAAAGATTTTTACCCAGGTAGGTGCAATGGTGAAGAGATTATTTGATGAGCTCCTCACAGGAAAGAAAGATCTACTTGTGTGCTGTCTTGAAAGAATTTTTAAACAATACTGGAGACTTTATTTAGATGTTGCTTTATTGGAATATATTGTTGAAAAATTTTCAGATTATTTCTATTGTTGATTATGCCTTTTTCCTGTAATTGTTGTACCGTGTATGTGAATTAGAGCAGTTGCAAGATGATTCGGGTATTTCTGAATAATTCTTATTAGCAAAAAAAACTCAAAAATTTAAAGATAGAAACCTGGACAGCTGGCATCAGGAAATAGGGTTCTTCTGAAGTTTTCAGACATCATTGTAATGACAATTAGCTTAGAGTGAATTCAGAAGAGGGGGGTAGGGAGGCTTCTTAAAGAATGGACCATTTACTTCTGAATCCATTATGTACCTCTTTCTGCTTCATTGCTTTGTTTGTTGGCCTTGGAGTGAAGTAAAGAGGACAAGTGTTGCCTCTTCAGATTTTTTAAATACTGCAGTTTTAATGCAATTGATATAAGGAAATTTATACTGTTATGCAAGAAGTGAAATAATGCTTCAGAATTCATGTTAACTTAAGAGCTAAATTTGATTAAATATGTTGACAGTGCAGTACAGTAACTTACTGGAATATGGGAAGTTCCTTGGTGGTATAAATTTTTTGTTTTTTACTTTCAAGTATGCCTTTTTAAGTGTTAAATAGTTCTGCATGTCCATCTTTTTCTATTTTTTTCTTACATTTTGCTAATCACTATATCTATTTTAGGTTTAAGGGAAGAGCCTCTGTAATTGAGTAGTACATTTCCTAGATAAAACATTATCAGCTGATTTGCTTTTATTTAAATCTAGCTTTCTGTGATTTTTTAAAAGGTTATTTTATCTTTATGGCTATCAAAAACGTTAATTCAGTGCTGAGGGAACCAATACTGCTTTAATTTTTTTCTTCCTGGTGGAAAAGAAAAGCTGATTTGCTTTCAGTGATCTAATTCAGTAAGAGTTCTTTAATACAGCAAAGACATCTGGCATGAATGTAAGCAGAACATTTGGAGGACTTCTTTTTCATAGCCAATCACTTGGTGTTAGAAATGGACCATTATACTGGATAAGAAGGTTTTAGAATGGTTGAAACTATCATTTAGTTTTACAAAGTAAATGTAGTATTTTTTGTAAACATCAAACTTATTAAACTAAAAAGTAATATATTAGACTTGATATTCCTCTAAAGTTTGTTTCCTATGAGTGTAGTTTTGCAGATGGCTTTCCTTGTCTCTGAAACTTTCCTTATGCATTAAGAAAGTTTGCTAACATATTCACATTCATATGTTTAAAACATATATTATGATTAAAAAAAATGTGAAATTGTGAAAACCCTTAGTACAAATGAAAGCACTCAAAAGAGCTTGATTGCAGAATTAATAATGTGGTAGTTCTAGGAAAAGAGCTGCAATGGTAAATTAAATTCACTGTCAATAGATGAAAATGAAATAGCTTTTTTGCATTATACATGAGGTGGTATCAGATGTGCAGGGATGTTACAGAAAATTGGTGTTTATCAAGGATATTCCAAATAGTAAATTAAATGCCTTTTCATTTGAATATAGTTTATTTTCAGTGGGTTGGAAAGGGTGCACTGAGAATTAGATCTTTTGTTTTTAGTCCACTTAGTTGTACATTTTTTGCTTATTACATTGAAATTGATTATTTATAGTTCTGAGGCATGTTATTTGTATAGAGCAAGAATATCTGTTGGAAAAAAATTGAAAGCTGGAATGCGTTGAATAAAATTTTGTGTGTGTGGTGACGTAACCTGATCAAATGTGAGTTGGAATGTTGGATAAAAGAAGGCTATACTTTGCCGGTAACAGGTGGAAACCAATCACACAGTGTGGGACCAATTTTAAGGATAAAATAAAGCCTTGTAGTTTATAAGAAGCTTAAAGAATTCTGAACAGTTTGTATTAAAATACAATTTTAACTAGATTATTACCTGTTTGGACAGATAATCTCTTTGCTTCAGATAGACTTTAATTTTAATAGTCTTTCTCTTCGCACTTGACCACAAGTCTGCAGAATAATTTTAAGATCCTGGTATTCTTCAACATAGCCTCTGAGCTCTTTTCAATTTCTCTTACTCAGATGTACATAAGGGACACTTACCTTGCACATCTCATATGAGCTAAATTATAAACTGTGATCATATCACTAAGTTATAAAGAATTTCTTAGAGGATTAATGAAATCATTTGGAAGCCCGTTTTTGTGTCTTTCATACATATATGAAGTTCTTAAAGCTATATATATGTATATTTATGACTGTCATAATCTACTAGAACAAATATGCCTAATGTTTATTTCATGAAGCCCCTTTTCTGTTTCTCATTTGGTAAGAGCATATTTGGGGAAAAGTCTACTTTAGTTGTATAACCTAATGGATTTTCTCAAATTACCCAAGTTTTTAAGCAGAATGTAATTGTGTTTATAAGGTTTAGTTGAAATACTAGTGTGTTTTCGGAAACTTTCTTCAGGATGTATAACACAGAATACAGACACACTCTGGGGACATTTTAACACATTTTAACTCAAACGATAGGTACTTTAAAAAATTATAGCCAATATAATTTCCATGTATGCTTATTTGTTTTTCCTATTTCTTTTGAAAATATCATAAGCAACCCTGCCTTTATGAGTAATTTTTAAAATTATGGTTGAAATGAAGAAAACATTTTTGTACATTAATTAATTTGAGAATTTGTTCAGCTGGATATTGCATTGTGTTTTTCAGTGTCATGTATTAAATAACAAACGAGAAAATTGTGTGATGAGGAATTGTAAAATGTATTCTTCAATTACTGCAATCAGATAAAATGATCTACAAGTAGATCATTTTTGCTGTACTACATAATCCATTTATCTATTTTACAAAATCAAATCTTACAGAGTACTGACTTAATTCTGGTGGTTTAGGAATATACCTTTTTTTCTTACATGATTAGAGCAAGCCAATTTGATTTACTTATATATCTTTTTATAATTAGGTTATAGCAAGTTACCTTGTAGTAAAAAACAGCTTTCTTGGTTTGAGGAATATATTATTGTGTGCCTTTTCAGAGTGATGATAGTTTATTTTTATTCTTTTATTTGGCATAAGGATATGTTTAGTTTTTGTTAATAATCATATTGGTTTTATCTGTAAAAATTATTTAATGAATGGTTCAGGTAGGTAATCCGAAAAACTTACTGCATGTGTTATTGGTTGGAAATGATAATGGATGTATGCAATAAATATTTTCATGTATTCCTTAGATTTTAGAACATATCATAGTATACTTATTTTTATTCTATTATATGATATTCGTTACATCAGTCAAACAGAATCCTTCATTATAGTGTTGGAATCTCTATTTTACACTGTTTTTATATTTGTCATTATAAAACTAGGATCACATTTAATAAAAAAATTTCCTTTTATGATTCTTAATTTAAAATTTGAAATTATTATTTGTGCATTCATTATATTTCAATTTTTCTTACTGTCCAAATTGGGTGGTGCTTTTTTAAAATAACACAAACCATTACACATTTTTTTAAATCATAAAAGAGCAGACTGTAAGTGAAATTTTTTTATAGGGAAGGAAAGACCCAACATTGCTTTAATTTTGAAAAGGTGAAAATATAGTGGCCAAATTAAACTTTAGAACTGGAATTGTGTAATTATGATAATTAATTTTTTGTAAATCAGAGGAGATAATGAATTTAAAACATTATTTCTGTTTACATCATTGAAGGAAGAGTATTATGATATTGGTAGTATATATGAATGTGAATCTCTTACAGCTTCTAAAAGTTGCAGTCTGTACTTTGATCTTAGATGCAAAGAATATTGGACATTTATTGAAATATATTTTAAGACAAAATTAGTGATAAATAGAACTGTAACAAGTAGAGAAAATAAAATAGTATAATTTCCAACATTGTTGGGTGGGTTTAATAGGATAGTTATCATTACACTAGGTTATACTTTTGATTTTAGTATTATCAAAGAGTTGCTGACACATAAAGTGTTTCTCCTTGAATCTTAAAGTTGTAATGTTTATTTGACACATTACCTATTGTTGGGGTTACTTTTATCTTTATCTCTATATTTACAGTTGAAGGAGAAACATAATCTTTTCCTTAAACATTAGTATCTCTGAAAATTGGCTGTATTTTGGTTTTTTTTTAATACTTTATTTTCTTACTTTAAGCAATAAGAAATCTTAACATTTGAAGGAACATTACTGGCATAGCGCAGTCTATATTAACATTACAGTTTCCAAAAGATACAATTTTATTCTTATCTTGTGTATGCAAATGTTTTGTGGGGTTTTTAGAGAGATGAATTAGCACTAAAAATTTTAGCTGTACATTTTATTTGATTCCTTTTTGTATCATTTTGATGTTGACATAGTAAGTTATAAGACATCATTAATTTATAGTGTTGGTGTTTTCATGAATCATATACACAATGTCACTTTGAAATTTGCTTTTTGATGCTTTCTGGGCTTTGGTAAAACAGCTCATTTAAAATTTGGTCATTATAATGAAATATATCTAACAACATTGCCTTGCAAATACTACCCCAAAGGATTTCAGGAATAGTTTAAACATAGTGAATACAGTTGGTGATATAGTTCAATACTTATGTATTGAAGATGTTTCATACAGCAGGAGGAAAAATGATCTGTGTCTTGAAAATGCTAAGGAGTATGTGATATCACTAAAAACCTGACTGACAACCATCAATGAAAAACTTGTGTATTTTACAGTTGTATTGTTTGGGAGTTTTTTGCTCTGGCTTCAGAGAATTAATTTTTTAAAAAATTATTAAATGACATAAATGACATTTATTGACTACATATTATGCCACTTGTTAACTAAATTTCAGCACCTAATAAACATTTTTAACCATAGTTTTTAACTATAGAGTCTTAGTTGTGTCCAGTTTAGTGGAGCTATATTTTAAAACACAACTTTTATGAGTAAGTGCTGCTTTTCAAAATAAAACTGGGGGGACGAAGGTGGGAGATTTGTGCTTGATTGCCATCTCATTTCCATCTTTGGATACAGCTTTAGCATAAAGTTAAACAACATCTGCAGAGATCTGACTGACAAACATCTCTCTGGGACTCATCATTGCAGCCTGCAGCAGGTGCATTCAGCTTTGCAGTCTTTTCCAAAAAGAGGTTAGTTTGTTTTAACATTTATCAGTAGACCAGTGGGAGCAAGTGACTAGAGAGAAGAGGTTAGTTGTCACTTGTTCGGTACTGGAATACTACAGGTAATTGGACTGGACTGGTGGGAACTGCAACAGTGTGTATCTCACATTGCACTGCAGCTGCTATGGAGCTTAATTAACCTGACCCTCAGAGACTGAAGTGTCATGGTATAAAACGCAACATGCAAGGAATGAAGTAGTGCTTTTCAATACTTTCTGATGCTTGGGTTGATGAAGTTTCCATTTTCATTTTATTCTTTAAAGATATGGCATCAGCTTTCCTATGTCTTTAATATGGAAATATTTTCAACTAAATTGATTTTTCATGAATCTGATAGAATGTACATAAAACAAGGATAGGGTCTTTAGGTATAGAAATAACAAAAAAAAAAATCTTAAGTGAGAAGCATTTACATTTCACTATTCCACCAGTACATATGTAAAACATGAGTGAATGGAAATAAGTGGAAGTACTTGGTAGTTCTTTTTAAAATATTATCTCAGATTAACATTTATTTTTCATAGGAAGTTAAAAAAATGTAAAATTTAAGTTGTATCTTTTTAGAATATTGATGGCTTTGGCAAGTAAACTTTGCAGAGTAGTTTGAAGTGTTCCAACAAACAGGACAGGTGTAGCATATTAAAAATATTTTTAAGATTTTGAACTTAATGAATTCTACCGAAATGTTTCCCACATTTAATTACAAGTAAATTAAAATTTAGTCAAAATCTCAAAAAATTAGTGTGTCATTTATTTCTGTTGTTTTTAATTTCTCAATCTGTTTGAAGTATTGACTTTGAGTATGCATCTGTGGCATATATACAAGTTTCTTGTGTGTTCTAATAGTATTCCCAGTGAATATAGATATCTTATCACAGTCCTGTTCATTAATCAGCCCTTAAATAGAAAATATATTCAAAGGTAAAAATACATTTAAACGAAATCTGGCAAAGTCTGTACTATCTTAAAATAATTTGGAATGTAAAAACCATTTGAAGTCTTTGTAAAGCAGTTTTATAGCTTTGACTTTTCTATTAAATTCACTAATCTAAATTTTTTGGTATCCATTGACTATAATTTGTTATTTACCAAAGAGTAGTTAAGTTTTGGAGTTTGCACAGATTTTTTTTCTATTTTTTTTTTGTAAACGATGTATTTTTCCTGAAGGAATATTTACCAGTATTGGTAATAACTGTTTCATACTGAAGATACTGCTTGAGAAGAAAATAATTTTTAATTATGAATAGTTGGAATTTATTGGTAATTATAGTAGTTAAAAGAAATAAGATTAAAACTATGCTATCTAGAGGTCAAGAGATTCATTCCAGTAGTTTAAAACATAGATTATTTTATTCTCTTTTGACATGAATAACTATTTTTAATCAATTCTTATCAATATAAAAATACTTTAAAATTTCACATATATACTTTTACCATGATTTTTAAATTTTTGTTTAATAAGACATTGAATAAGAACAAACATTTTAAGACTGCAAAGTAAAAAAGAGAATTATTTACACTGATAAACTTTTTGAGATATTTTCAGTATTTTCCAAGTTTCACACCACTGTATGGATATCCAAATCTTGATCATGAAAACACCTACTATCTGCACTCCATCATTGATTTTTTCCTGCTTCCTGCAGGGCCTGTCATAGCATTGTTGACAGGAACAGATGAAAAATGAAATTGATGTCTTGAGGTTTTTAACAGCAAAATGATTAAGGTAAGATTATTTGGTGTGGAAAATAAAACATTTTTGTCCATTTTTCAATGAATTTTATTCAATAGGTTATACTTAAAATTGATGTTATATTTTTCTTTTTTATTTCAAGACCTGTTTTATGTCTTACTGATGTTCAATATATTTCTAATTTCTGATAAACTGTATTGCAAACTCAGTAATTTAAAAATTTTAGATGGTAGTGTTTTTTTACCTTCCTTGTGAAACTGAGCATACGTTTTGAAGTTCTGTAGAAGAACTTTTCAGTTCATTTTAAAGATGTTTGAGAAGAGTTATACTCTCATAGCTCCATAATTTTACTCACAGTGTAAGTTTTCAGAGAAGTTTGTTAATTAAATAAGATTTTAAATCCTGCATTTCTTCTAGGATATGATAAATGCTGACTTCCAGTTTACTTAGTTCTAAAAAATTGTCTTCATTTAAATTGTTAATAATTTGCTGCTGTAGAAAATACACTGGACTGAGACTGTATATTAAGATCTAATCTGGGGCCGGGCGCGGTGGCTCACGCTTGTAATCCCAGCACTTTGGGAGGCCGAGGTGGGCGGATCACGAGGTCAGGAGATCGAGACCACTGTGAAACCCCGTCTCTACTAAAAATACAAAAAATTAGCCGGGCGTGGTGGCGGGCGCCTGTAGTCCCAGCTACTCGGAGAGGCTGAGGCAGGAGAATGGCGTGAACCCGGGAGGCGGAGCTTGCAGTGAGCCGAGATTGCGCCACTGCACTCCAGCCTAGGCGGCAGAGCGAGACTCCGTCTCAAAAAAAAAAAAAAAAAAAAAAAAGATCTAATCTGGGGGGAAGGGCAGAATAGAACCAATAGTAGTGCATTTCAGTAACTCAGAATAGTAGGTAATAGGGTACCTACTATTTAAAAAAAACATGTTTTTGTTTTATTTTTATGTTGCTAAATATTTTAGAAGAACTATAGCTTTTTAATTTTGGTCATATTAATTCTTGAAATACCTGGTTTTAAAGTGGTTAGTGTTGGAGGTAAGTAAGCTCTTACTGGGAGAGCTCATTCACATACTTAGTCCTTAATTATTCTTTGGATAACCCATATTTTTATTTTTCTATGATGATGATTTCTTTAAGAAGTGGTGAAGGTAATTTTTTTTTAAACTTGGTTTCATTCTTAAGTGTGAAGTCTGCCTGGAAGCTTTCTCTTGTTAATTATTATGCCTATTTATCAGATGCTTCCAATAAACCCTGGTGTAGGCAGCTATTTGGTAATCATTACTTAGAATTATTACAATGTATCTTTTCTCCATTGGAGGAATATAGGCATACTTTGCTTTACCCTGAGAAATTTTGCTTTGCTGTTTTCTCCTTAGATTTTTGTTTTGCTATTTTCACCTTAGATTTTTGTTTTAATTTTTTGTTTATATTGTAGCATCCCTGTTAAAGATTTAGGACAACACTTAGGAATAGCTAAGAGACTTTTTATTTAAAAGGTTTGGAGAAATCATAGAGTTGTGGAAATAGATCAAAGTGATGAAGTTCAGATGATCTCTTCTAAAACTTTCATTTAACAGTTGAGAAAACCAAGGTACCAAGAGATTAAGTGATTTACGTAAGGTTTCTCTAATGCCAGTAATTGTCCTGTAGCTTTGAAATGTGTTTTCTGAATTTGTGGTGCAATTGTAGTAGGTACTTCATTCTCTTGTTTTGTTCTCCTTTTTTTTTCCCTCCCTTCTGGATGTGACTCTGAGGAAGTAAGTCCTTACCTCCTCTCTCTCCTAGTCTTAAAATGAATATATGTTCTTTTAAAAAAAAAAAAAAAAAACTGAGATCATGGCCCAGTGGTTATTTTGCCATTATTATTATTTTTAGTTCATGTGCTACACTGAAGGAACATAGGCAGGGTGCTCTTTGGTCATTAGCAAATTTCTTTTAGAAAGGATATCATAGGTTATATTGCCTGGAGCATGTAGCCTGGTCATTTTCTCTCTTCCCTTAATTATACTGTTTGAAAGTGGCATTGTTTTTATGGTGGTTAGATTTCTGCAGCATTGTTATTTTTCTTCATTTGTACTTTTTTTTTTCTTGCTTTCATCATTCCTTAGCTATACTTCTACATGTTAATTTTTGGTTAGAGTACTGACTTTCATTAAAAAAGTAGGCTAAGTTAAAGTTTGTTTTCAAGAATTATTGTAATAATATATGTATTTTCCATGTTTTTATGACTTTTATAAAAACTCCCCTAAGTATAGCGTATTTGGGTGAATATTCATAACATTTGGTTCAACAGATAAATACCATGATTAAAAAATAAGCATGAGGCTAATTGTAAGGCAAATAAGTAAAAATGTAGCTGTATTGTCCAGTAATTATTAATTTGAAAACATCACTGTTTTCTCCTTTTTGGCTATTCATTTCATTAAATTGGTCTACTCAGTTAATTAGAATTCTGATATTATTTTCATTGTGTTATAGGCTTAAGGACTACTTTCTAATATAATCATAAAAGTACTTAATGTGATTTTGAAGACTTTTCTTTCTACAGTGTTAAAACAAAAACTCTTTTGTGATAGTCTTTACTCACATCAGTTGAGTAATTGGATTAAGGTCCACTAATGTGGGGGAATTTATGGCATCCTTCTTGCCTGCTGTGTGTTTAACATACAGCCCAATTGTTTAATCATAGGTGGCACTGGAAATTTAAATGAATGTATGAATGAATGACTGAATGAACAACTTGAGATTTCTTCTGTGAAGTACTCATGGAATACCAATACAGTGGATATAGAAGGCAGTCCATCTTTCCATCTTTAGTTTTTCATTACACTTCTAGTTTACTTTAGTAATGAATTTAGAAATTTAAATGAACAAGAAATGCATAGAAGTGTTAGGGTAGGTATTGGCTAGGTACAGTGGAGTATGACAGGGGAATTTTGCGTTCTGTTTAGCATGCTGTCCTGTGTGAAAGAAATTGAAATCCAGTATTATGGAGAATATGTTAAAGCCACCTCTGAAATAAAGACCACCTTTAAAATAATTTAAGTGACATGAGTTTAAGATTTAGTTATTAATAAAGTAATTAAAAGTATATATCTATTACAAGATTTTATAGCTGTATCACATTATAGTTTATTTATGGCCACATGGCCATATGTTCAGTAAGGAAAAAGACCAATCATGATTTTTCTTGAGTACTAACCATCAAATTAAAGTGACATATTAGAAGTATGCTTACTAAGTATTTTGTTTATAATATATTTTAATATCTTCTTCCCCAACTATAGTGGGGAAGTTAACATGTGACTTTGTTGGGGGAGGTTACATTGTTACATTGAGAAACTGGACAATTTACTTTTCTAATGTGCCAAGAAAAAAAAATACCAGCTGTATAGTAGAGTGGAACTTATTTGCTTATAGTTTGACTAACTTAAATATCAAGGTATTAGTATATGTTACTTTATTTGAAATTAAAATTTTAGGGAAGTTATTGAGTTTGGGATATTTCGGAGTCATTACATACTTTGTAAATATATGCAATTTAAAGAGATACGTGAAATAAGAGTGTTTTTCTTGTATTAATACATTGTTTGATTTTTATCATAGTAAACCAGTGAAACATCTAAGATTTAATAGGTACACTCTTTCATGCCTTGTGATTAGTCTTCCACATTTTTGTAAATTTTATTTATATTTAAAAAGTGATGGAGAACAGTGGGTTAAAATAACCCTATCATAGTGTTTTTTTTCTGTTTCCCCATGCCCTTCTTTGCCACAGATTTTAAGTTTTATGAACATTAGTGGGCTTTGTTGGGGTTAGAACTAAGTATACAATGCCCTGAAATCTTAGATGGATACTAGGTTATAAGTTTGATAAGTATATAATGGAGAATTATATCTAGAAGTTGAAATTATCTCTGTTAGTGTCAGGGTCTTGGGAGGAGGAGTTAGACTTCGAAGAAGAGCTGACAGGGTTTTGGGGACTGAATTTTAATTTGCTTGGTGAACAAAGGTGGAAAGTCATTTGAAGCATATATAGACATAAAGATGTGCAAAAATTCTGTTATATTCAGGAGTCTAAAAGTAGTTTGGTATTGATTGGATAAAAAGTGGATATTGCTGTTGGTGTGGGGGTCAGTGGTAGTAGGAGGCACTATAGATACCTGTACAGGTAAGAGACAATCTAGTGCATATGAAAAAGAAGAAAAGCATGGCTGAAAAATATTCATCCTAGATATATTCGTTAGCAAGAATATTTTTAAAATCTACATCTGCTGTGTGTCTGTAAAATGACTGACAGTGGTACTGTAATTAAAAAATATATATTTATGTAAATATAGTGACACTTATAGTCTGGCGGATGGATTGCCCAGTTGTTCAAAAGTATAATTGAGTATCAGATTGGATTCTGGCTTTCTCCTTAGGAAATAGAAATAAAATTTTATAAAGACCCAATTTACTTAGAAAGGAAAAGGCAAAGGGAAAGATGGGGCAACTAGAAATACAGAAAAGAGAAGTTAAGAAATGGGAGTTGTGTTTCAGCAGTTATGTGCCAAGTATGGAAGAAAAAAAAGGTGGAGGGCAGTTAGTCAATGACAGATGTCTATGAAGAATGTTTTGTTATATGCGGGGAAGATCTTTAACTAGTTTGCTTTTGATTCATAGCAGTTCAGATCATATACAAGAAAAAATGTTTCTTGTTTCTTAAATTCGTTCAATATGTAGGCCTTTCTTGCTTTCTTAGCATATGAAAATATATACTAATTTTTAATTGGATAAACATGAGTGATTTATACAATATGTGTGTGTGTGAATTTGATGCTGTTCAAACACTAAAGTTAGGTGTATTGTCAAAACATTGTTATGCTATGTCAGTGAAAATTAAAACTTACTATTTATTTGTTAGTGGATTCTCTGTTATGTAATTTTTTTTGCTTGAATTTTTGTTGATTATTGAGATAAAGCAGGATTTTTCATCATTTATAAGTATTTCACATAAGAATCAATCTTAATTAATACTGTTATCAAATTCAGATGAATTTTTAAAAGTCTGAAAAATATGGTACTGTTTTTTCGTTTAGAAAATGAGATTAAAAATCTATCTTGTATTTTATACTGATTTGTGCAATTATTGGCTACTTGTGTAGAGAAACATTAAAAAATTGAACATCTGAAGTGACATTAAGCAACAGATGGGGATTTAAAATAAAAATATTCACTGTGTAATCTTTATTTAAGTGCTATTCATAATTCAGTAATACCAGTTGTGTAACTCAAGGTTGAATTCAATATAAAAAAGGAAGCATAAGAAAAGTCCCATTTCCTTAAAATTGATGTCTATATTATGGTATGATTTCATGATTTGTTTATAAAGTGACAAATAATCTAGCTAAGAGTTGCATACATGTTTTTTTGCAGGTCAAATTCAATTCTTTTTGAGAAAAATTATGAAGAAATTTTGAATTATTTCAAAATAGTATTTATTTGAATTTAACATATTTTACTGTTTCTGCCTTTAAAATGATATTCTATTTTGTATTTTAGCTTATCTTCTCAACTGAAAATTTGAAACCATGCTTTCTTTACAGTAGTATTTTAAACTAATTGTTCTGAAGTGTATACCTGTTCTGTTTAAGGAAAGGTATGTTCCTCTCAAATTTATCACACTTTTAGCTATGCTGGTGTATTTGACATCTTGTTTAAAAACTAGAATGTCTCTGCATATGAACACACAAACTGATAATGAGCTAGATGTGCCATATGTGGCACTTTAGGTTGGCATATATCTGAAATGGCATGTTTAATGTACTGTATTACTAGGATTAGTAATTTTACAGTGGAAGGCTGCTACTTTTATGATACAGTCTCCTGCTGCTGGGCTTATAAGTCTGATGGACTCTTTACTCAAAATCTGTTTTCAACTTCTGTAAAAATCTTTTTACTATTGAAATTATCTGCATAAGATCTGTCTGGCTGATTAACTTATTATCTGAAGTTTGTCAAGATTAGTGAGAAGTAAAAAACATATATAGTTTGATAGGTTTATAAATGTAAATAGTAATTATGTATATTTTGTTAAGGAATAATAATGCTAACATATTTAGTATTGCCAGCAATGGTTTAGTAAAGTACATAATTGAGAATTATTCACGATATTTTTATTTTTAGAAAAAAGTGCATAGGAAAAGCTTTGAGGTTCTATGGAGTCTTGGCAGTGAAGCCATTAAAAAGCGAAGTGCAATAAATAATGTTCTTTTGTGACAGAATGCTCAACTTTAAATTCATATTCCAGTTCTCATGGACATAATCTTCATTTTTTATTTTTAAAATTATGCTTTTATCCAAGGGTTTTACTGAAGCACCTTCAAATCAGTCAGGAGATTGCATTAAAAATAAGTAGAAACTGCAATGCAATGGGATAATTTAGATAATTTAAATTTAAGGTATAAATAATATAAGTAAAGAATGTAAACATTTTTTGACTACTTAAAATATGCAGAATAAGTACAATTTCGGGTTTGGGAAATGTTTCAACTAACAGTTATCTAAATTCTATATCTTTTGCAAATTCTGTGTTTTAAAAAGCCAGACTCTGAATTTCATTATGTTTTCATTTAAACTGACTCTATCACAGTTAATAGAAAATGGGATTATGTTGTTTTTAAATTCTTTAGACTATACAACTAAAAGTTACTTGTTGATCAGTTATGGCTTAATGAGACCTTACATTTCTATAGGATTTTAATTCTTAAAACATCAGTGCAGGCATAATTTTTTGTCTTCATTTTACAGATGAACAATATAAGATAGTGAAAGGTAAAATTATTTGTGATATGTCAAGTTAATAATGAACCTGTTTATTTTGTTATTGTGTAACAGCATTCTGTTATTTTGTATTTGCACCAAATTATGTATAAATTTGAGTTCAGAAATAGAGTATTCAAAATTTAGGTAAGATTTATCAAACTGCCACATTTGCCCATCACTGAGAGGTAATGATGTTTTTGATAGATTATACATTTTTTTCCAGTTCATATTCAGCTGACCAGACTTGTGTGTGTGTGTGTGTGTGTATATATATATATGTATCTAGAACCTTGATATCTATTTTCCTATTTTCATATTGACATTAGATCATTAAGATAGTTTGAAATTGCTTACATGAAATGTAAACTTTGAGATTGTTTACATGAAATGGTTCAGTTGCCTTCATTTGGCCCTGTAAGATTTTGTTTCTCACTTTTTAAATTATATATAATGTCTACTTTCAAGATTTGTTGAATTATAGATTTAAGGTTAGAAAACTCTGGTCAGATCACTGTGATATAGTACTCAGTTTGATACAAAATTTTCTGAGGAAAATATGCAATGGATATTATACAATGTAGTTTATTAAGCAGTTATCACATCAGTTCAGTACTTCTTAATGCCTCTGTGGAAGTACGACCAATACAAGACTTCTAGAGAACATGTGGTGTCAGACCAGAGTTTGAATCCCAGCTCTGCCACTTACTAGGTGTACTATTTTAATCAGTCATTTAATCTTCTTGTACCTCCAGTTTTTTGTCTGCACAATGTAGTATCTGTACCTCTTTCATAATTATAGCTTTAGGTACTAAAGAGGAAAACTGTAAAAGCATGTCACATAATAAATATTTGGCATATAATAAGTGTATTATGACTATCATTTTTCACCTCTTTTCTATGCTTGTTTCATTTAATAATACTAAATTTATAACAGAGATTTTAATGTAGAATAAATTACATTAATGTGGCCCTAAAAAGGAAAACATTTATATAAGGATTTTTAACAATTGAAGTATTTTTTTCATTATTGTTGTAAAAATGCAGGTGATAGAATGCCAAAGCTCTGACCTATCCTCATCCCACACCTTTAAGATAATTAATATAAATAATTTCTTATATATTTTTAAACATTCTATTTTAAAATAGCAGTTATTGTTTTTAGTTGTAATTATAAGTGATCATCGTTTTTATAGATAAGAATGAGTTTTCCGAAAACCACCTATGTTGATTAATGGGTTTATGGAGCTTCCAAATACTGTAAGATGTCTTTCCAGTCTCAGCTTTGTGGGTATTTTTGTTGCATAGCCTAAATAAGTGTTCTATGATACCCCTGAAGATATGCAGAGCTTTTTTTATTTGTTTATGTTTTGCCTATATAGCGGAGAAGAAAACTAGGGATGTGAATTTGTAATATTAAAGCACATTATAATAATCTCATGTGAAACATATGGATTTATTTGTTTTATAACTCATTAAAATTAACTTAATTAGCCTCTACATCCTTGTATGTGCAAATACAAAACATTAAAAATCATTTATTAGAGTCTTAATTGGAATTTAACAGGAATTAATCAGGTGGCATATAAAATATTTAATACTGTCTTTCATGATCTTTTTCAGAATACTAAGACTTCTGAATTTTTTTTTCCTACCAGCAAAAATGAAAGTCATAATGCATTAAATAATGAAGCTAAATGTTTAATAATATAGATGATAATTCATAAGGCTTATTTTAAAGCTTTTTTTTTTGCTGTTAATAAGATTTTTTTACCTGGTGCAGTGCAGTGGTGCACACCTTTCATCTCAGCTACTTGGGAGGCTGAGATGGTAGAATTGCTTGAACCCAGGAGTTTGGGAATAGCCTGGGCAATATAGTGAGACCCATCTCTAAAAATAATTTAATTTTGCAGTATAATTATTTATGAAAAAATAAGTAAATAAAAGTAATTTAATTTTTTTAAGTTTTAAAATATTGGCTGTGTCAAGGTCTTAAATATTTTAACTCATTTTCTTGCAACCTCCATAAAGGATCTAAGAAATTTTAGTAGTGTATTTCTACTAAACATATGTTTCAGAGGCCATTTTTTTTATCCCTTTCCATTCCTTAGCAAGTATTTTCCATGAGTCATTACACATATTCTTGTTTGCCATTACGCTAAAATTGTTTGTTTTTTTTGAGGCGGACTCCTCTGTCCCCCAGGTGGATGCAGGGCACCATCTCGGCCGGGTTCACGCCATTCTCCTGCCTCAGCCTCTCCGAGTAGCTGGGACTACAGGCGCCCGCCACCACGCCCGGCTAATTTTTTTTTTTTGTATTTTTAATAGAGACGGGGTTTCACTGTGTTAGCCAGGATGGTCTCGATCTCCTGACCTCGTGATCCGCCCGCCTCGGCTTCCCAAAGTGCTGGGATTACAAGCGTGAGCCACCGCGCCCGGCCTAAAATTGTTTTTTATGATTTGCTTGTATTTTGTCATAATTATTGTATAAACTTAATGCTGTATTCAGATACTTCATATAGTAAATATTACTTACATACTAAATATTTAAGTTTCATGTAATACTATTCCAAGATCAACTGTAAGTATGATTTTGTTTTGCGTGACTGTGACCTGGAGGACAATACATTTAATAAGATTATACTGATTCTTAGATTGCTTTGTGGAAGAAATAAAATATTTGTATTTGTGATAGTGTAAATTCAGTTTTATATTTAGAAGGTACACCTTTGAATATATAAGAATACGACGGCTGGGCACCATGGCTCACGCCTGCAATCCCAGCATTTGGGAGGCCAAGGCAGGCAGATCACCAGGTCAACAGATTGGGACCATCCTGGCCAACACGGTGAAACCCCGTCTCTACTTAAAATACAAAAATTGGCTGGGCATGGTGGCATGAGCCTGTAGTCCCAGCTATTCGGGAGGCTGAGGCGGGAGAGGCACTTGAACCTGGGAGGCGGAGGTTGCAGTGAGCTGAGATCACTCCACTGCACTCCAGCCTGGCAACAGAGTAAGGCTCTGTCTCAAAAAAAAAAAAAAAAAAAAAAAAAAAGAATACAACCTGCTATGGAAAAAAAAAATAAAGAAACTGAGAAACTTTGCTAAAGACCATTTAATTCCAGAATGATTAAATAGACTTAATCTTTATGGTAATGGATTTATTCATACATCTTTAGAGTCTGTAGAGATGATGACAGTGAAGTCTGATTGGAGTGAGGGTTACATTATATGTTGTCAGTTTATAGACAATGAATCTGTGTTAGTCTGGATTAGGGATGACTAAAAGTTGTCACTGTCTTAATATTAGGGTGTGGTTTTGGGTGTGAACTCTGACATTAACCCAGATTTCTTTCTCATTTGTAATATTTTTTACTTTTCTTTGGAATTAAAGCTACACAATATATGATGATATTAAGTCTCAATTCTAAAAGCTCTTTCATGATCTTCATTGATGATCTTATTTTCTATTTCACTGAGAGAATTCTAAAAATTCATAAGCTCCTACCACCAGATCTACCTACCTAAGTATATGAGTATCTGAATACTCTTACTATTTTGATAAACTGTCTATCTGCCTAGCAAAGGCCTATCTCTACTTTTTTTCTATATTCCATTTCATTCCATCTTACCTACTTAGATATCATTTAGCAATTCTTTCTCCACTTTCCTGCATTATCAATTTCTTGCCCTACTGGAAATTATTTTTACCTACAAATACGCTGTTCTTTCGCCCACTTAAGCGTGTTTTTTTTTAATCCCACTTCCTGTTCTGCTAATTATGGCATTAACAGTAAAATTCTTCAAATTTGTTGCCCATACTTGTGCTATCTCCATTTCCTCTCTTTTCATTTCTCTTTTGAAGCTATTCCAATTAGGGCTTTGATCCAACCTTCCAGTGAAACTACTCATGTTAAAGTCACTGGTAGCTTCTATACTTTTTATTCAGTGGTCAGTTCTCAGTCCTCCTTTTTATATAACCATCAGCAGCATTTGACACAGTGATCACTGTCTCCTTTTTGAAACATTTCATTTTGCTCCTGGTACACCTTTATCTCATTGGTTGCAGCCGTATATTTCTTTTGCTGTTTTTTTTTTTTTTCTCATTTCCTTGGACTTCTTTTTTTCTGTCCATGGTTACTCCCTTGGTGATCCAATCCAATATCATGGATTTAAATAACCATCTGTTCTTTGATGACTACCAAATGTTTGTGTCCGTTCTGGACCTTTCATCTGAACTCTACACTGATGATGCAGCTGCCTGCTTTATATCACTTCTATGTCTAATATGTATGTTAGAATTAAATATGGTTTTAAATATTCTGATCTTTCTCTTGACCCCCTCAGATCAACTTCTCTGTCTTCTGCATCTTAATTGCAGCTTCATCTTTTCAGGGTCTGGGGACAGAAATATTTGAGTCATCTTTACTTTCTCACTTTCTGTTGAACTTCAGATCCAGTCTGTCACAATTCTGATTATATTTAAGATACTTGCCTTAAAGGAAAACCAAATATTCAAGCCAAAAGAGGTAACAGAAAAAAAAGTAAATGTTACAGAAATGCACTCTGCTATGTGTAGGCAGGTGAAGAATTAACCTAAAGATATCCCGGTTGGCTGTGAATTCAGTATTAAAACTCTGGTGAGTGACAAAAAAAAGTAGCCTATCTTAATTACTTGGTTGACCAGACTAAACTCACAAACTATTTACAGTTTCAAAGATAATTCACTGGGAAAGCTAGATTCATGTTTAATTTTGTGTTATAGGGAACCCTGTAGGAAATTTATATTTAAGAAATATCAGTATCAATATATCCATTATAGTAGCATAATTATTTTTATACCTGGGGGAATTGAGGTTTAAAGAATAAGCATGAATATGTATCATGGAATGTTATTTAACCTTAAAAAAGGAGATACTGTACTGACATTTGCAACAGTACGAATGCACCTGGAGTATATTATGCCAAATGAAATAAGCCAGACACAGGTATGTAGGTACTGTGTGACCTTATTTGAATGTGGAATCTAGAAAAATGTAGAATACCTAGAAATGGAGAATAGAATAGTGGTTACCAGGGTGGGGAGAGGAAATGAGAAGAGTAGGTCAAAAGGTACAAACATGCAGCTATGTAGGATGAATAAGTCTAGAGATCTAATGTACAATACGAGGATATAGTTAATATTGTGTTGTATACTAAAATGTAATAAGAGAGTAGACTTTACATGCTCTTATCACACCAAAAAAGTAACTGTGGAAACTGATAGATAATTTATCTGACTGTAGTAATCATTTCACTATGTATATGCATATCAAAACATCATGTTTTACATCTTAAGTATATACAATAATAAAAAAAGGAAGCAAGAGGGGTAAGAAAGTTCTGAATAATACCTGTTCATTAGATTATATAAAAATAAAATCTATCATTGTTAGAAGACACAGTTAGCTTAAAATGTATACCTTATCAGGTGGTGTGTGTGTGTATATACACACACACACACACACACATTGTGGATGATAAATATATATTGAACCATTTAGAATATTGTACTAAATCAATAATTCATCTATTTGAGGATTATACGTTAAGGAAATTATATACTTAGAAATGTATTATCAAAATATCCAATATTTGCCTGTAAAATATTTTGAGATACTGTACATTTATGCCTGTCAGCTGGGAGTTTCCTCATTTTAGTGTCTGTAAAAATTATTCTGGTTGATAGAGTTCATTTATAATCATTTCACTATGTATATGCATATCAAAACATGTTTTACACCTTAAGTATATACAATAATAAAAAAGGAAGCAAGAGGAGTAAGAAAGTTCTGAATAATACCTGTTCATCAGATTATATAAAAATAAAATCTATCATTGTTAGAAGACACAGTTAGCTTAAAATGTATACCATGTCAGGTGGTATATATATATATATATATACACACACACACATTGTAGACGATAAATATATATTGAACCACTTAGAATATTGTGCTAAATCAGTAATTCATCTGAGGATTATACCTTAAGGAAATTATATACTTAAAAATGTATTATCAAAATGGTCAGTATTTGCCTGTAAAATATTTTGAGATACTATACATTTATGCCTGTCAGCTGGGAGTTTCCTCATTTTAGTGTCCATAAAACTTATTCTGGTTGATAGAGTTCATTTATCTCTTTTAATTTAAATCTCTTAGGCTTAACTGTACTAATTAATGTTTTTTTCATTCTGTACTCAATTATTAAAAACATTTATCTTATTTTCCACATAAGCAGAAAAAATGAGTTGTTATAGATTTAATAAAATATTTGAAATAATTATATAATAACAATTTTGACTTTTTTTCTAATCATGCATTTTATCACTATGTCTTACTGGTAAACGATATTTGATCTCTGTAAATGTTCTGCCAGAATAAGACAAAATAAATCTGTAGGCTTGTTGATATATGTGATAAAGTAGAGGAGATTTGTTTAATCACTGTCGTGAAAAAGGAAAACTGTAGTAGTTGTGGCTTCCTGGATTATAGGGACAAGAACATGTGTATGCTTTTGATTTCATTTTTAAGTTTAACATTAAAATTTAAGTATATGGCTCAATATTAAAGCTTAAAATCTGTGACTTAAAACATTTTATTTTTCATGGTTATTAATTACATAGTTATTTCTTAAATCATCCCTTAGTGTTCACTTATGGAAGATGATGTGAGTTTGCTAAAAGCTTTCTTGTGTATTATTTTGGAAATATCTACATTATATTTTCACATAACTGATAGAGACAGATTTTGTGTAGATTTATCTCACTGCAAAGCTCCTTTTCACCACATTGTATTATGAAGTAAAACATTTCTTTGAAAGTACTTTCCCCAATTCTTGTTTATAGAGTTCATCACATTGGGCTAGATTGTGAATGGACATTTAGTCAGTGTCAAGCAATTTGAAATTTTATTTATCTTAAATTGAATTACATACAACATTTTAAAAGGACTGTCTAAATCTGCAGTTATTACATGTTAAAACCTATATTGATGTCAAAACTCCTAAACAGTAGTACCTGTTTGCAGTTTTAAGAGAAGAATTATTTACTTATAATTTACCTAGAAGATATCCCACCATATGATTTTTTCAACGTAAAAAGACAGTATAGGCTGGGCTCAGTGGCTCACGCCTGTAATCCCAGCACTTTGGGAGGCTGAGAGGCAGGAGGATTGTGGGAGACCAGGAGTTTGAGACCAGCCTGGGCAACAGTGTGAGACTGTCTCTACAAAAAAAAAAAAATTTAAAAATTAGTGGGCATAGTGGTGTGAGCCTGTATTCCTAGCTACACTGGAGACTGTCATAGGATGATTACATGAGCCCAGGTGTTAAGGGTGCAGTGAGCTGTGATCTCACCGACGGAGCAAGACGCTGTCTGTAAAACAAACAAACAAAAAGGGTGGAGGGAGACGATTTGAATGAGTAGTCCATTAACTTAAAACATTTGAAATTATTAAAGTAAGTGTTCTATGATAACACTTTAATTTTAAGTAACCACTCATTTATGCCCCTCTATTTAAAGCGGAAACCTAAAGCTATTTGTTAATAAAATACTGTTTTACATTAAGACGTCATGGGAGAGAAGGATATATGGAGAAATTAACAGAATTAAGTTATTTTAAATTAAGTATGAATGACATTTCCAAGGTAGCAGTGAATGCTTTACTATATACACTAATAATTTTATTATTTTTCCCAATTTTATGATACTCATTTCTATTTCTGAGAATCTTTAAAAATGTGTAATCTTAGCTGGGCGCGGTGGCTCATGCCTGTAATCCCAGCACTTTGGGAGGCCGAAGCGGGTGGATCACGAGGTCAGGAGTTCAAGACCAGCCTGGACAAGATGGCGAAACCCCGTCTCTACTGAAAATACAAAAATTAGCCAGGCGTGGTGACAGGTACCTGTAATCCCAGCTGCTTGGGAGGCTGAGGCAGGAGAATCGCTTGAGCCCAGCCGGCAGAGGTTTCAGTGAGCCGAGATTGTGCCACTGCACTCGAGCCTGGGTGACAGAGGGAGACTCTGTCTCAAAAAAAAAGTGTAATTTTTGCTTTCTTGAGCTGTTAGTATTGAAGATGAAATGTAAGATCTGATGTGGCTCAGCCTTATGTTTTTATTATCTTGCACTTTGTATACTTTTGCTGTGGGGTTGCTGAGCATCCCTGGATAAAGACTAAAATCAGGCCAGTTGATTCTGATACTCAGTCTAACATATCTTTTCAATTGAGCCAGCTCTGTTGCTGTTATCATTTTATTTCTGATTAGCTTTCCATTTTGTGCCTCTTTAAACTTTTTTCATCTTTTTCAACCCAGAAACTCACCCCGACAGATTTATACTCTGTAAATGTACTTGCCTCACAGTTTATTTAGGTCATCTTTAACGACCTCCCTCAACTTCCTTTTATACTTCAAATTACAATTTAATTTCACCTTTAATCCTTGTCTACATATATAGAATGAGAATTCTCTATTCTTCTTTTTAGGAATCATTTATCCTGCTCCTCTTTATCTTTTTCAGACTCTTATCTCATTCTTTTGGATCTTTTAAATTTTTCATGAGATCTTTCTCTTTGGCTTTGTAATACTCAGTTCTTATTTTATACAAAATTACCAAAAGCTAAATCCTTTCTTTAATTCTGGTAATACCTGTGGTCACTTTCTCTCCCTTTTACATACCAACAAAATTTTTTTGAAAGGGTAGGCTACTGAGTTTCTTTTTTTTCTCAGCATTTTGTTACTCCTGGTTATCCAACTCTTTCAGAGTTCATGGTATCTTTGTTAGTTGCTTAATTAACTGAACTATCTTTTTCAGTCATGTAGCCATCATCCTCTTCTAATTTTCTAAAGCATTCAATATTAATAACTATTCTTCCTCCATTGGCTTATTTGACATTGTATGATCCAGTTTCTCTCATTATTTCTGTAACTAACTGTACTATCTCGAATATTTTTATGGATTTCTTCTGTTTCTTGAAATCATCACATAAATGTTAGGGTTACATTTGATTCTGTCCTTGGCCCCGTAGATCCCTTAGGTTTAATTACTCCCTTTATGTAGATCATGCTTAAGTCATATGTTCAGCTCAAAACTGTTTTGATCTTTTGTTTTATGTACACCTTATTATATTTAATGTATTTCAAAATAAATATGATTGTTTATACCTTATATAAAGTCTTTCTGTAAATTACCTTACCCTAAAAGTACACATAATATGTTCACATAATTTGCATGTTACTTCTTCCACAGGTATTTGGTTGTGTATCTGTATTAATTTTTTAAATGTACAGACACACACATACACACACACACACACACACACACACACACACACACCATGATTCCTATATAAGGCTGAGGTTTCAGCTTATATAATCATCCAGGAAGTCTTTGCTGATCACCTCAATCTGGTTGAGGGACCCTTCCTTTGTTCTTGTGACACATCCTATATTTTTAATGCTTCTCGTAATTACAAATCTTTTCTAACTCACTAGACTGTAAGTGCTACAAAAATTATGAAGACCATATCACCTTTATTGACATTGTACCCTTAATACTTTTATAGGGTCTTCCACATAGTAGATGCTCAATCTATATGTACTGCATATATGAATAACTGAGTAGATAAATAACTCAATGTCAAAAAATGTATTCTTTTAAATTTATAAACTTGCCTTTCTTTGTGTTTCCCGTTACAGTTATTGGCACCAGTGATTTTCAAGTTATCCAAACTGGAAAAATTGGTTAATTTTGATCTTGTTCTCTTTTTTATTTTCTGTTTATTCTATAATTGTTGCCAATTCTTGTCTGTTTTACTCACAACATGTACCTTGAATTAATCTTCCGCTTTATGTTCTTGATGTTTTCCCTAAGGTGGGTTGTTTCACTTACAACTGTACTTTGTATAGACTCTACCAGAGTAGCAGAGAATAATATTGTGGTGTATTTCATAACATCCCATTCATTTTGATTATTAAAAACAAACCTTTAGTAAAGGATAATATGATATATGAATCTCATATCTAATTTAAAGCTGTTCCCCATCTCAGCAATAGTCAGGCTTTGGGGCCTAAGAACTTGAAACTTGGAAGCTGTTGTAGTCTATGCTTTCACCTTCTTTATTTAGATTTAAGTAGGGATGCATAGATTAATTCTAAGATGTCTCTCTCCTCCCCCAGTTCTGATTCTAGGTTTAGGGACCAGATAGAAGGAAATGGGCAAAACTTTCTTTTTACTTAACTAGGCTTGTAATATTCTATTGAGTTTTGAACCTCTGTGATTTACACTGGCCGTTAGTTCCTTCTTCTATGTGACAGTTGTCCAAATGGTAGCTCTCTCATAGTTGTATGCTTTACATCTGTGATGGACTCTGCTGAGGTCTCCTGCTACACAGTTAAAACCTGATGTAAGATATTCTTAGTTAACTCTGTTGTAGTCCCTCTGTGTTCTAGCCACGTGGGTAGACAGTTTCCTGGGGTTGTTGGAGCCTCCTCACTCTTGCGGACATCTTTTTTAAGGTAGGCCCATGTGACTCATATGGTGCTAGAGGTAACTGCGTCATTGTCATGTCATGTGTTTTTCCTGTTATTTCTCTTTATTGTTTTTTGTACCCACTTAGGAACAGAGAGCATCGTTAAGTCTGATATCTAAGTATTAATATAAGCCAGAGTGAAAAGATAGTATCTTCTCGTGAGTACTCTCAGTATGTAGGAATCATGCTCTTGGATTGCAGCACCAAAAGAGACTGTCTGGCCTCAATTTTTTTTCAGTTCTTTTTAGAACGTGAGGATACTTATTTCCTCCTTGTTCTCTTTCCTGGGTCCTAGTTTCTAAATCCTAGGTAACAGGAAAAGTGTCATTAAACATCATATACATATATATGTATATATTTTAATCCATATTATTTATTTCAAAATATTTTAATCCATATTATTTAACCCGTAAACCAAAATAACACATCACCAATTATTGCTCTTCACCAGCCTTTGTAAGTGAAGTCTGTGGGTTCATAGTAAAGAGAGAACAGACTTTGTGATTCTTGCAGCTGTGTATGTATGTGGACAGTGGGTTAAACCAGAAAAAATGCTTTTCTTAGGCGTATTTATAATATATGAAAGAAACATTTCATAGAATTTTGGAAAATTAAACAAAGGGAAATAAAACTGATATACCTTAAACTTAATAGAGTAAAGGTTGGTTTGGAATACTTTATTAGGGGTGAATTATCTGTGTAATATAAAATTTGTGGCAGATTCTGCTTCAGCATATTACAGTATTATAGCAGTGCTTCATGACCTATTAAAAGATAATTCAGGAAATGATTGACCTAACAGAGTAGTTTATGTGTTGTTTTAGAAACAGTTGCCTTATCTATTGGTTTTAAATGTATGCATATATACATGTGTGTATACATTTACATATGTATACACATACAGTACACATACACATATGTATACACATACACACATACAAATGTGTTATATAGATGCTAGATAACCCTTTTTGTTTTCTCCTTAATCTGTTCACATGAGATATTCATATTGACAACTGCAATTTTGCCATTGATGGGATTTTTAATACTATAACCACAGCAGTTGAGGATAGATTACTTTGTTCAGTTGAGTTTATTTTTTTAAATTTCATAGTTTATACATTTTATTTATTTATTTATTTTCTGAGTTGGAGTCTCACTCCGTTGTCCAGGCTGGAGTGCAGTAGCGTGATCATGGCTCACTGCAACCTCCGCCTCCCGGGTTCAAGCTGTGTTCCTGACTCAGCCTCTCAAGTATCTGGGATGACAAGTGCCCACCACCATCCCTGGCTAATTTTTGTATTTTTAGTAGAGACAGGGTTTCGCCATGTTGGCCAGGCTGATCTCGACTGCCTGACCTCAGGTGATCCGCCCGCTTCTGCCTCCCAAAGTATTGGGATTACAGGCGTGAGCCACTGCATCCGGCCTTAGTTTATACTTTTATTTGAATAAGCAGATGGTTTCCTTCTATTAACTTTCTTAGCATTTACTTTTAGAGACCCTTTAAGGCAAAGAACCAGAAATGGAAGATACAAAATTATCATCTAGCAAAAGCACTGACTCCTTGTTTAAGAATGCATTGAATCAGATCTTCAAAATTATTTAGGTTTTGTTTTATTTATGATAGTGAAAGTGAAGATCATAATATAAACTAGGGAATAATATGCTGTTGAAGAAGTAAAGATTTGAAAGAATCTAGCACTGATTCTTTTCAGCTAGAAATTTGTCTTAGACTGTGCTCTCAAGTTTATAGAAGTTGAAATTGGGTGTGATTATTTGTCAGTAATGGGCCACTTTTGCTTCTTTGATTATGCCACTTTGAAGTTTTTGATAAATTGTATATATAGATCTAAGGATTACCTAATTGCTTTCTGTGGTAAACAGAATTTTCTAGATAAAGCAAATAAGATTTCAAGAAACACGTAATTTTAAAAAATTACATTGGAAACTTTTCTTAAATAACGTATCATTCACATCTACTTCTTTGTTTTTGTTAATATTTTAATGGTCTGGTTTGTTGTCAAGAAATATTTAATAAGCCACACATAAATGCATATTGTAACTCAGATTTTTAAATAATTCAAATTTGCTGCTCCTATTTAATCAAAATGTTTGTGTTTTGAGGAGGAAAATGGGAAATAAATGAATTAAAATACATTATGATATTCTATGTTCAAAATACTTGACAAGGTTCATTAATTTCAGTTATATTTTTTATATCTAGAAGTGCTGTTTGACCCTTTCTCGGATTTTTTTTACTGTAAATGTTCAAACCTCTTATGAAACGTGTTAAGAATACTTATTTTAAAATATTCTATCTGACAGTTCTGCTCTGTGTTGTTTCTGCTGGTTCTCACTCTTGCCACCATGCTTCCTTGTGTGTTTGGTGAATGTTTGTTAAGTTTTCTTAGCAATTTACCTGAGGGAATTTTTTGAATCCTGCGATAAAGGTGGTTTCCTTCAGAGTGGCTTGGCTTTGAGTTTAGTTGTCATTTATAGTTGGGAACAACTTGAAACTAAATTCTTGGCTTGAGATTATTTTAACCACCAGGTATGAATTCATGCTGAAAATCTGCTTGAAGGCAAACTTGGGGTTATGAATTCCCAGATCATTTTTTCCTGCCTTCTAAGTGTATGTTAGGAATTGTCAGAGGATCAGGGCATATTTTACTCTTACAATGACAGCATAGCTGGTTAAAGTTAGTATTTGTTGGGGATTCTCATCAGGCTGCCCACCTGGAACAGGAAGGTCAATGGACAAAAGATCAGATTACCTTGGTTTATCAAATGACTTCAAAGTAAATGTCCCATTACATGCTCTAGTTACTCTTCCAGGTTCCTGCATTTATTTAGGTTTATTAGCTTCTGGTCAGCTAACAGATGCCATTGAAGAATGTGTTTTTAATATTTTTCTCTGACATAGTTGTTTCAGGCAGGAGAATTGGCTGGGTTTCCTTGCTTATACTGTCAGACATAAAAAAGCATGTTAGGCTTTTTGTTTGTTTATAAAAATTTTCTTATTTCCCCCAGCTACCCTGGAAATAAATACATCTGTTATAACCATTTCAGAAATCAGGTACGCTGACCAAAATCATGCAGCTGATGAAAAAGTTGATCTGTACTCAGGTCTGTCTGACTCCAGAGTCCATGCTGTACATTGTATAGCACTGCCTCTATGGGGTTTAAATTCTTCGCTTATAAATACTTGAGTTCTAGGGTAGTGTTCATTTTGTATATAAATGACTGTGTATATAAAGAAATGGAATTCTAAGTTACTACCTGATAGGAATTTTGAGAAAGAAGATCTAATAACAATTACTACATTGTAAAGAGTACTTAGCAATATGTGTTAAAAACCTACTGTAAAACATTTTCTGTTTTACCTAAATCTCTCTTATTATCTTAATATATTGGCCTACCTTTTTCCAAGATCCCAGCAGTTCCCAAGATTCCCTTTTCCTTGATTTTATCCTTTATCAGTCCTATCAGTATTTTTGTTTGGTTGGGAGGTATCACACAGTAAATATCAAGAAACTCTTCAGATGTTTTAAATACAGGCAGAAATGACTGTAATATTGGTTAAGCTTTATAAAGGTACAGCAGTTCGGAGAGCTTTGTTGATAACCAAATGGAAAAACTGTTTTTTAAAAGCATAACTAGTTTATCTTGAGCAATAAAAAAGTTGCTTAAAATGTTATCAGATCGTTAGCATATTGAGATGACTTTCAGATTTAATGTATTTGAGGAAATGGAAAGTTAATGAAGCAGAAGACTAGAAATGAAATGGATGCAGAAGAATAACCATATAAAAAATGGAGGTGACATTATTGTTCTCCAGATTGGGATGCTCTAAACCACTGTCAAACTATTTAAATCAAGTAAGACAGTTGGGTACAGTGACTCATGCCTATAATTCCAGCAATTTGAGAGGTTGAGGCAGGAGGATCCCTTGAGTCCAGGAGTTCGAGACCAGCCTGCGTAACATAGCAAGACCTTGTCTCTACAAAAAAATAAACAGAATTATTTGGGTGTGGTCACGCGTGCCTGTAGTCCCAGATACTTGGGAGGCTGAGGTAGGGGAATCGTTTGAGCCCAGGAGGTCGGGGCTGCAGTGAGCCGAGATTGCGCCACTGCATTCCAGCCTGGGTGACAGAGCAAAACCCTGTCTCAAAAAAAAAAAAAAAAAAAAATTAAACAAGACACTTAAATATTATAGGATAATACATATAACAAACTATACATTTTTCTGAAGGCAGTTTTTATGAATTACAATTAAATTTGATTATACTCTACATTATTTTTATAGGATTTAAAAATTTAAACCCAAAGTATATGCTTTAATATATTGGTTTTTGGATTATAATTTGGCATCATTTTGCACAGTTTTTAGGGAAAGGTGAGTTTGATTGAAGGCAAGTGTTTTTATAGGAAATGAAAGTTATTTCTTCCATTTTCATATTTTTTATGTGCTCATCCTATGTAAAAGGTATTTCCAAGTAGTTTTGAAGATATTAACTATATTTCCAGCTTCTAGCTTTTTGCAGGGGAGGGGGAGAAAAATTGAATGTTTATCTAAGGATTGATTTCTTAAGGAAGATTTTAAAAAGTAGCATTTAGCCTTTTAAAAATGGGTAAATGCATTTATTTTTGCTGTGTTCTAACATAGTAACATGTTTTCCTTATAATGATGATTTCCGTTTTTCCACAATTTTTATTGATGGCAGAAATTGCCATTGTCAACAAGAAATGCCAAGTGAGAAAGAAGATTATGGTGGGTTCTGTTTCTTAGCATACATTATTTTACTTTTAGTTTTACAATTTTTGCATCTGTAGCCTTGGCCATATTATGGGATTTATTGCCTTATTAGTTGAGAGGTAGGCTAACAGATGATAAGGAAGATGTAGTGAAATAGTAATAATGATAATAATAATAGTTAACTAATGAACATTTACTATTTTCAAAGCCATATTCCACACATTGTGTATATGTTATTTAGTCCTTTCAAAAACTTTATGAAGAAGGATCTATTCTTTTAGACAACTGAAGCACAAAAAGTTAAATCAGTTTCCAAGGTACTCACTTATAATCATTGGAGCCAAACTAGTATTTATATATATGTATATATGTATATAAATATACTCTGTGTATGCTTGATTATTAATGGTAACTATTATTTTGATGGCAATAAATTAAAACTGGAATTTGAAGTTAGTGATAAGATAGTTTTGTTAATAGCCGTAAATAAGTATGATATTTTCTTAGAAATTGTGACTGGTGTTACGTACGATATCTTTTAGTAACCTTAAATGGTGCTTGAACTCTTTCATCATTGTATTTCTAAGATTTTGCTAAGCTGTTTTGTTATGCATTCCCTATAGCGTTTTACAGTCTTATTTTACAGCGACTCTGAAGGAATATTTCATCATTCATATAATTTTAGTATCCAAATTATATTTTCATCCCATTGTTTACCGTGAAACATACTCCTGCCTATCTTTCAATTGCATCATGTTCTCTTTCTTTCTCTTCATTTAAATACTCTTAAAACAGACGTAGACCACTTTTCTGAATCATTATATTTTTTTCTATATGAAAGCCCATTTTGTAAAGTATTTATTTAAGAACGCCATTCAGTTTGCATTCTCTTGCTTTTTTCTTTTGTCACATTTTCAGCACTAATCAAGGATTAAAGAAGATTAAAAAGAAAACAAATAAATGAGAGAATGTGGTGGTACTGGTGTTAGCTTATCCATTTGTTGGTGATTTGCTTGTATTTTATGTAATTAGTTTGATTCCACACAATATCATTTAGTCTATAGTCTGGCACAGTGCTAATGGCTAGATTACAAAAATAAGTGAACCATGGTCCATCTTTTTCTTGTCTATCAAGTTTGTTGCCACTTTTTGACTATCATATCATACCGAATTTTTTGTCTTTTTACGTGGAAGCCAAGAAATGACAGACTGCATACACAAAAAACGAAAAATGGTGAAAGAAACAAAAGGAAAGAGAGTGGTGGACTGTAGAAGTAGGGAATACACTGGGACAGCAGTGGGTACAAGAGAACAGAAGAGTCATCTGAGGGACAAGAAAGAATGTCTTTGTCACTTTGAAGGATGGGATGGGCGATTAACAGACTTCTAGGCACTGTGAGATGCCAGAAATCCATTAAGTCATAGGATAATTCCACAGGGTCTCTTTTGGGGGCTGATGATAACTCAAATACCTACCTGTATTTCAAAAAGGGTAACATTTTGTTCTTACAAAAGTGCAGGAGTATAAAAATACAGTGAGTGTAGATAGGAAGTGAAGTCAAGCAGCTATTGTGTTTTTCTTTCTGAGACGAAGACCAGCTACAAAAGTGAATTCTCTCAGCATGGTCTTTTTCAAATTTACAGGACTCCTGTTGACTTCAGTAGCTCTTAAGTTTTATCTTCTACTCTCTACACCTGTAGCTACTTTCCCACACAGAGTCATTACTGCTCATCACGGTGATGAACCAGATTCATCAAGATATGTTTGAATTGTATTCATTACATTTTAAGAAGTTAGGTATATGTGTGATACATTTTAGAAAGATTTCCATAAATGTATTTAAACTTTGGGTAGAGTACTTACAGGTTTAAGTGTGTCTGTTTATCTCACAGAAACACTGAATGAGACTTACCAGTTGGATATATTTTTACAACAAAAAAGTCCTTAACCATATTGTTTATATATTATATAGTAAAATAGGGTTGGTTATTGCTAATTTCAAAGGCTTTGAAGTGAAGTAGAACTGGGTTTGAATTTCTGTCTTGTCTCTTGCAAACTGTGAATTTTGTACAAGTTCCTTGATCTCTGTTTTACAATTTCCTGATATAAAAATGGATATTTAATTTGTCTATCACAAGGAGCAGTAACTAGTGATGGTGTATATGAAACCTTTAACAATACTGTATAATATTTAAAAACTCAGTCTCTGGAGCCTTCTGCCCCTTAGTATCCACATGAACTCCAGCAAGCTACTTAACCTGTGCTTCCATTTTTTCATGTGTAAAGTAGGGATAATAGCTGTACCCACCTCATGGGATTGTTGTGAGGACTGAATTAATACATATGTATAAAGCAATTGGAATAGTACTTGACGCATTGTAAGTGCTATTATGCTGTTAGTACCGTTAGCTACAAGTTCGTCAAATCTGAAGTACCATGGTTTGTACGATCCACAATTTTTATGAAATGGTGGAGTTATGTACGTCAGGCCCTATGAGGTCCCGAAGTGTTTTCCAAATAATTAAAGACAATATGTTGTGTTCAATAGGTTTATAATACATATAGTAGAGCGAAACACTGAAGACCATGGGTTCTGGAACTAAATTGCCAGGGTTAAAATTTCCACTCCCACTTATTAACTTGTCTTGCTGTACACACTTTATTTTCTCATCTGTAAAATGATGAAAATAATAGTGCATACATCACAGAGTTGAAGTTTATAGGTAAGACTAGAAGAAACTACTTCAGATGCAACCTGAAAACCACTAGATGAAGGCTTTTTTAGGTCTAAAGTTATTTGAGTTTTTTGGATATAAACAGAATAAATCTCTGAAAACGCTCATAAAGCCCATGCCTGGGCTTATGCTGGAGCTTATGCTGTTTCTCCAGTGCTAGATCCTCTATTTCCTGAATCTCATGCTTGCTTTTACTTTTTTTAATCCTGTTTTATAGAAATATATTTTTCAGATGCATCCTAATAAAGGAGTCATAGAAGCTTGCATACTTGAATTTGTCATCATTCTCACATTTAATTGAATATAAGCTTATGTATATAATTGTAGGCTGAAAATAATTTTGCCTCAGAATTATGAAGGTATTCTGTTCTGTTCTCTCATTTTACTATTTGTATCACTGATCCTAGGGCTATGTTGATCTGGATTTGTCTTCTGATTTTATTTTCCTTCTCTTTTTTCATTAAAAAAATTTTAAAATTGTAGTTATTCAGGGACTTGCTAAACTTTTTCTTTCATTGAATGTTTCAGTTATTTTCATTTTCTGAAAGTTGTTACTGTTTCTCTGATTTTTTACTTCCCCTGCTCCAATTATTACTGTTTTTTTTTTAACGTGACGTATTGTTCTTATTTTGTGGTTGTAACCATCAATTCTAATGTCTGTGAAGATGTTAATTGTTTTGCCTTAAGGTTGCTTCTGCTCTTTGTATTGTATTTCCTCTGAGTTTCCTTCCTTCCTTCCTTCCTTCCTTCCTTCCTTCCTTCCTTCCTTCCTTCCTTCCTTCTTTCTTTCTTTTGGTTTTAGTCTTTTGTGTTGGAGACTTTTTGTAAAAGCTTTGACTTAATGTGGTGCTACATATTTGGTTGAAAGCTGTGTGTCTGGTAGCAAGACTTGTTGCTTAGATAGCTTCATTAGTGTGATCACGCAAAAAGCTAGGGATTCTGTATGACGGTAGCTATATGTCTGTTATCTGAGTTCTTAAACTTTCACTACTGGATTTTCAGATATTCTTTCTGCATGGTGTATATCTGCCTGCCAATATTTAGGAACTGCTTCAGTCCATTTTAACCTTGTCCCTTGACTCCTCTCTGTTTTGCCTGGTAGTTGTAGTTCAGGAACATTTCTGGGTCAAGATACCTAATATTCTGAACTTCAAGGGGGAGAAGAGAATATGTAAATTAAAGTAGTAAACCTATGTGCCAAAATGTTCTCTATATAGATTTTTAGAGTTTCCCTCAGTATTCAGCGCTAACATTATCGCTGTCTTTCTGGGATTTCATTAGGCAAATTATCTTGCTGTTGATATTAGCATTTTCTGTTACCTAGTTTTCAGCTTCCTCTCTGTACAGAGTGTGTTCCTAGTTATTCTGCTTCAATTTTTCATTTTGCAAAACGATGTTGAATTTCATGTTTGCTGTTGTTTCCCTCACCCTTCTCCTTGCCTTTCTGATTTTATACTATTTTGCCATTTTAGTGATGTTTCAGAAGGGAGTGGAGTTTAATATGTGTGCTCATCTGCCATACTTAGCAGCAAAAACAACAGCTAGCTAGCATTTGTGGAGTGCCTTACTATATGCTAGGCTTTTTCTAAGTGCTTTTGTATAGATTTTCATTTGATACTCAAACCAATCCCATTAGACGCATACTACTATTATCCTTATTATACAAATGAGGAAGCAGAATAAATAACTGACCAATTTCACAGGGTTAGAAGTGATAGAAAGATTTGAATCCAGGAACTGCTTGTAGAACCTGAGGTCTTGATACTTTTACTTTATTAATACGGACCAGAAACCTACAATACATACTTCTTCAGACATCTGAGTTACTTAAACTAATATGACACCTTAAACATGACTTCCAATAAGGCAAGTCACTAGATTTTCATATAACCAAAACAAAAACCTAGTAGCTTATAAATATTCAGCATACACAAATACGTGGAAATTATAACTTATAGAGTGAAGAGTAATTTTTCTGGTAACAGAACAAAACTTTAATATAAACGATTATCACTTAACACCATTCTCCTAAATATTTTTTTACAAGAATTGGCATTTACTGACTGAACTAGGACATAGTGTTCTAACATACTAGGAATGATTAAAATCAGAAAACTAATACGTTTTAGTTGATCTTACTAGAATTTTGTTTAAAAATTTGAGAGTAGAAATATAATATTTGTTTAGAAGTATTAAATATTATAGACAAAACTTTTATTTCTTTAAGAAACATTCTAGCCAAATACTTGAAATTTAAAATATAAATTTAGTTATAATTTGTGTCATTTCACCAGTTAAAAAAAACTCTTCAATACAATTTTTTTTATAATAATACTAAGTCACCTCTATTTTGTGTAATTTTTCTATTCTCTTTCTTTAGTGTAGATAGAAACCTATTGCCTTCCTGCTGCGGATATAATTTCTGAATGTAGACGATGTGCTGTCAGCACAGTGAAGCAGGAAATTATTCTCCTGTGTCAGCTGCTGCTGTTAAAAAATAAAGAAGGTTTGTGATAGGATGCATTTCTATTATCTCTACTCACGAATCTTATATGACATGCAAATAAGTTTCAAAATCAAGAGAGTTCAAAGTATTGAGTAACAAAAGATCTAAAAATTCCAAGTGTATTTTAAAATGCTGTGCTTTTTATGTTTCAATGTTAGTAGTCCTCAAGCTTATTCAGCTTATTCAAGTAATAGAGCAGGGGTCCCCAACCCTGCTCTGGTCCGGTCTGTGGTCTGTTAAGAACTGGGCCACACAGCAGGAGGTGAGCTGTGGGGCCAGCCAGCATTACCACCTGAGCTCCGCCTCCTGTCAGATCAGCAGTGGTGTTAGATTCTCACAGGACGGAAACCCTATCATGAACTGAGCATGCGAAGGATCTAGGTTGCATACTTCTTAGGAGAATCTAACTAATGCCTGATGTTCTGAGGTATAACAGTTTCATCCCAAAACCATCCCTCCACCTTGTACCATGTTGTCTTCTGCTGTAATAGAGCATTTGGAAATTATATTCTTCAGGACCCTGGACATGTTAGTATATTAAATTCAACATTGGTTAAAGCAGCAGCAATAATAATAATAGTTATATGAAATTTACTGTGAGCCAGAGATGGTTAAAACTACATGCTTTTCATATATCAGCTGAATTAGTTCACAATAAATATATGAGGAAAAGACGGCACAAAGATTAATTTGCCCACATTGTGTGTGTATTCCTTTTTATATGTAAATGTGTATGTCTGGTATGTATATATGTTTATGTGTGTAAGTATGTGTATTTCTAGTATCTATACAATTAGAGTCAGGGATGAGATTTCCTTACATTCCATCCCCAAAGTCTGTCCTTACAACTACCGCGTTAGGCTAATAAAATTTTATACAAAATCTGATAGATTCTATTATAGTATAGGCAACTAGTGGGAGTTATCAAATATTGAAAATTAGATAAAATCTCAAAATGAGGCAATTTTATCCCTTAAGCTAATTTTTCTATTAATTGAGGAAGACTGCTGTTACTTGATTTTTATCCCCAAAAGCCTCAGGAAATTATAGAACACCACTTCAACAGTTTCTTTATGTGACATTAAAATATGACAAATCATGTTATAGACATTTTTAAAGAATATTAAAAAATTCATGTACCTTTCAGGCATCCTTAAAGTAGGGAGATAGTCTTAGAGTCATAAGTTTGGTATGTGATCTGTCTTTAAACATTATATTTTAATTGATATATCGTAGATGTACATATTTACAAATTATACAAAATGTATTAAATTACAGTAATTTATTACAATAATTTAATACAATTTAATATATTATAGTAATTTAATACATTTTGTATAATTTGTGAAGATCATATCAGTGTAATTAGGATATTCATCTCCTTAAATATTTCTTTCTTTATGCTAGAAATATTCAAACTATTCTTTCGTAATTAGTTTGAAATATACAAAAAGTTATTAAAGTCACTCTACTGATCTATCAAACACTATCAAACTGTATATTTGTACCCATTAATCAACCTTTTTATCCCTCCACTCAACCCTTCCCAGCCTCTGATAACCAGCAGTCTACTCTCTTCCTTCATGAGATCCACTGTTGTAGCTCTCACATATGAGTGAGAACATGCAATATTTGTTTTTTCTGTGCTTGGCTTATTTCACTTACCATAATGACTACCAGTTCTATCCATGTTGCTGCCAATGACAGGATTTCATTCTTTGTTATTGTTGAATAAACTTCCATGGGTATGTGGTATAGAATCTATCTTGAATATCATTCATTGATATTTGGATTTGTAAATGTCAACAGCAATTAATAATAAGAGGATCTCATATAAAAAAACCTGTCTACATCATTTTAGAATGGCATTAACCTTTACAGTTATCCCATTTTTATAAATGGTGGTTAAATAACGCTCTCAGAGTTATACTAACCAGTGTTCAATAAACGATGATGGTAAGAATAAATTCCACATTTGTTAGATTCGAAAACGGACTTTAACAATACTCTTTAATGTGGCTACCAGTATATTTTATATTTTTCTAAACTTGATTACTATTTCTCTTTTTAGGAAAGATGCATTATAGCCATT
Organism: Hylobates moloch; assembly: GCF_009828535.3. Lineage (NCBI taxonomy): Eukaryota > Metazoa > Chordata > Mammalia > Primates > Hylobatidae > Hylobates > Hylobates moloch. Next base: position 63,479,342 of record NW_026652291.1, on the reverse strand, counting down.
GAAATGACAAAGGAAAATTAAATAGGAACATTATATACAGTTATGATTGTACCAGGAGTATGGATGAATCTACATACTTCAGAGAAATAATTGCTACTTTTTTTTTAACTTTAAAGGGTAGAAAACTACTTCTTTTTTGTTGAAAATTTATCTCAAAGTTAATATAAAATTATCTTCTCCCTATAAGTTTTCTTTTGCATCCAAGTGAGGTGCATGATATGTAGGCAAGGAGGGGAAATTATCCTTGTGTTCTTCTAATCAAAAGTGTTCTGTTTTACTTTGCTCAAACAATATTACCTTATTCCATCCTAGTATAATTATGTAGGCTGGAGAATTTTAGAATGATATAAGTACGGTTTGAATATTTTAAAAAATATAACCTTACGTATCAATATTGTTATGTCCAAGGCATTATCTGGCTTTCTGAAGTGAAAATAGCATTTTGTTAAATGTTGCAAAATGACCTGTCTAAACCATTTTTAAAAATAACTTTCCTATATAGAAATTATACTTTTATTGAGTTTTATGTCAGTTTGTCATAGAGTATGTCATGGATTATTGACTGTTACTGAAAAAACAATATTTTTGCACTTAAATTTTTTAGTTTACTTTTATTTCCATGTAATTGTCCTAAGTCCTTTGCTTCCTGACCCTCTTAGTAGAAGAGCTACTTTTCTTTAATTAATGGACTATTTTTAGAGCAGTTTTAAGTTTACAGAAAAAATTTAGCAGAAAGTCCAAAGTGTTGCCATATGTTTCTTTTTGCCCCAACTCCCTCTGCTTCTAACAGTTTTTCTTACTATTAACAACTTGTTATTAACTACTTTGTTTAGCCATTCACCTGTGTTGAAGGACATCTTTACTTCCAAGTTTGGACAATTAATGTGGTACAGTTGTTACAATTGATGAGCCAAAAGGGAGATATTCTTATTAACTGAAGGTTGTAATGTATCTTGGGATTCATTCATTATGTTGTACATTTTTATATGTTTTTATATATATAGAAGATTTGTAAAAAGAAAATCTCCCTGTTCTTTACCTGTCCATTCCCCCTTTTTTCCCTTCGAGGCACCCTTGGTAACCACTGACATTTACTGTCTCTGTAGTTTTGCCATTTCCAGATCATCATTTAATTGGAATCATACAGTAGGCAGCCTTTTTAGATTGACCTTTTTTTTTTCATTTAACAAGATCTTCTTTGTCTTTTTATGGCATGTTAGCTCATGTCTTTTAATCGCGAAATAATATTCCATTGTATGGATGTATCACCGTTTTTTTATCCATCTACCTGTATTGTAGGACATCTTTGCTTCCATGTTTGAACAGTCATTAATAAAGCTGCTGTAAACTTTTGTGTGCAAGTTTTCGTGTAGGCATATGTTTTTAATTCATTTTTTGTAAATACCAAGGAGCATGATTGGTGTATTCTATGTTAAAAGTATGCTTAGTTTTGTAAGAAACAGTTAAACTGTCTTCCAAAATGGCTGTAGTGGGCTGAGCATGGTGGCTCACGCCTGTAATCCCAGCACTTTGGGAGGCAGAGGTTGGCAGATAGCTTGAGCTCAGGAGTCCAGGACTAGCCTGGGCATCATGGCAAAACCCCGTCTCCACAGAAAATACAAAAAAAAAAAAAAAAAAATTAGCCAGTCATGGTAGCATGTGCCTGTAGTCCTCACTACTTGGGAGGCTGAGGTGGGAGGTTCGCTTGTGACCGGGCAGATGTCGAGGCTGCCGTGAGCAGCCTGCACTCAAGCCTGGGCAACAAGGAGAGACTGTCACAAAAATCAAAATGGCTCTACTATTTTGCATTCCCACCAGCAATTTCCTTCTATTGTTCCACAACCTCACCAGCATATGGTGATGTCAGTGTTTTGGATTTTAGCCATTCTAATAGGTGTGTAATGCTATCTTATTGTTGTTTTAATTTTCACTTCCCTAAGGAGATACTATGTCCCCACAAAATTGATGTGTTAAAGTCTTAAACCCCAGTACCTCAGAATGTGACCTTATTTGGAGATGTAACCAAGTTAAGGGAAGGTTATTGTGTTAAGTTTGAATCCATTATGACTGGTATCCTTGTGAGAGGAGAAAGAGATGTGCATGCAGAGAGAATGCCATGGGAACATGGACTGCCATCTACAAGCCAAGGAGAGAGGCCTGGAAAGATACATCCTCAAAAGAAATCACCCCTGACAACACTTTATTCCCCCTTATAACCTCCAGTACTTAAGCCACCTAGTTTGTAGTACTTTGTCATAACAGTCCTAATATACATAAAATATTGAGCATCTTTTCATATGCTTTTTTGACATCATTTTATCTGTTTAATGAGGTGTCTTTTCAGACCTTTTGTCCGTATTTTCTAATTGTTGAATTGTGAGTGCTTTTTTGATATTTTGGATAGTAGTACTTTATGAGGTGTGCGTTTTTCCCTGTGGCTTACCTTTTCATTTTCTTAATAGTGTTTTCCACAGAGCAGAAGTTTTAATTTTAATGAAGTTCAGCTGATCAGTTTTGTTCTTACATGGATCTGCTTTTGGTGTATCTGAAACATCATTGTCAAGCACAAGGTCACCCTGATTTTATCCTATGTTATCTTCTAGGAGTTGTATAGTTTTATCTTTGGTGTATTTTGAGTTAATTTTTGTGAAAGATTTATGATTTGTATTTAGATTAGTTTTTTTTATTTTTTGGCATGTGGATGTCCAGTTGTTCCAGCACTATTTGCTGAAACAAACTATCATTGCTCTATTGAATTACCTCCTCTCTTTAGTGAAAAATCAGTTGACTATGTTGATGTGGGTTTGTTTCTGGGCTTTCTTTATTTCTATTCCATTGATCAAGTTGTCTGTTATTTTACCAGTACCACATTGTCTTGATTACTATCGTTTTGTAAAGTTTTGAGTTGGATAGTGTCAGTCTTCTAGCTTTGTTCTTTTCCTTTAATATTCTGGGCGTTTTGCTTTTTTTGTATAAATCTTTAGAATCAGTTAATTGATATCTGCAAAATAACTCACTGGACTTTTGATGGGTATTGCATTGCATCTATAGATCAAGTAGGGAAGATCTGACATGTTAACAGTGAGTCTTCCTCTCTGAGTACATGAAATAGGTCATTTACTTAGATCGTCTTTGATTTCTTTCATTGGAATATTGTGGTTCTTCTCACATAGATCATGAACATATTTTGTTAGTTTTATATCGAACTCTTTCTATTTTGTTGGTGTTAGAACAACCACTTTTTGCACAATTATAAGAAACATTAACATAAGTCTTAGAACTAGCCCCAATAATTGTGTGATAACAAATTGCAGTAGCAGATTAATTATTCCTGGTTGACATAAGTGATAACTGTTGTTGAATTAAATATTACTTATGCTAGAAAAGCTTAGAGGTATTTTATCACAACTTGATTGTTTTCAAGTTATATAGGTTGATATTATTAACTAACAGTGAATTAATGTGTTAGTTTGGATGAATTGAGTTTCCATGATTTTTCTTACACTTTTAAATTTACTTGTAACTGATATTTCTTTCTACATCCTGTGAGAAAGTAGAGTAGAAAAAAATGTATAAATTTAGAACTTAGTTTTGTAATTTTTGACTCACTCTTTCTCTTCAGTGTGTTGTACCTCTGAGAAGGAATGACTGATAAAATATGCGTTGAATATACATGTCATAATTTAGGATGATGAGTGATTGTTAAATGAATGAGAACATTACATGAACAGTTATAAACATCAGTGTAATAGGATTCTGTATTCTCAAAAGTGTGACATTTAAAAAGAGACAAGGCCATGCATAATTTAATCATGTAAAATACTGATACCTTAATTTATTTAAAAGGAATTGCCTGATTTTTAAGAGAATGCCCATTAAATATTAATTTAACTATTAAATGCCTGGAGAGAGCATGATTCCATTTAGGGGAAGATTCTGTTATTAAACTGTGAGCCAGAGCAAAATATTCTCTAAAATTGTATTTTGGGTTACTGCAACATGAATATTGAAAGCGTTCCTATAAAACAAGAATCCATCTAAACTCTTTTTTCTTTCTTTTTTAGTCTTTCCTTCTGTAGAGCCTTTTTGATCTACAGGCTTCTAAGTTTGGTGTCTTATTTAGGAGATATTATGTTTTAGCTTCTGTAAAACCTAGTATTATCTACAAATGCATGAAATATATTCATGTTATTTAATTGCTTAATATTACTGTTTACAAATAGACAAATATTTCTGTAGCTTTTATACGCAAGGAAAACACTAAGAAATTCTCCACAAAATAGCCATAGTTAGGTAATTGCTGGTTGTTCCTAAGAATAATAAATAAGAATGTGATAATTTAGGTATTCAGCCTAGTATTCATAGAATGTTTTAGAGAAATGAATAGTCAAAATCACTACCTCATTGGTACTAACCATTTTATAATACAGTATGAATTGGGATGGAGAATTAAGTGGGAATGGGAACGTGGAGTGGTTTTTATTTTTCTCCAGTGTGACCTTTTTTGTTTACAATTAGTCAAATCACTCTTTTTTGTTTCCTTTACTCATCTCAAGATGATGTCATAGATTTCTGAGCACTTCAGCTTAATCTGACTTTAATGTAGTAAAGTCAGTTTAACTTGAATTTTAACCTCATAGCCAACTTATAACTCAATTTCTCTTCTTTCAGTCAATATGACTTGGACTTTTCTAGGAGATTATAGAGTGTTGGAAGAGGTTGAAGTCTAGTCATTCTTTTTGCTCAATCCAGTGAGTGGAGAATGATCTGCTTTTTTTTTTTTTTTTTTTCTTATATACCTATTTCTCCTCCTGTGTGCTGATGAAGTAAGGGGAAAGGTAGAAAGGGAAAAGCCTTTCTTATGTAAGTAGCACCTTTTCTTCTTCCCTTTTTTTTCTGTTTGTGCTCCACTGCCTCACACTGACTAGTCCTCCCTCCTTCTCTCCCTCCCTCCTCCCTCCCTTCCTTCCTTCTTTCTTTTTCTTCCTTTTCTTCCTTTCTTTTTTTTTGTTTCACCCAGGCTGGAATGCAGTGGTACAGTCTTGGCTCAGTGCAGCCTCTGCCTCCCAGGTTGAAGTAATTCATCTGCCTCAGCCTCCTGAGCAGCTGGGATTACAGGTGCACACCGCCATGCCCAGCCAGTTTTTTTGTGTTTGTAGTAGAAACGGGGTTTCACCATGTAGGCCAGCCTGATATTGAACCGAGGCCTCAAGTGATCCGCCCACCTCAGCCCTGCAAAATGCTGGGATTACAGGTTTGAGCCACCTGGCCCGGCGGCCTAGTCCTCCTTCTATGAGGACGGGAGAGGAGTACTAGCTCTCTGATGAGGCACATGTACAAAACTTTGGTGGGGAGCGTGGGGGTTGTTTTTGGAGTGTCATACCAACCATTTCTGAATTGTCTTTTTCTACTCTTTCTCAGTTTCTACCTCTCCAGTATATTCACAGCCTCTGGCTGCTTGAGTCCCCATCAACTGGAGGCTCAAGTCCAGCTACTTTCACATTCACTACACTGCTTTTGCAGAGAGGGAGTCCAGTTATCTGTATCTTGTCTTCCAACTCCATGTCTTTTCTCCCTTTCTTCAAATAGGCACAGAGAAGGGAAGTGGGCATGGGATAATAAGCAAGTCTAACACACAAGCAGAGGTCCAACTGAGAGGTGAGATACCAGTCTTCCCTTCTTACTAATCTTTTAGATGAACTCTCGCTTGATTTGGACTCTCAGCAACAGCACTATTCAGCTACATTAAGGCAGTGAAGCAAACTCTGATGATTGCCTCATGATGGGGACAGGAGAAGGCACTTCTGGATAAGGAAGAACTAAGGAAGGTAAAGATGTTTAAGTTATGGAGGTGAAGTTGGCTCTCATTTGTTTAAGTCTGTCTTCCAAATATAAAATACTTGATAGATGCCTTTGTTCTTAGCCTTGGGTTCTAATTGCCAACCCCTGGGCAATGGGAAAAGTGCTACCTGATATCTCATTATGTACATTTTACCAGTCTTGCCTAGTAGTTTTATTCTTCCTAGCTGCAGTGAAGTTCATACTACAGCTGCTGTTGTAACCCTTTTAAACAGGTTATATCATTCCCTCAGTCAAAATACTGTAGTGGCTATCTAAAACAGTAAAAACAAAAAAACAAACCCAAAGTCCTTATTATGGCTTAGAAGGCCCCAGATGATCTGACTGCAGGTTAAGTTTTTGATCGCATGTTCCTATCTCAGAGCTTTGCTATCATTCTACCATCTGCCATCTGTATGTGGTATTCTAAAACCCCAGAGAGTAGACTCACTTCATTTCATTCTTCATTTAAATAATGCTACTTCCTTAGTGTTCTCTGAATACACTTAAAATAGTATATTTGTTCTCTTCCCATCACTTGCTTTATTTTTGGTTTATACACTAATTTTCATACATTAAATTGTATATTTAATAGTTTGTTATATCACTTATATTAACATGATTTTCAGGAGGGCAGGACATTGACTTCTTTGTTCAGCACTTCACCCAGTTCCTAAAATAGTTCCTGACCCATAGGAAACAATGGATTTTTTGTTGTTGAGTGAATAAATGAATTAATGAATTCTAGCTATTAGATTCAATCTTTAGAAAATATATTTGACTATCCTACATTATTTACTCTTCCAGTGTTCTACATAGTATAATTTTAATTTTTATCACTCTTTTATTATTTCTAACTGCATATTCCCATTATCATCACCCCAGTTGAATCATCCATACCTCTAATTCATTTTCTATGCTGTTAGAATTATTTTTTATAAAATACTTACTTAAATGCCACTATTGGGGTAAAACATTCGAAAATTCCTTAACATAATTGGTCCTGTGCCTATTCTGCTTCTCTCCATGGTTCTTAGACATGAACTCTATTCCACTCACATCGTTTTCATTGCAGTATTCCGAATGCTAAACTATGCTTCTCTTTACTTCTGTGCCTTTTTACATAAAACCTACTGCTATATATTTTTTACTGTGTGAATACATAAATGTAACTTCTACTATGAGAAGAGTAGAAACCACTCTTTACATTTGAGGTAGTTGGGAACCACCCGTATAGTTCTTGTATGCTATTATTTTATATGTATTAGCAAGTCTTTTTCCTCACTGAGTATCTTTAGGATTTGTTAAGAATTTACTTGTCATTTTATAAATGAGTATTTAAGTCACCACAATCTTGAGGAGCTACACTGTTTTGTAATACTGTTTTGTAATATTGTGAATTATTTTAAAGGTGAGAATAATCTTTTTCTTTTTGGAAGATATGTGTGTATGAATGGTTATATCTTTATATCTACAGAAAAATACCTAAAAGGAGTAGAGGAAATGATTCATACAAATAAAAGTATTATGTGCATTACTTTGTTAAAAAAAAGTGATCCCTTGCTAGATTCTTCAAATTTAGATTTTTTGTTTGTATACTGTTATATAAATGAAAGACTGATAAATGAAATGACATTATTTATATAAAAAAGCAAAATGTTTACTATATCTGACTCTATTCCAAGTAAGTACAGTGTGTGAGAAGGGACCAGTGTGGCTTTTTGAGAAATGCAGACTCCAGAGGTATGTGGCAGGATTCTAAAACTTATACTTAACATTTTTATTTTGAAAATAATGCAGAAATGCATAGTTTGTGATATTGATCTATTTTAGACAACATGGCTAAATAAAAAATAATATTATGAAATTATGTAGCAGTAAACAAAGGTAGAATCCCAAAGTTATTTGAGGTAGCTCTTTTGAACAATTATTACTATTACTGGTAATAATAGGCCAGGTATTATATCATGTGTCTGGTATGCATTAATTCATTTTGTAGTTGGACTAACCCTTCAAGTTACTATTAATTCATTTTACATGAGAAGAAACAGCTGCTCATTTATACATTTAATTTAGAAGGATTACTTCTGCTTGTTCAGTTGGGTTTCTTGAGTATAATTTATCAAAGTTTCTTAAACTACATGAGAGGTTACAGAGCCCTTTAAAACCTAACAAAATCTTATGGCCCATTTCCCCTGAAAATGTGTGTATGGACTCATATATTTTTATTTTAGTATGCAGTTTCCTAGAATTCCTAGATTTCTTAAATTTCATATGTGGACTCTAGATTGGGAATCTCTGGTATATGTCTTTTAAAATAAAGAGCCACGTCTTGTCACTTAAGGAAAATAATATATATTTACACTATGCTTTATTATAGAAAGAATTTAAGAAAGCTGAAAGGAAATTGTCAGCTATCTCTAACTCCACTGAGTATATGCCAAAGCAAATAAATTCTATTTAATTAGGAAGTGAGATTCAGAAAAGTTTGACTTATGGTATGCTAACGGTCAGGTTTGTTGGACTTTGTCACAAAGCACCCTCAGTCTGTTTCAGAAAGAAACCTAGATGTGAATATTTTGAATAATGTAAAGTTACCTCTTCAGAGTAGTATATACATAGTAGCTGTGCCTAGAGCTAGGAGATGAGATAGTACCTTACAGCCTTTTGATTCAGTGATATTTCTCAGAGAATAATTATTGAATTTAATTTTCTGATTCCATCAAAGATAAATTATGTGGACAGGTTGTTGTAGTAAAAGCAGAATGTGGTAATAATTTTCTGTACTAATGAACTAAAGTGATCTTAAACTTGGTTGATTCATTCTTCATATGGGCTAAGGATGAAGACTGTGTTTAGGGTCTGTCTTAATTTGATTTTGGAGAAGAAAAGTTGTCTTTTTATAAAACATCAGTAGTTGTTGAGGACTAATTTCATAACATTCTTTTTCAAATATGAAGTAATTTGGAATTTCAGAATAGCTTTTTAAAAGTCCCTTTTAGATATTTTATGATACTTGTGCTTCAATTTTGATATCTTACCTATTTTTTTTCTCCCTTGAATTCTCATCTGAACCAAAAAATAATTAGCTGAGCAGAATAAAGAATCTTGTTGTATATGTTTTCCTGGTTTTAGGTAAATTTCTGTAGAAATAATGTTATAAATCAGTATAAGTATTTGGGTTTTATTTTTAACATATACGTTTTAACATTTGGTTTATTGTTATTTTGTGAATTGAGTAAGTATATTTCTACGTTTCCTGCAACCATTCTTAGCATTCAATTTTTAAATGAATGACAGCCCATCTGCGTAGGTCTCTTGTGACTGAGTGATGTATTCTGTTTTGCTGTGGCAAAGTTTTCAGACAGCCACTTTGTTCTTATATATTTTCATTTTCTATAGTACTTTTCATCCCTGTATATATGTACAGGAGTCACTTCACCCACCACCGAATTGCAGCCACTTCTGAGGTGGAACGCAGCAACTGTTTAACAGCGCACTTTCCCCTAGGTGCTGACAGCTGCAGAAGAAATTGTACATGGTGCTGTACAGAAGGTATTTCTCCACTGTGCCATCTGCAGAGTGAAACTGACTAGGAGTACTACATAGACTGTAAGTTTCTTGTGTACCTGCCCTAGACTGGAAAACCCAATAAGAGAAAATAACAAATAACTGGGAAGCATCATCTAAAAATGTACTGAGGTCAGTTAAACTTAGTGCTGCTCTCCCTGGCTCTAAATTTTATTTTGAGGTCATCTGATTGGTACGAAATTAAATAACAAGTAGATGGATGCACTCCTTTTTATTCTAAAAGCAAATGAAACTAAAATGCTTTTATCAATATCTTCACTTTGAATGGAACTTAATCATATTGTTTTTAAATATTTTTAAGTAACCAAATCAATGTTATAAGATTTCAGAGCCATGTTCTTAAAATAGAAAAAAAAAAAAAAAAAAAAAACTTGTAATTCAACAGGAACGTCTTAATTAGCCTTGCTTCCAGTGTTTTCTGTCTTGGTTTTAATACTTTCTTTTGGAGTTTTGCAGCAAAGCCAGTTTATGACGAACTAGTTTTGATTCTTAAGGTTAGAAACACCAATTTTGACTGCTTTTTTATTTTTATTTTTAATTTTTCTGAGATGAGGTCTCTCTCTGTCACCCAGTCTGGAGGATGGTGATGTGATCATGGCTCACTGCAGCCTCAACCTCTTGGGCTTAAGCGATCTTCCTGCCTCAGCCTTCCAAGTATCAAAGATAGCCTCCCAGCTATCAAAGTAGCTGGAAACTGGCACTACAGGCATGCGCTACCATACCTGGCTAGTTTTTTCTTTTTTCTTTTTAGTTTCTGTAGAGATAGGGTCTCACTGCTTGAGACTAACCTGATCTCGAAGTCCTGGCCTCAAGCAATCCTCCTGCCTTGGTCTCCTGAAGTGCTGGGATTATAGGCGTGAGCCACTGTGCTCTGCCCAATTTTTTTTTTCTTTAACATTTGGGGAAAAAAGTGGGGAAGAGAAGGAACAGTAAATATTTGAACTTCCGCTTACTGTAGTTTTAGTCTCTCCCATTTAATTATTTAATGAGATTTTCTTTTGTAAAAGCACTTTTATAAGAGTGCTATCTTTAGTAATAGTTTGTCATGTTTATGCCTTATAAAATAGAGAAAATATCATTAGAAACATCTGTGTCTGTGGTTACACAAGATGATAAGGAATGTTATATTTTGTTATTTTAGGGGTTTTTTAGTCAATAGCATGACATTTTATCTCTTTTCTGCTATATTTATAGACTGTTCTATGTAAAGAAATTAGAATCTCAAACTTTACAGAGTCTTAATCATATTAAATATAATGTCATTTGGTTTAGGTAACTTTAAATTATGTGTCATAAGTTAAAATATATTGTGCACATATCTGTGTTTATATATTCTTAGTCAAAGCAGATAAAAAATAACTTCATTCCACAGTTTGTTTACTTGTAAAATGAGGTAGGTAGAAGAAATGATTTTCTAGGGACATTTTAAGTGTTTACCATTCAATTCAGGGTTAGTAGTGTATGTATTTAGAATTGTACCTTACCAAGATATTTGGGCTTAAGTGACTTTGTTCTAATTAGAATATTATTTGTGTTAATTAAATGCTGAGTGACAATGTTTTAGAATCAGTAGAGGGGGTCGGATTTCCTACAAAGATTTTCAATTATCTATCTAATTTTGTAGTGTAGATAACTCCACTGTTTTGCAATATAATCTTTGGACAATGCAGCACAGTTCTTAATATCTTATTCATCATGGAAGCATAAAGTGAGTAAGAATAAAAGGCTTTACTTACACTGAGTGGAAATTTACTTAAAGGTTACCCAAAAACTCATATTGTAATGAGGCTTACCCCCTTTACTTGCATAGATTTAGTATTTCATTTAATAGTCAAAGCACTAAAGAAGTAAATATCAATACTTAAAAATTTACAGTTTACACATAATGTACCTATGTATCTCTAGCCTAGAGAGTATTTTTATCAATATATGAAATATTTGAATTGCTATAATTGATTCTTTGGTACTTTCTACAGTGTAATTGTAAGTATTACTTAATCCCATTCATTTTATTTACTGAAGTCATCATTATTTGACAGAATAGATTATATGTTTTATATATTAAATTTTGGTTGAAAAGGCACAAACTATACCTGTTTTGTGTGTCCTGGTATCTATTTTTAAATTATACAGGTTATTTTTTATATTTTAGACTTTATGTGGATGGTAGAAGTTTGGCAGCTTACTTGATTCAATACTTAGCCATATGAATCTTGTATTTTATTATACCCATAGTGTATGGGATTTGAAAAAGAATCAGGTGGGAACTTTTTATTGAATATACTTCTGTATTGTTGAATTTAATGAAAATATACTGCTTGTATAATCAAAAATAAACTGTTGGTGTTTCAGTTAAATTATTTATTTGGAACATTTGTTTAGTTTATTTAGATTATCACCATTTCGTAAAACAGATACCTCTTATCTCTATTGGTGATTTTCAAAGGGCCTTCCTCATACTGTGAAAGGCCAGAATTGTGGGCAGGATTATTACTTAATTAGCACTCACTTAATAATTTTGGAATTCAGAAATAAATTATAAGTTATGAATAATTAAACTTTAAGGAAATACTTGTTTTTCATCCTTTCTCATTATAATTTTCTATTTGTAATAGGAAAAATGAAGCAAATGCATAAATGATATGAATTTTTATTTTATTTTATTTATTTATTTTTTGAGATGGAGTCTCGCTCTGTCCCCCAGGCTGGAGTGCAATGGCACGATCTCGGCTCACTGCAACCTCTGCCTCCCAGGTTCAAATGATTCTCCTGCCTCAGCCTCCTGAGTAGCTAGGACTACAGGCACATGTGGCTAATTTTTTTGTATTTTTAGTAGAGATGGGGTTTCACCGTGTTAGCCAGGATGGTCTCGATCTCCTGACCTCGTGATCCTCCCATCTCAGCCTCCCAAAGTGCTGGGATTACAGGCATGAGCCACTGCACCTGGCCAAGTTATATGAATTTTTAAGTACTTATGTATGAATGATATATACTTAGACCTCTTGTGATAATGTCCTGGCAACATCTAGCTTTCCATTAGAGGCTTTAGGAAGAGATACTAGAACCAGCTGAAGAAGTAGTGAAATTGGTGAGAAAATAGGAAACTATGTGGCAATATATTTTTCATTGCAGAATTTATTCAATTTAAACTAATTTTAAAGAACATACATTTTAAAGTAGAATTTTAGTCCATAATTTTAAATTTTCAGATGTTCTCAGTTTTACAAAATACTCTTTTAAATTAGGTACATATTTTTATATCCCTCTCAAATAGATAATTTTTAAAAATTATTTTTCTTATCAGATTTATCTGAACAAATTTTGATAATTTTTTAAAATTATTTTTCTTATCAGATTTATCTGAACAAATTTTATTTGTTAGAGAGATGAAACACCTTCAAATGTTTTACTGTAAACAATAGGGAGATGATTTTTCAATGTTGGATTAGGTGGACAATTCTTTTTAACCTAAGTGGTCAATATTTGAGTTACTTCATTTGATAATCAAGCTTTAGTATTTTATACATCATTTATTATTATCCAAAATATAATTTATATTCATAGACTAATATATGGAATTTGAATTTAAATGTTTTGGAATTAAAAATGAAAAATGTTTTTTTCTAAATGGTTTCCAATAGATTAATGGAGATATAATACTCATATCTTTGCTTTTCTTATTTTATATATCAAATGATTTCTGCTTATTTTTATAAATTTTGCAGTTATTTTTCAATATAAATTGAATTCATTGAAAATGTTAAATGTATAAGTTTGCGTAAAAGACTACTGATGCCAGAAACCTCATTATCTTTAATTAATCTTAACTGAATTAAGCATTTATTAATTTAAAATTTTTCTGTAATTCTGAAATTTTTATATGTCTTGTGGGTAAACGTGTGTGTGTATATATGTGTATATAATCTTTCTAGTGTATTTTCTGAAGTGTGGTGTCAAATCCTTACTGCCACTTTGTAGCTATTAATCAAGTGTAAATTGCTTAACAACTTTAAGGTTGTTTTTTAAATCTGTTAAGTGGGAATCATTTCACCTACCTCACAGGGTTGTTGTGAGGAAAAAAAACAATAAAACATATGTGAAAGAGTGCTTAGCATATAATAGATGTGCAGTGTATGAAAATGAGTGTTACCAAACCTTCAGTGGCCCCCATTGTCCTCAGGATAAAATCCAAATTCTGTGTCATGGTGTGTGTTCTGGCTCACCCTTATGTCTTCAGCCCCATTTCTTTCCTTCCAAACTGCACATATTGATTTATTGATACTGTAGTCTTTATAGTTCCCAGGATATATCATGCTTTCTTTTGGCCTTTATCGGAATGGACCATTCTTTTAAACTACTCACTTTCCCCTTTATCCCTAGGCTACTATCCTCTGTATAACTCAACCTCATCTCTCAGGCTTTGCTTTCTATTTCTTCTTCACTAAGACGTCTTCTGTCCCTTCTTCCTCACTTATATATTTTCTTGGATGATCCTTCTGTATGATCCTATGGGCTGTGTTTATTCTTTTCAGCAATTATTGCATGTAATGTAACTGCCTTTGTACTTGTCTGTTTCCTCTACTAGTTGTAAAGGTCAGAGAAGGTGGAGCCTGTCTTATTTGCCATTTTCCTCCACTACTTAAGAGTTTCTGTAACTCAGGAAATATTTGAACATTTTATAAATAGGTGTGTTTCCCTAAACAAATTCACAACATATATAATATGAGTGCTACTCCTTAAGTAAAGCAATTTGGATTCTATATTTATAAAATGTATTTCAGGTCCCACAATAATCGTAACAAAATGATGGCCATAAAATTGGTCTTGTTTGCCCACCATTTATCACTCTTAACGGGTTTATTAGAAGAGATAGACTCACTCAGGGTGCAAGCAGAGAGTTACTTTATTCTCTCTAGTCACTTTATGTGCAATTCCATTCTGAATATTATGTTTTCTGCTCCTTGATAAAATGCTGTTTAAGTGTCGTTATTTCCATCTCTTCTCTATTCTTGCTTTTCTGCTGCTGCTTGCTTTTTTTCTTTTCAATTTTTTTCTTTCTCTCTCTCATTCTTTCATTCCTTTTCTCACCCTGGCATTTTAAAATAGACTTAATTTTCAAGTAATGAAGAAAATGTTTAATAAATTAAAGTTTTAAATTCTCCTCCAATGTAAAATGTCTTTTCTACATCAACCTTGCTCAAAGAGGGTTTAAAAACCTGAATAAGGAAGGAAATAGGTTGGTCTGCTAGTAGACTGTTGCATTAATTGTTTTCTTTTTTTACCTTATGTTTTCACCCTCCTCACTGTGCATCACCTAGGTTTTCTGAAGTTCAGGAATTAGAAGTAGGGAAGAACTAATTGGTAGTAAAGGTATGTTGGAAGTTTTAATGGATTCTTCTCTTGCTTTTCTGGATTCATCAAAGACTTCTAGTATTTGGAGATAACCCAACTATAGTTCCTTGATGCGGTTGACACTTTCTTTGTCTAGTTTTGACTACCCTGCTTAGTTTCTGACTTCCTGGTTTATCTCTGTCCTCTTTGTTTTGGAATTACCTTTTTTTTTTTTTTTGTAGTCCTTTAGGTAAGTTCCTTTAAAATGGATTAGTGCTTTCCTAGGGGTTATCTGTCCCATGGGAAAATATATTTCTTTACTCCACCAACCTACCAAAGTACTGGCCAATTCTAAAATAGTAGCCCAGACTGAGGGCATGAGTCTTTAATTAGTTACCAATCCTTGAGTGCCCTATATTCCAGATCATAGACTAAATTCTGAGTGCATCACGGTGCTACTTCCTTCTCCATCAATCTATAAGCTCCCTTCCCTCAGTATATGTTTATAGTTTTTATTTGAATGGTGAGCTAAAGATAGCCTGAGCAATTTTTGGCCACAATCTTACCAACTGTTGCCTAGATGAACTGTCACCTCATTTCTAGTACATTGAACTTGTTCTCAGCTTTGGATCATTGACTGAAACTGAGACAACAAGAAAATTCTCATTTTAATATCCTATTACACTACCATTGTGGCATTGAGGTCATAATGGGAAGCTTGCTTTTCTATGAATGTCCATCCATTTCTATAATTCCATGCCTTGTCTTATGCTGTTCTGTCATTTTGGGATGTCTTTTCTACCTTTTCTTCCTGCGGTATTCTACCCAGTCTTCAATGTCCAAGTTAGATAAAGTCTTTATTGGTCTTGGCAGTTAGAATAAATATTTCTCTCTAGTGTGTTCTCATTAATACTTTGTTTCATGTGTTATTATATTACTTACAGATATGTCTGTCTCTCTGACCAGATTATGAGACAGATTTTGAGACAACCACTGACTTATTTATTGAAGAACTTCTTATTGCCTAGCTCCTGTTATGTGTTTAGGACATTATTTGCTTAATTAATGAATCTCTTCTGAACACTCGGATTGAAGTTTATAAAATTGTTAAGTAATATCTATCTCCTTATTTATTTTTCTCCTTGTTCCAAAAAAAGTTTGAGGGATCAACAGTTAGTTTTTATGCCTTTTATCATATTTTTTGCTGTTCGAATTTTTAATTTTTATGGATACCTAATAGTTGTACATATGTATGGGGAATATGTGTAATTTTGATATATTCATACAATGCGTAACAATCAAATCAGGGCAATTGGGATATCCATCACCTCAAGCACTTATCATTTCTTTGTGTTAGGAGCATTCCAATTCCACTCTTCTAGTTATTTTGAAATACATGATTATTATTTTTTAACTCAGTGGTATTTATTTATTCTTAGGCAAATTTATTTTAGGTTTTAGTTCTGGTTTGGGCTAAGTTAATTTTCTCCCATTTTCCTTTGACTTCTTTATTTTTCTTTCTCTTTAAATTTCAGTCTCTGTAGCTAATTGTGATAGATAAAGATAATTAGATATTCCAAGTAGCTTCAAGTTGCAAGTAAAAATAAATAATTAATTTAATTAAATAGCTGTAATGATCTGTCACCTCATTACTACTTTTTTTTTTTTTTTTTTGCTATTACAAAATTTTCTGTTTCCTTTTTAAATTCTTCACGGTTTCAGATTCCATCTTTAGATATGGTCAGAAATGATGAAAGACAACTTATTGGTCATAAAAAGGGTTGGTTGTAAAAGAATAATATTCCTATAATAGAAAGTTAAATTGTTATATTTATTGAGAGTAAAGTTCTGTTTCATTCAGATATTATCCTGTTATTTTGAGTGATTACCCTAAATAAGTTGTCTCAATTTGAAATGCAGCACCAAATTTCTGCCATTCCTCAGGAGGATAATAATGCAGTCTTTTTATAATAATGCAGTCTTTATTACTGAAATTTAGTCAAAAGTAGAATTATTTAATATATGTAGTCAGGCAAATAAGTAAAAATTAGATAACCAAGAAATCCAAAAAGCATTTTAAGTAGAGAAAATTGAAAAATTACCTCTATTTAAAACTTCTTTTTCCTGGAAAGTTCCAGATGAGTACAGATGGTATACTAAGAAAAGAGAAAACATATTTTCCCTTCAAATCACATTGTTAAAGGCTGAAAGATGATAAATCAACTTGCCATATAATAGCCCAGTGATGTTTTTTCTTCCTTATTTTCATGGTGTTGGAAATACAAAGTTTTTAATAGATATGTTTACCTTACCTAATGACTTGCACCAATATGACTGGTGACATTTTAATACTTAATTTTGATAATTTTATCTGTTAGCACTTACTGGCTTAGGAATCTTAGTGAATGGATATTCTGACCTTTACATTAGGTTAAATGATATAGATGGCAGATCTCAGAATCAGCTAAATAAGGTGCCAGATATTATAATATATAATATATATGATTACTTGTGTGCAGTCATAGTTCTTATAGCAATAACATTTTGTGTTAGTATTTTCATAAGAAGAAACTACAAAATATGGCCAAGTGATTCTCAGTTTTAGGTATCAAGAAACATTGTTTATCCCTGTGATTTTCCCTGCTCCTCAACCCTTGCAATAATTCAAACGTTCTATTTACAACATCAGTAAAATACATTTTTCTTGTATTTTCCACTTAGTTTAAGGTGAACATTGATTTAGGATGGAACTTTGACATTAGGAAGAACAAAATTCTGTTTTTCTGTTTTTGAGAGCATACTCGGGGAAACTAAAATGCAATAGACTTTTTGGCATGCGTCTAATATGTATCAGTTATAAAATAGGAAAAGTGATGCCTAAAAATATAGTTTCCTAAAATATGCCACCTGAAGTATATTTCTTTTAAATGCTTGTTTTTCCCTTTGTTTCCTTATAAATGGCTCATTGTGTTTTTGAATTGTGGTATTGTATAGGACTTTAGAAACCCTCTTTTAGTGGGTCCAGTAAAATGTTAAAAAGTGATTAACTGTAAATTTTTTCATATACCTTGTTCTTTATTTCATAACTAATCCTGGATTGTGTTCCCATACAAAATACCTTACTCATGTTACAGGGAAAGTGCAAATAAGAAAACAGCCATCAATTGATACTTGTTTTTTATGCTTCTCTTTGCAACTCCAGCTTCACATTTTCCCACTGTGCTTCAAAGTATGACAGATTCAGCATGCCCGGAAGTTCCATATTCTCATTCTACCTTCCAACCCCAATCATTCTTTGCTTATGTCTTCACCATATACTTGTGACTGTCTCCTCTCCTTCTGCTTAAATATTATCCATTTTTTTTTCTGGATCCTAATTATTTTGCCTTTAAGATTTGTGTTGAATCAGTATGCTTTATTCTATCTCTGTTGATAAAACTCTGGCTCATTACTTACCACAAGAAGTGATAAGTTTTTAAAAATAGATTTGTGCACTAGTTTTACCTTTCTGTACATTGTATTTACTTATGAGTGGAAAGCACGTATTGTTCACCTTTTTGCTTTCCATGGAGGATAGTCTCATAAATCATTTCTGAATTCACTCAACTAATTGTGAAGTAGTTGATTCCTGGTATTTAAGTCTTAAAAATATTGAATGGATTGCTGAAAGTCAGATCAGTGCCACAGTTTAAAATTAATCACACACTATTCCAACTTGATGATACTCTTATTAGTGTTAACACCACCAGGAAAGTACCTTTAATGACTTCTGAATAATTATTAAGAACACTTGGTTTCCTACTAATGTGAAAATAAACTTTACTTACAGTATGCTAGTACATGCTGGTTTGTATGCTTTTACTATAATTTAGATGAACTGAGTTGTCTTTTTGTTTCCATTTTAAAAAATATGGTTACATGCCTTTTTGAGGAAATAATTGTGGCAAAAGTCATCTAATTCAGCAGCCCCCGACCTTTCTTGGCACCAGGGACTGGTTTTGTGGGAGACGATTTTTCCATGAGAGGATGGTTTCAGGATGAAACTGCTCCACCTCAGATCATCAGACATTAGATTCTCATGGGAAGCACGCAGCCTAGGTCCCTGCATGGGCAGTTCATAATAGGGTTTGCACTCCTGTGAGAATCTAATGCCCCAGCTGATCTGACAGGAGGCCAAGCTCAGGTGGTAATGCTTAATGTTTGCTCACCTGTGGCTCACCTCCTTTGTGTGGTCAGGCTCCTAATAGGTCAGGGAAGGGGTGTGGGGGAAGGGGGGACGGCTGGTTGGGGACCCCTGATTTAATTGTTTAGGTCTCTTTTTTTACATTAGTCTCTTTGTGGTTCCTTTAGAGATAAAATACAAATGGGAAACAAGCTTCCTTTGAAATGTTACAGAAGACTTAAACCCAACTACTAGTCTGAGGGTGGATCTGATTTATGCTAGTAAGAGGACACAGTGGCCTCCTAAGAAGAGTAACTCTGCAGCAGGCTATTTTTGCTTCTTGTGCTAGAACTTTAGAGATAGCTTGGTTTTTTTTTTACTTTGCCTCTTATTATTATAGTCTTTGAAGATAATCACTAGTTTCTGAAAAATTTTATTACAAAAGTACTGTCATTCATATCAGACTGGATTTGAATATATGCTTATCCTTGCTTTTAGAACGTTTAGTTAAATTATTTGAGTTGTCAGTGTTATATAAAAATAAGATAACATTTTAAATGTAGTCTCTTCAAAATATCATTTCAGTGTATAACTTTGAATGCTTTGATTAATATAATCTTGTTTTCTTCCCATTTCTCTCCTCTTTTTCTTTTAGTATGTGTGTATATATCTTTGTCTACATCTATCATCTATCTATAAATACACACATATATACATAAGAGCTCTTAATTTTATAAATCCACTTTTTATATTCTGGTGTCTCAGTTATTTTCTTGGAAAAGAACTTTTCAAGTCAGTTTAATTTTATTTTGTCTTATTTAGAAACAAAGTCTGAAACCTGTATGTTTTGTTTTCCAGATTTGTCTGTATTTATATTAACGTTGGTGTATGTTGCTTTCATATTATAACTATCACAATTTTTGTGGCATTTAGTGAACCTAATGTAATTTACATTCTGTTATTTGTATAATCTGTTATTCTTATTCATCATTCATTCATTCATTTCTTCATTCAGTGTTTATTTAGTAATACTGTGTGCCCGGCACTGGCCTGCATGCTGGGGATACAGAAAGTCTCTATGTTTGTGGAGTTTGTATTCTTGTAAAAGAAGAGGGAGATGTGTAACACTAATAAATAGGTAATTTTAGAGAGGCATAAATACAATGTAAGAAATAAGGGCATTGTATAAAATATCTTGGGGGTATATTTTAGCTAGGATAGTGAGAAGGATCATTTGAGTTGAACTCTAAAGGATGAGGACGACAAAAGTCACATTCTAGTCATCAGGAATAGTAAAGAAAAACGTCCTTGGATCAGAATGAGCTTAGCATGCTCAGAGAACAGAAAGAAATGCTGTGTGGGTTGGCTATCCTTGAGAAAGAGAATGTGGCAGGAGTTGGGGTCTTTAAGATAATGTACGGGCCAGATCAGTAAGTCATAGTAAGGAGTTAAAATTTTACCATAATTACAATTTGAAGACATTGGGTAGTTGAGTGTTATGAACTGATTAACACTGAGGAAATCAGTTTGCCTGCTGTCCAGAAGATGAACAAGGGAAAGGAGTGAGGGGCAAGAACATCATTAGGGGGTTATTGCCGTGGTCCCAGCTAGAAATTATGGTGTCTTAGTGTAAGTCTTGTAGTAGTAGAAATGGTGAGAGGAAAGATGTTTTTTGGAGGAGCACTATTAGAATTTGTAAATGGATTAGAAATGGGGTAATCAAAAGTATCAAACATAATTAAACATTAAATATTCTTTGGAAATATAATTTAATCGACATACACTTTTCCATGGTAAAAATGTAGTATAATTTTTTAAATTACACATCTATTTTTGATTATTAGTTTTTTCCTTAGTTTTGCTAAAATAAATGACATTATGTCATTTTCTCACCTCTCTGCCATTGAATGTAACAATGATTTTTGATGGCTTGTCAGTTCGAAAGGTAGAAAATTGTATCTTGCTATTTTACTTTGTCTTTGATTACTACTTAGATTCAAATTTTAATGTGTGTATTAACCAACTATATTTTTCAGTTGTGGATTATTTCTAGTCTTGATTATTTGGGGATATTGGGTATTTTCCTTATTGATTTGAAAGGCCTTATTAATTTCCTGAGATAATCTAAAAGTTCCAACTTGATTTGGCTCTGAGTCTTTCTGATTCTCTTATGTCAGTTTCCCCTTGCCCTTTATGCTGTAGACAATCTGGACACTTCTCAACCAAGCAACTTTTATATTGCCTTATAGCTTTTGCACTTGTTCTCCATTTCTGGATCCCTCTTCCTCTACATCTTCACTCATGACTCTGAGAGAAGGTTCATCATTCATGTTCCAGTTCAAATGCCATGTCCATAGAGGAGCTATTCCCAGTTTCCTAATATAATATCCATTCTTACATCTTTCACATTCTATCACATTACTGTCTCTGTTTTGTTTTCTTTGTTCTCCCCTCATAGTCTTTTAAGGTCTTCACAGCACTTATCACTGTCTGAACTTATTTTATTACTTACTTATTGCCTGTTCTTTCCAGTAAGAATGAAAGAACCATGGGGACAGGCATCCAATCTGATTTGTTTACTGCTGTACTGTATGGGGCTATTATTGGGCATATGGTGGGTAATAAATACATATTGTGGAGTGGATGATATGAGGGCATTAACCATTTGTTTCTTATACTTGTGTTTTTTCCCTTTTTGCCAATTGTCTCTCATTTTTGCTTATGGCTTTTTATATGTAGAATTTTGCACTTTAATAGAATCAAAACAATGAAGCTTTTGAAATTTAAAAAAACTTTCCATTTGAGATCTTCCATTTACCAATATTCTAATTGACATGTTTTTGAATATAGAGTTATCATGTATTTTAGTGAATTAGGGAAAGTATTTGAAGATAAAAAATAGCTCATAAGTTTATTTCTAGTTTGATTACATATTTTATAAAATAGAAATTATATATAATTTTTTTGTTTTTCTTCACTTAACATTTTACCATGTGCATATTTAAATAATATACACTTCATTTTTCACAAGCATGATTTTAAAAATTTCTACACTATTTCATCTTAGGCATTTGATATATTTATCAATCTTTTATTATATATTTGTTTCAGTCTTTTTTGCTAATATACATATAACACAGGGCACATTATTGTATTTAAGTTATTGTGTTCATTTATAATACCTCCATTGTGATAAATTCTTAAACATAAAGTAGTGGATTTCCTGAGTCATTATGAGTATAGTATGCACAGTATTTTAAGACATTGAATATTCGTTGCCAAATTATACTCTAGAACAATTAAATCAGTTTACTCTCCTAGTAGTAGTGTATGTATGTGTGTGTTTATGAAATGTTCTAATTCCTGATATTGTGTGCTTTTAAAAACTTGGCCCATTCCTCTCCATGAATGCCCTCTCCCTCTAAAACTTTCTCGAAAAACTATTAGGATGTTTATCACACAAAAAATTAAAAAAATTTTACATAGTAAAGTCTATTATCTTTCCCCCCCTTTTTTCCCTTTTATGTTTTTTGCTTAAAATAACTTTTCTTATTTGGAGGTTATGAATATGCTCACTTATGGTTTGATCTTATTTTTTATGTTATATGCCTCTAATTTATATAGAATTTAAGATTTGGGGGTTTTGAGAGTAGAAGTTCTCGCTTTATTTTTTCCAAATAGTAATCTAGTTATGCCAGCTATATCTTTTTAAATTTTTTTAATTTTTTAACATTTTTATGGGTACATATTAGGTGTATATATTTATGGAGTATACGAAATGTTTTGATACAGGCATGCAATCTGAAAAAAGTCGCACCATTAGTAAGGGGTTATCCTTCCCCTCAAGCATTTATCCTTTGAGTTACAAATAATACAATTACGTTTTTAAAGTTATTTTAAAATATACAGTTAAGATATTATTGACTATAGTAGCCCTATTATACTATCAAATAGTAGGTCTTATTCGTTCTTTCTATTTTTTTTGTACCCATTTAACATCCCCGCCTTCTCCCCAGCCATTCACCACCCTTCCCAGCCTCTGGTAACCATCCTCTACTTTTTCTGTCCATAGTTCAATAAATTTGATTTTTAGATCCCACAAATAAGTGAGAACATGCAGTCTTTGTCATTCTATGCCTGTCTTATTTCACTTAACATAATCATCTCCAGTTCCAGCCATGTTACTGCAAATGACTGGACCTCATTCTTTTTATGGCTCAATACTCCATTGTGTATATGTACCACATTTTTTTTTTTTTTTTTTTTTTTTTTTTGAGACAGAGTCTCACTCTGTTGCCCAGGATGGAGTGCAGTGGAGTGATCTCAGCTCACTGCAAGTTCCGCCTCCCAGGTTCACACCATTCTTCTGCCTCAGCCTCCCGAGTAGCTAGGACTACAGGCGCCCACCACCATGCCCGGTTAATTTTTGTTTTGTTTTGTTTTTGTTTTTTGTATTTTTAGTAGAGACAGGTTTTCACCCTGTTAACCAGGATGGTTTTGATCTCCTGACCTCGTGATCCGCCCACCTTGCCCTCCCAAAGTGCTGGGATTACAGGTGTGAGCCACTGCGCCCGGCCTATGTACCACATTTTCTTTATCCAGTCATCTGTTTCTGCTGATAGTAATTTTTGAATAATCATATATACTATAATCATGTTATATTTTTTGCTTAATTTTTACATATGCCAGGGTTTTTTGAGAAAGGGCTGTTTATTCTGGTCCACTGTTATATTAATCCTTATTTGACTTATTGTTGTTTTTTAGTCTCTCTTTATTGTAAAGTATCTGCTAGAATAATAATTCCCTGGCCCTGTTGTCCTTTATTTTAAAAACTATTGTGGTATATTGCTACATTTCTTTTTCTCTACAAACTTAAAATTATTTTGCCACTTTATCCTTCCTAAATAAGCCATTTCTGTTTTTATTTTAGTAAAGTAACATTAAAAGTATTAACTGCGCAAGATATTCTTGCAATATCCAGGATTTCTTATAAGAACTGAGGTTTTTAAAAATTATTTTCTGTCTCAGTAAAGCTTTTTTCTATATAGATATCTAAATATTTCACTTAAGGCAATTACTAGTTGTTTATTTCATGTAATATTATTCCTGGTTGCTCTTTTAGTATTTCTTTATTTACATATTTAGCTGATTATTATGCTTCTGTAGTGTATTAGTTTCCTCTGATCGCTATAACAATTAACATGAATTTTGTGTCCTAAAATAATGCAGATTTATTCTGTTTCAGTTCTGATGGCCAAAAGTTCAAAATCAGCCTTACTGGGTTAAAATCAAGCCTCAACAGAGCTGGTTCCTTTGGAGGCACTAGGGAAGAATCCCTTTCCTTGTCTTTTCTACCTTTCCTTGACTCTCAGCCCCTTTTAAGAATCACTCCATCCTTTTGCTTTTGTCGTCACATTTTCTACTTCCTTTTTTAACCTTCTTGTCTCCCTCGTGATTATATTTAGGGCTCACTCAGATAATCCATGATAATCTCCCCATCAGAAGATCCTTAATTTAAGCACATCTGCAGGTCTCATTTGCCATATAAAGTGACATTCCCAGGTTCTAGGGATTAGGGTGTGTGTACTATGTGAGTGACCTTTATTCAGCCTGCTCATATAGAATAATTATTAATTTTATACTATTTTATTTCCATTGATTTTATTGAATGTTATGTTATTGTTGCTTTCAGTTCATTTTCTACCCAGTTATAAAATCTCTATGTGATCATATGTTTTTTTCTTTTTATAGTAGTAATTTTATACCTGTTTCTATTTCATATTTTATTGCTTCTTTCAATTTTAAAGCAAATGCCAAAAATGTTTTCCTTCATCATATTTTCTGTTGTTTTCAGACAGATATTTTTTCCTAATCATAGAGAAGTAATTTGTTTTTTGGTCTTTAACAGTCATCTTGGACAAACATGTTTAACATACATCTTGGACATATGTTTTGTTGTATTTATGTACTGCCAAGTATTAGCCCACACTTGCATTTCTGTATTAAGCTGTATTTAACTATAGTATATCAGTTTTTCAATATACAGATGGGTTTAAGTTGCTTATATTTAGTTATGATTTTTAATGTCTTCATGCATACATTTGTGTATGGCTGAGTTTGTGTGTGACTTTTTTTTCCATTTTGATTATCAGAGTTATGCTAGTTATTAGAAAAGTGAATTTAAAGACATTCTATTTTTCCTCTATAGACTAGTTTATATTCAGTATTGAATACTTTTTGTAGCATGAAAATTCTCTTTGCATTTATAGTTTGAAATATCACATACAGCAGTCTGAGCACAGAGCTTATTTGAATATATTTATTTGATAGGCCTTTTTCATTTCTTGGTTATTTTTGAGTGAATTTTGATAATTTATATTGTTCTCAGAGAGTTGTCCACTCCATCAAGATTTTACAGGACTATTTGTTGCACACTTGCTATGTATTAAGCATTGTGCCAGGTGCTGTGCGTGCAAAGATAAGAATTTCCCAGGATTCTTAATCTCAGGGAAACATGTAGTGAGAGAAGTTAATTTTCTTAGGGTAGAGACATAAGAAATAGAAAAGAAGAAATTAACATCTAAACAGAACTTCTGATAACGATTTCCTCATGAATACAGGCAGCGTGTACAAAGTCATAAAAATGGTTGAATACATGAACAATTGAGACATTTACAAGTAGATCATTACAGCTTGAGTTTAGGTATTGGTCAGGAAAGAGTACTGTATAGAGATTAGAAGCTGTATTATGGATTCTTCCTGAATTTGTACCTTTTCCTATAAACATTGATAGACTGTTAATAATGTTCATTCTGGGTTTATCATCAGTATATTCACATTTTTAAAAGATTAGTCTGATGGTAATAGGGAGGACTTTACTGAAGGAAGTGGGAGTGGTTAATGCTGGAACCACTTACCCATTGCGTTACCACAAAATGCGTAAGTGGCTCCTAAGCGAGGGCTACAAATAGAGATAGAAATGAAGGAAAGACTGTATATAAACAAATGCTAAAGAAATAGACCAAAGATTAGTTTACTGATTGGATACGGTAGATGAGGGAGAAGTCAAGACGACTTCTAACTTCCTGTCAGTTGTATTAGAACAAAACGTTTTCCTTGTCTTTATTTCAGACGTGATAGCTCTGATTTCATTTGAAAGACTTATTATATTCTACATAGACTGTATCATTAACATGAAAATGTGAATAGGAATATCAATGTCAGGATCACATTTTTAGTTAGAAACCAAAGTTATCTATTATAGACAATATATCTAATAGCTAGGAGAGAAAAAATAGACAATCTAATAAGATTTCTGAACCATATAGCATGGTGATCTAAAAATCATGTTTTATTTATGATGTTTTTAGTACATCTTCATTTGGAAAAACGAAATAAAGAATTTTATAGTAAAAGAGTTTAGACATAATATTTGAAATTTGTTTGAAGTGGTTTCTTACCAAATGTATTCCCGGCATTCATAAGATATGGATATCAAAATGAAATACCCTCTGCCCTCAAAAGGTACAAAAGTCTCGTAAAACATGTCTTATAAAGGTGATTTTCGAGTATCTGCCCATTACATACATCAGTAATACAAGCTCATGCAACTGCCACCATAGTCAAGCTATGGTATATTTCCATCATGCCAAAAAATTTCGTTGTGCCCCTTGCCAGACCATCCTTCCCATCCATCCTCACTTCAACATTCCTTCCTTAACCCCCTCCTGCCATAGGCAATCAGTGATCTGTTTTCTGTCACTATAGATTTGACTTTTCCAGAGTTTCATTTATATAGAAGCATACATTATGTAGCCTTGTGTCTAGTTTCTTTTGCTCTGAATAATGTTTCTGAGATTCATCCCTGATTTTGCATGTATAATTTATTCCTTTTTATTGTTGAGGAGTAGTCATTGTCTAGGTGTGTGTATACACAGTTTATTTATCTATTAATGGACCTTAAGTTGTTTCTAGTTCTTGACTATTAGGAATAAAATTGCTATGAATATTTGAGTACAAGTCTTTGTGCAGAGTTATGCTTTCGTTTATCTTGGGTAAATACTTGGGAATGGTATATCTGGGTCACATGGAATATTCAACTCTGTGAAAAACCACCAGGAGGGGTTGTGTCATTTTACATTCCTGCCACTATTTCATGAGCTCTCCAATTAGTCCAGATCCTTACCATGACTGTACTTTGCGGCGTCAGTCTTTTTAAAATTTTAGCCATTGTAATTTGTGTAATTGTATCTCATTGTGATTTTAATTTTTGTTTTCTTAGTGGGTTTTCATGTGCTTTGTGACCGTCGCTTTATTTTCTTTTGTCAACTCTTCAAACCTTTGTCTCTATTGGATTGTTTTTCTACTAATCAGTTATAAGAGTGCTTCAAATATTCAGGATACAAGTCCTTTGTCAGATATATGTGTTGTGAATATTTTCTCCTGTGTTGTTCTGTGTCGTGGTTTACCTTTTCATTTATTTGTTTGTGTCCTTCCAGGAGCAGAAATTTTTAATTTTCATGAAGTCCAGTTTGTAAATGCTTTTTAAAAACCTGTCTTACTTTTTGCATATTAAGAAATGCTTGCAAATGTCAAATTTTCTCCTAGACGTTTTGTTTTGAGACGGAGTTTCGCTCTTGTTGCTTAGGCTAAAGTACAATGGCGTGATCTCGGCTCACAGCAACCTCTGCCACCTGGGTTCAAGCATTTCTCCTGTCTCAGCCTCCCGAGTAGCTGGAATTACAGGCATGTGCCACCACACCCAGCTAATTTTGTATTTTTAGGAGAGACGGGGTTTCTGCATGTTGGTCAGGCTGGTCTCAAACTCCCAACCTCAGGTGATCTACCTGCCTCAGCCTCCCAAAGTGCTGGGATTACAGGCGTGAGCCACCGCGCCCAGCCTCCCCTAGAGGTTTTATAGCTTAATTTTTATGGTTAGATCTATGGTTCATTTTGAGGTCATGTTACATATTGTGTGAAAACAAATTTGATCAATAAGTATGCCTAATTAAGGGAAATCTAAAATTGCTATCATCACACATTTGACAGACTCTAAATAAAGAAGAAGTAGATGGATTTTTTTCTGCTGAAGTTAAAGATAGATTTAGTACTGACTTATGTATGAAATACTGCTCTAGTTTTTGTACCCATCCAACAAATAAAACATGCCTTGTAAAATAATGACTTTCTTATTAGTAGTGGGTTTAGGTGGAGACTGCTAACGTTCTATATAGAATGAATGTACATATTAATGTCTCTTCACAGTACTTGTCACATGCAAAATATTCAGTAAGTGTTGTTTTTGGTTATTAATGTTCATTATTGTTAATGTCATTCGTATTGTTATAATTATTGTATTTAGCATTCTTGCCTTGAGGAATTTTAGAAAGGATGATATTTAGATGAAATAGGTTTGGTTCTGTAATTTATTTATTTAATACTTACACATAGTAGTCATACTTTTTATGTTTTTTTTCTGCCCTCCCAACCCCTCACACACATAAGAAACTTAATTGTTAATGGGTTCTAATACATAAGTAATAGGAAGCAGTCTTTTTAACATCCTTTGAATGATCTCTTTTATTTGCATAGATAATTCCTGAATAATTTTTTGAAAAGTTCAAGAACAGTAGATGCAGAATAAACAGCTCAAGTAACATTTTACCTATGCTTCCAGTCTTTTCCCAGAGATAAGTATTATTGATCTGATCTGTTTGCTTTCAGATAATTATCCATACATTTATACTGATATATATTATATATAGGCACATGTGTAGGTGTATTTTTCTTTGTAAGCCTAAATGAACATATTAATGAACATATTATACTTGCTTTTTTAATCTTAACAGAATGTTTGATAAATCTTTCCAGCTTGATACTTTCTTCATTCATTTTTACTGCTGTATATTATTTAATAGGATGAATATACCATAACTTATTTTTCAAGCATGCAGCAGGTAAACAAGTGCGAGGCCAAGCCTGACTGACAGAATCAGCTGGTAAAGAAAATGAGTCACTTTTAGGCTGGGTGCATGCCTCACACCTGTAATCCCAGCACTTTGGAAGGCCGAGGCAGGCAGATCACGAGGTCAGGAGATCGAGACCATCCTGGCTAACATGGTGAAAACCTGTCTCTACTAAAAATACAAAAAATTAGCTGGGCGTGGTGGCGGGTGCTTGTAGTCCCAGCTACTCGGGAGGCTGAGGCAGGAGAATGGCGTGAACCCGGGAGGCGGAGCTTGCAGTGAGCCGAGATCGCACCACTGCACTCCAGCCTGGGCTACAGAGTGAAAAAAAAAATGAGCCACTGTTAGATTCAGATAGTTTATTATTTACATAGACAGCAAAAGGAGGGGAAGCTAAAAGTATCACATCTCCAGGTCCTGGTCACATACAGGAAAAGGACAACATGAAAAAAACAAAAGGCTGCATGACTGAAGTGTGAGTCCTAGGATTCCCCATTGCTGAAGACTCAATTCTAGAGTGCAGCTAAATACTTTTATAGTGTGCCACTATACCCTAAGGGGTTGAAGGTTAGAAAGAGTGAGGCAAAAAGCTTCATACCTCATTAGAACCTGGGAGGCTGTGAGAAACTGTCTTATGATAGTCTCCCATTCTCTCATTTTCCAGAGGATCACGAACCATTCTGCTAAGATACAGATTACCTGCATTTAAAGCCATTCACTGTGTGGCCTATAAGTATACACTCACCATTGCTGGAGCATCGTGATAGAGCCATTCCCCTTCAACTCCAACACCTGACCTTTCCCATATCAGGTAACAATTCCTCAAAGGCATAACCACTTCAGCCGGGCGTGGTGACTCATGCCTGTAATCCCAGCACTTTGGGAGACAGAAGTGGGCAGATCACCTGAGGTTAGGAATTCAAGACCAGCCTGGCCAACATGATGAAACCCCGTCTCTACTAAAAATACAAAAATTAGCTGGGCATGGTGGTGGGCGCTTGTAATCCCAGCTACTTGGGAGGCTGAGGCAGGAGAAATGCTTGAACCTGGGAGGTGGAAGTTGCAATGAGCCGAGATTACACGACTGCACTCCAGCCTGGGTGACAGAGCGAGACTCTGTCTAAAAAGAAAAAAAAAGGAAAAAAAAAAAGCATAACCACTTAATCCGATACTACACTTAATTGTTGTTTTAGGGGCTGACAGCAAATATGCCTCCTAGTAGGGTGATCAGGTGTACTTTTTGGATAGACCTTAGCCAAGCTCCTCATCCAGAGCCAAGCCATTCACGTCATAAATTGAGATACAGCAAGTGGTGTTGGCAATCACACATATCTTACTTCAACTGGCCAGGAGGAACTCCAGGGCTTCCTAGACTTTTCATCACCACTGGACCAGAGAGTTTAGAGTGATCAGCTTTAATATGTGAAGAATATACAAAAGAGTTTGTCTTTCTTTAAGTATTAGAAGAAGACCACAAGGCACCAACAATAGTAGGATTAGGCTAAAGGGAATCATAACAGTGTCCCGAAAATTAATCTTGTTATGTGGCTTGTTCACTCCTGCAATCAGCAGCTTTCCTTAGATTGAGATTCTTCATTGGTCAACAGTTGAGCTGAAAGCAGTAGTCTGGGAAATACTGGCTCGGTGGCTAAGAGCTGAGAAATATTAATGTTTCTTCTACCCACCCCGGGTGTGCCGATGTCTAAGGTATTCTTTTTTCCACAGCCAGGGTTACTATCTTCCAACAGCCATGTGTTTCATTCCCTGCAGTATGATCAGTCCCTGCAGCAATTGTTTCACTCTTTTGCTAATCCACCCTCTACCTTACCCATACTATATGGCCTGGAGTTGGCCCTACGTGGCTTAGCAGTTTCTTCATTATATACAATATGCATTGTACCATCTTAGAACATCTTTTGCTCCTTGAAATGTAGGCCACATCGGAAATACCATAGGAGTTGTAACCTCATATTCATCATCATTATCATGGGTATCCCTAACTGCCTAAACCTAGCAAGCATAACAGGACAGTAAAAGAGTCAACAGGTTAGAGTCTTCCAACCCCAGTACTTTACTACTTGAAAATTCCAGCACCCTAATTTTCCAGGGATACAGTATGTGAGGAAGTGGTGTGAGAAAGATTAACCATGTGTTTTTGGTCTTTTGTAGCAAGTCTGGGCCTTCTCCTTTCCCCTCAAACCTCATAATTAAACATTCTGTTTAGCTAAAAGGAACCCTTCTGGGGAATTGCCACAGTTAGAACCCAGACTGCCTTTCTTAAGTGTGTATGCCTCTGGGAGCCAAGCCATTTTTAGGCTCTAGTTACCTTTTTTAGTTTCTCCTTTGAGAATCTATTCTGTCTTTCATTGAACCTCTTGCCTGAAGATGATATGGGACATAAAAGGTCCAGTGAACGTCTCAAATATCTGCTCACTGCTGGGTAGTTTTACTCTAAAGGCCACACTATTGTCTGATTGGGTACATTTGAGAAATCGACATGTGTGAAATAGTCCGTCTGTCTTTGAATAGTATGGCCTGCTTCTACTGTGTGGATAGAGATGACAATAGACAACCTAGGAAGGTG
Organism: Hylobates moloch; assembly: GCF_009828535.3. Lineage (NCBI taxonomy): Eukaryota > Metazoa > Chordata > Mammalia > Primates > Hylobatidae > Hylobates > Hylobates moloch. The sequence goes on along the minus strand of NW_026652291.1, from coordinate 63,447,871 downwards.
TCTACTGCTGTCAGTGCCAAGTAGTATCCTTAAGAACTATATGGTCTACTTGACAGACATGTCTGGTACCCCTAGCTATAGGCTCCAGAGTTCCCTTTGCTACTTAACTGTGTAGTTGGTAGTCAAGAGCACACATATCCTTGACCTTACATGTTAGAGAATCGCTAAGGTTTTTTTTATTATTATTATTTGTTTTGTTTTGTTTTCGGCTGTATCCTAAATTGGAGATGGGTTACCATGCTCTGGGCAATGATGTATTCAGGTGGCTGTGGTCCTTACCAAGGCAGTGCAAGTCTGATCAGCTTATTGATTCTGGTGATGCTCATCCTCAAAGGGTACTTTCCCATGGGCATCAACATGAATCATGAACAAGAAATGTGAGATTTGTACAACCTGCAGCTATAATGCTCATCTCCATAGAAACTGGAACGAGGTCATCTAAATTGTCCCACTGCCAGGCTTCGGACCACACAGCTAGCCCATTGACTCCTGGTATCAGTCATTGAAAATATAACAGACTTTGGGGGTGTTTTCCAGGGAAAGCACCATAGCTCATGACTTCACCTAGTGAGCAGAGTTCTCTTTTCCATGCACGGTTTTAAACAGTTTTCTTTAGGGCCACACAGCTGCAGTGGCCCATAGCACCTCATTGGACTTTACCTTAGGTGATTCTTCTGTGAACTAGACCCAGGCATCCTCAGGAACCCCAAAGTTCTGAAGTCTCCAAGATGTCCAAGATTCTGATACAGACTCTTGTATTTGGGATGGCTGTATTTTGGGAGTTATTAGCCACTTTTTCATATAGCTGATGTGCCTATGATTTTCTTTAATAACATACACATCACTGGTTTATCGTGCATTTGCAAGACCACATTGCCTTAAAAAGTAGATTTTCCCATAAATTATTTTGGACCACTTGAAGGTAGCAGGTATTGTTGAAAAATAACGACAAATTGTTTTTAGCTCTTATCCCCTTGATTCTAAATTCAAGGCAAAACTTAAACATGCAGTTTACCACCCAGTATTAGTGTTTCTTTCAGATAAAATGTAGCTAATTATGAAGGAATAAAATGATGATATGGTTCATATGCTGATAAAGTGAGTATTTTTTTTTATTTTCTAACATTAAAATTTAGCAAACCTGTCTTTTAAAAAATATCTCCAAGATTTTTGTAAACAGCGCTGAGCTTTTACATAAATAAAAGTATATTTTGTCTAGTTTTATAGTTCTCTCCATCTAAAAAGAAAATAGTGCCAAGGAGTTTTTCATTTCCTTCTCTGAAAAGACATGGAGTGTTTATGCAGGTTTCCAAGCAACATCAGCTTTGAAATTATAAGAATAACTGAATACTCAGGAAAGCAACTGATCCAAATTTGTAAGACTTTTGGAATTCAGTAATTGATGAAAAACAGAACCGTGTTAGTCATCAATAAATTACACCAGTTTGCAGATTTAAAAACATATTCTCATATTTAACATTTCTCAAATTTAAGTTATGTTTACTTAATATATCTGGGGTGATTTCCTCAATTAATACTGCCAAACGAGTTTAATCTCTTATTTATTAGCATATTGAGAGACTTTCCATTGAGTACGTTATAAATTAGCAAGCAGTTCTTTAAAATTGAACTTTTACTTAAATAAGCAACAATAGAAAAAGAAAGTAAAAATTATATAATATTTCCAATATATAACGTAAGCTAAAACTACCAGGTGGAAAGAATTTTGTCTTATGACTTAAAGCTATTTAATAACACATTTGATTTTAGAATCTCAAGTAAAAGAATGTGTATTATTGGCCATACTACTATATTTAAAATGATCCCTGACTCCCCTCAAGACAAATATATTAATTTTTTACTTTGTGGGACAGAGAGCAGAAAAAGAGTAGAGATGAAAATACTGGAGAAACAATGCAGGAGACATTTATGAGGTAAGAATGTCAAGAAACTTGTAAAGGGAGAATATTATAATGACCCCTGAAGAGAGAGCTTTAGACCAGTTGAATATTAGAGGTTACCACATGGCTGTTCATCCACTAATAAATACATGAAATTACTAAAATGGCAGCCCCTGGAACTATGTTTTGAGGAAGGTGAGAACGTGGACTTATTATAAATGGGTGAATATGATTTCTTTTTCATTAAGTTCACAAATAACTTTCAGACATGTAACAGTTATATGAAGTGTGCCATAGTCATTTAGTGTAAGTTTTATACACAAAAGTGTTTTTACTAAGACTGTCACAGGTTCTTTTGTGAATCTTATTTGTTTGTTTTTCCTCATTGTAAATACTGTAATAGAACATTTGTGTCTTAACATAAGGCAGTAAATGACCTTAGGAACCTTCATTTTTATATAGAAAGTGCAGGAAAAGTTGGCAGAGTAATTTGTTGATTATAGATAAAAGCTCTTGTAGGAACTGGCCACATCTGTTTTATTGTTTGCAGCTGAGACAGTCAACACAAAATAAGTTGGCTGGTAATAAAAGTACAATAATTGCTAATGTAAAACAGACAGATGTTTTTCTTATTACATAGCACTGGACAGATGTATTTGGGTAAGAGTTGAAATTTTTAACAAAATTAAGCTGGTCTTGATCCTCAGAATTTGAATATTTTACTCTGAAATCATGTTTTGTTAAACCATGTAAATATTTTATCTTTCCCAAGAAGTATATGTGAAATTATTTTTGTTTTTGGAATTTCTGAACTATAGTTTTGAATACACATGGAACTAATTGCAGTTAATTACATTTTGGGTTGTAGTATTTCTGATAAGGAGATAATTACAAAACTGCTACCCAGAATGTAATACCCTGTTCCACACTGTAAAATACTGATACCTTTAAAAAATTTTATGTTGTTTTAATACTTCCTGCATATTTAAATTTTTACCTTTTATGAAGTGATTACTTGAGTTATGCCCTTGGGGGCTCTTCTTGACTCTACCATATATGGAAAACCACATTAAAGAGAAAATCTTCACATCATTGACTCCTTCACATTTTGCATGGGAAGAAAAGAATTCCAAATACAACTTTAAGAACTTACTGAATATTCTAACATTCTTTGTTATTAATCCTGGAAGATGACCTACATGTAGACTGCTAGGTCATGTTGGCTACTTTTGATAAGGTGATTGAAGAAAGCCCTCTGTATTGCCCTATGATGTGATAGATCTAAAATATGCAGTCATTTTAACGTTGAGTAGAATTCATATTATTACTATATAATTATTAATAATAATATTGAAGCATTAGTGGAACATATCATTTGAGCCATTTTTCTTGTGGATTACATTGTTCTGTGTGAACTTACAAGAAAACTCTTTTGCCTACATCCACAAATACAAGTAAAGGTCTTCTTGCAGTGTGACTTACAGTCCTCATTTAAGAAGTAACTGGTCTTACTCTCCAAAGATATTTGATCCTGAAGGCACCAGATCCACAAACAGGTTGCCTTCCATCCTGTTCTAGCTAATCAAACTGTTATAGCTAGATTTTAGAAAACCTCCTCAGTGGTTTTTGGGGTAATTAGTTGTATGCATACTCAAACACAGGGGTTGGTGAATTTTGTTCAGTAAGCCAAATCTGACCACTGCTTGATTTTGCCCAGCCCACAAAGCTAAAAATTGTTTTAAAATCTTCAAGTGGGCCGGGCGCAGTGGCTCACGCCTGTAATCCGAGCACTTTGGGAGGCCAAGGCGGGCGGATCATGAGGTCAGGAGATCGAGACCATCCCGGCTAACACGGTGAAACCCCGTCTGTACTAAAAATACGAAAAAATTAGCTGGGCGTGGTGTCAGGCGCCTGTAGTCCCAGCTACTCAGAGGCTGAGGCAGGAGAATGGTGTGAACCTGGGAGGTGGAGCTTGCAGTGAGCAGAGATTGTGCCACTGCACTCCAGCCTGGGCGACAGAGGGAGACTCCGTCTGAAAAAAAAAAAAAAAAAAAACTTCAAGTGGATAGGAAAAAAAAAGAAAAAAAGAAGAATGATATATCAAGGAATGTGAAAATTATATGTAATTCAAATTTCTCTGCCCATAAATAAAAATGTATTAATATACAACCATACTGATTGTTTATGACTGTTTTTACATTACAATGGCAGTTGAGTAGTTGCAGCAGAGATCGCATATGGAGGTCTTACTACTTTACATTGCTTCTCAATCGTAGTGACACTGTAATATCTCGACAATGTTTGCCATACCATGGAATTGTACTTATGTGTTATTAGCAGTACATATTCATCATGTCAAAACAAGAAGAGAAGAGAATGTGAGCTTCTAATGTTATGGTTTTAAGGAACCATGCAGTGTGAATTACTTTGTTATAAATAAGGTAGCACAGTATTGTATTATGCAGTAACACTATAGTTGCACTAAAATAATAAATGTTGACATTACCAGATTACACACTCATTGCAGCATTACCAACACATGAGAAAGCAATGGTCAGAAACATTTTAAATAAAACGTCTTATTCACAAAAATAAAAAATGAGGCTGCAACCACAGTGAGTTTCTGAGTAACTAATTTGTTGGCCAAGTAAGGAAAGTCATTTCCCAGTGGTGAGTAAGTTAAAACCTATCCAGAGAAAATAAACTTTACTGAAGGAGCGAATGCCAAGTTGTTTATTCAAAGAACTAATGTGACTGAGGAAAAACTTCTATGAATAGTCTGCTTGGAACAATTACGGGTGAGAATATTTTCAATTGAGTTAAGAAAACGCTAATTTAGGACAACTGGAAGTAGAATCTAATGAGATGAGTTGAAGCTAACGGTGGCAAAAATATTTGTGATATTAGGAGCATAATAATTTGTGTAATTAGTTACACAAATTTATGAAACTTGTGAAATCTGTGGTTATTCATAGTAATATTATTCACCAAGTACCTTGTGGAATATATTTGAGTCTATCATGTTATTGAACCAGTAGTATCAATAGTAAACTTCATTCAGTTTCACAGAGTGTTAGTTCTGTGAATTTTTGTCAGAAATAGAAGATGAATATTCTGATTTGCCGTACTTGATAGCAGTTCAATAATTTAACAGTAATAAAGCCTATTGCAATTTAGCCAAGACCAAGATGGATTTTTTTTCTGAATGAAAACGAATCTAACTCTAACCCACATTTATCAACATTAAATGGCTATGAAAATTAGCTTTTTGTGTAGACTTGATAACGTTTACAATGAATTCAACCCAGTGTTACCAGGCCAACAGCATTTACTTGCAAAACTTAAACTTTAGTAAAGTCATGTCAACAGTAGTTTTTGAATCACAGGTTACACTTCCTGTTGTCTCAAAAATTAAAACAAGATCTCCAACCCTACACAAATTTGCAGCAGATGTATTTTTTGAGTTCAAACTATAGTTCCAGCAGCATATTTCAGACCTCAGTGCAGTTCAAAAGAAATTTCCATATTTCAAAATCCATTTATCTGTGCAATTGAGCTTCTGCGTAATCTTGAATTGACAGTGATTACTCTGCAATATAATGGCCTGCTAAAAGCAAATATTAAGAGAAAAACCTATTATAATTCTATAGATGCCTCCCAAGTGATGGACATGACCCTAAAATATTATATGCACATTGACTGATATCAATATTTGGCAGTAACTATCTTGTGAAAGACATTTCATTTTCAAAAATTAAATACATAAAATCTCGTTCTAGATCAGTATTAACAGATGAACAGTTGCAATTGATTTAATGATAAGGAACACTGACTTTGAACTGTAATTAAGGAAAATGTTATACTTCATCTTTCTCCTTAGTAATCTCTTTGCTGTTCTTGGTTAGTAGCAGTATTATTTGAATTTTGTCAATATAAAAATTGCAGAAATTTATTTTCTCTTGTATAAACACCTACATAATACCGTTGATTTAACCTCTTGGCCTGCGAAACCTAAAATATTTACTTTCTGAACCTATATATTAATAAAAAAAGTTTGCTGACCTCTGTTCTAACATATCTACTTTTACAACTAAATTGTTCGAGAAATATTTTCATACTATTATATCTTTGATTGCTTATCTTTGATGATAAAAAGATAAAGAGTAAATTTTAAGAACTAAGTTTACAAAGAATGAAATATATTTATACGATGATCAATTAACCAAATCCTAAACAAAGACAAATCTGTTATAAAAGGAAAAGCACCAGTCTACTAGTTTTCTCATACCATTTAAAAACAAACAAAACCTAATGCTCAGTTAAAAAACACAAAGGCAAACAATATTGTAATAGAGTTCATGAGTCTGTTTTGTTTCTTTCTGTTTTGTAATAGCAATTAAGCGATCTAAAATTTTTTAAAACTGTATGTCACTTTTTAACTTTTTATATTAACTTGAATTTTTACTTTGAGTTTACTGATAATTCATAATTTTCATGTCTGTTAGAGTAATATGTCCAGTAAACTCATTGTAAGGTATGAAATATATTAATATGTCAGTTTTCAACCTAATTCTGCTGGGAAATTTACAAAGCATGTCACTTTTTCTTTACACCTTTTCTGCTTGTGATCTAAAATACTCATGCTGAACTACCTCAAATGAGCATTGATTTTCAAATTGTACTCTTTGGAAAGTTAGTATTTTTGTCTGATTTATCAAATCTACTTTAGGACCATACTTCTATTTTATTTTTTGATATGGACAGAATTTACCAAATCTAATGTTAGACTTTGGTGTTCTCTACCAGAGAGCTCTAACATCAACATTGTCAAATATGCTTGAGGATTGGATGACAGGGCATTAAGAGTTGTACATTATGGCATTATACAGTGTTTGAGCTAGAAAAGTTGATAAACTTATATAGCATTTCAATTTTTCAGATAAGAAATTTCGTGCCTTGGTCCTGATTATCTAACTAATTATTTTAAAAATGAGAATTAAAACTCTGGCCATGTAAGTCTCATTCCATTAAATTCAGTTGATCTTCATTATTCTTGGATTCCATAATTGCAAATTTGTCCCCTCACTAAAATTTATTTAAAATCCCAAAATTAGTACTCACAAGTGCTTTTACAATCATTAACAAGCATGTGCATAGTGATAAAAAAAAATTGAGTCACCTGACATATTTTCATAGCTTAGGTCCAACAATGTGATGCCCTGCCATCTTGTTTTAACTGCCATACTGTTAACAAGTGTCCTTTTCAGTAATGCCACGGCTTATTTGTGTGCTTGTTGTTGTTGACTTCGTTGCTTAAAATGGCCCCCAAGTGCAGTGCTGAAGTGCTGTCTAAATTGGTGTTTCTAAGTGCCAGAAGGAAATGATGTGCCCTATGGAGAAAATATTGTCATTCCTCAGTATACACCAGGGATTGGTTTCAGGACCTTCCTGGATACCAAAATCTAAGCATACTAAAGTCCCCCAGTCCACCTTGGGGAGCCTGCATGTAGGAATAGCTGGCCCTCCATATATGGGTTTTGCATCCTGTGAATACTGTGTTTTCATCTGTGTTTGGGTAGAAAGAAATGCACCATAAGTGAATCTATGCAGTTTAAATATGTTACAGAAAGGTCAACTTTACATGAGTTACGTGATCCTCATATAGGCATAATTTACAAGGCCGTTGGCCATGAGTTAAATGTTAATGTATCAACAATATATGTTAAATAAGGTGTTTTTAAATGTAACCGGAAGTTCATAGGGACCTAACCCTGTATTTCCCCTAGAAATAATGTTCAGTATTTGTTAATTCAGTGTTTGTGGCAACTTAATAGATCATAACTACCTTGAATAATGCAAACCAACTGCATCTGTATATCAACAGAAAATGTACCCATTCTTCATTAATTCATGCATTATTTAATATAACTTTTTTCTGTGATCCCACCGATAGGAATATAAATTAAGAAAAAAATTTCTTCTACTTGTAGAAAAATTTATTTTTCTCTCTTATTTTTTCACTAATTATCTGGTCCTCTCAAAGTCATGCAGTTTTTGTTTTTCCCAGTCATAGGATGATTCTTGCATCCTGCCTGTGGTTTTACCAATATATTTCATTATTTATAAGGAATACACAGGAAGAGAAATTGAGTCATGCAAATCCATTATAATTACCAAAAAAAATTTCAAAGTACATGTTAGGAAGATACATTCTATTTTAGTTTATCATTTCAAGAGTTACTTATGGTTCCTGTTTCTCTTTCAATTATTTTACCTTGTTTTTTTCTACTTCTTTTGCATAGATGTTAACAGTCTAATTCTATGAAAACAAATTTGCATGGCATCACTAACCTAAGAACCACTACATCAAATCCGGAATCTTTTGTATGAATTTCAAAGCCCTTTATAATCTGGCCCTACTCTACCTAGTCTTAGTTTGTGCTGTTGATTCTCTAATGCATATCTTGCTATTACAGTGATTATCCAGTACAAAATTTTGATAAAGATTGTTTCAGTTTTGAGCCCAGATATTTCCTTCTGAAGCAACTCTATAGTACCATAGAATGTTAGATTTGGAACAAAAATGAAAAAGTATATAATTTAGTAATCATATTTTACACATGAAAAATCGTCGTAATAGTTCCTTATTGCCAAATACAATTTAAAAACTAGAGGTCATTTGTATCCCAAACCTCAGAGTCATGCAAGTATAGCCATGTAACAAACCTGCATATGTGCCCCCTGAATCTAAAATAAAAGTTGAAACTAAAATGAGGAATAAGTTCTGGTGTTCTATTGCAGAATAGGGTTACTATGGTTAACAATATTATATATTTCAAAATAACTGGAATAGAGGATTTCGAATGTTCTCACTACAAAGAAATGATAAATGTGCGAAGTGATATGCTAAATACCCTCATTTGGTTTTTATGTAGTGTATACATGTATTGAAGCATCACACAATACCTCATTAATATGTACAATTAGTATGTGTCAATTCAGAGTGAAACTTAAAAATAAGATTTAGACTTTTTAAAGCAAGAAATGTGAAATTTCAACTGATTTGTCATAGCATTAAAGTGATAAAAGAAGGTGTTATTGATAAAAGAGGGCTACATAAAACAAGCTAATATCTTTGGTCTAATTTATAATAATAATGGCAATACTTTTAAAATGCTTTTACCATAATTATTGTATTTATATTTAAGTGTACTAACTACAGAAAACTTAGATAATAGAAAACTATAGAAAAGAAACATTACTCGTTATCCCAACACAGTGTTTGTGAAAATGAAATACTTTTTCAGAAGGAGAGTAAGTAATTTATATTTAAAATACTTTCTTCATCTTGAACAGGGACATTTAAGGATAATATAATATCCTTAAATATTTTATTACAAAATAACACTATGATTTATCTTCCCTTTGAAATGAATTATTTGGCATAAATAAAGTATTGGACCTGTACTTGTCTCATGTTTATGATAGAGATTAAAATTTGGAAGTCCAATTAACTGTAGTCTCATTTGTAGTTTGCATTTCATCAGAATAGTTGGTGTTTTTCCAATTCTGCTTCTAGCCCAGATTTTGTATACTTCTTCCAACAAGTATATTTCTTCAGAATTTAAAACAATTTCATATTATCTTTATTCTGAAATTCAGGAAGAGGAAACTGATAGTTTGTAAACTTCTAGTGGTTCAAAGGATGTCCTTGTTGGAAATGGTGATTTACATATGACTGTGCCATGGCATGGTATATATAATTCATTTATGGATATATTCTTCAGATATTTATTGTTTGTGATAAGACTAATCTTTAAATTTTATCTGGAAAGTGGCAAATGGCAAAATTGTTATTTATAATAAATTAAATTGTTAAATTATCTTAACATTCTTAAAGTACATAGTCCATTTAGTCTTCTCAACATACAGTTTGTATTCTATCTACTATATTATACGGACTCTCTTAATATTTATTTCAACAAATATTTAATGAACACTTACTACATGTTTAGTTACCTGAAATAAAACAGTAAAACAGAATCTGTAAAAGTTCTTGCCTCTATCAGTTTACATTCTAGTGGCCAAGAAAAGTAATAAGCAAGCAATTACTAGCATTATTTCAGGAGGAAAAGAAGCTTTGTAGGCAGATTGGTCAGTAAAGGCCTGTCCGAGGAGTGGTATTTGTGAGGAAATAAGTCAAGGTGTTTGGTGGAAAAGAGCATTCTAGCAAAAAGAGCCAAGTACTTCAAGAAGGCTGCTGTAGCAGCAGCAGAATGAGCAAGGGAAGAGTATTAAGAGGCAAAGTTGGCTGGGTATGGTGGCTCACACCTGTAATCCCAGCATTTTGGGAGGCCGAGGCAGGTGGATCACGGGGTCAGGAGATCGAGACTATCCTGGCTAACACAGCGAAACCCCATCTCTACTAAAAATACAAAAAATTAGTCGGGTGTGGTGGCACATACCTGTAGTCCCAGCTACTTGGAAGGCTGAGGCAGGAGAATCGCTTGAACCTGGAAGGCGGAGGTTGCAGTGAGCCAAGATCATGCCACTGCACTTTAGCCTGGGCAACAGAGCGAGATTCCATCTACCAAAAAAAAATAACATAAAATAAGGAAAGTCAGAGAGCTAAGCAGTGGCCAGAACGTGAAGGCCATTGTAGGCCATAATAAGGAATTTGGATTTTATTCTTCTTCATTTCTTTAACACATAATTAAAGACAATCACAGCTAACAGCTAAATGATTTACATTACAGAGACCCATTGAGACAGTGTGGTGTTGCTGCAAGGATAAATAGGTAGACCAATGGAAAGAAAAAACACTGTTCAATAGAGTCTAAATACAAACAAAAATATATATAGTCAGTTCCTTTAGGCCAGATGTTACCTTAATAGTGTAGTTGTGAAAGCATAGTCTGAGTTAATTGAGTAGCCGAATAGGAAATATGTAAACAAATTTGTATCTTGGCTCCTACCTGACACTGTTCTCAAAAATCAGTCACAGATGGATTGCAGATCTAAATGCCAATGGAAAGAAAATATAGCTGTTGGGGAAAAAAAAAACCACATAGATTATCTTTATGATCTTAAATTAGACAAACGTTATTAAAGTGGTATATAAAAGCTCTAAGCATAAAGGGAAAAAAAACAATAAATTGGGCCACATGAAAATCAAGAACTTCTGCCCATCAAGACACCATTAACAGTGAATAGACAAGTCACAAAGTGAGAGCATATACTTGCAATACAGTATGCATAGAATGCCTTCAAATCAATAAGGAAAAAATACAACCCAATAAAAAATTGGACAAACAACTGAACAGGAATTTCACAAAAGAGGATATTCTAATGGCTGATAAACACTAAATACTGTTACAAATATATTAGTCATTAGGGAAATGCAGATTAAAACCATAACATGATACCACTGTTCATCCACCTGAAAAACTAAAGTGAAAAAGACTGACGATACTGTGTTGGCAAGAATGTGGATTAACTCTCATAAACAGCTGGAAGGATTGGAAGTGGATAAAATAACTTTAGAAACTAATCATTTTGGAGCATCCTATAAAGTTGAACATACGCTTGTGTTCTTGAAAATTTGAGATATACACTTATGATTTTGTACTTTTTTATGTATACATGTATACATACCTCAGTAAGTGTTAAAATAGCAAATAAAGTAATTTGTAGAAATTTATGAATGTAAGAATGAAAATGTATAGGCGTTCTAAAATATTTCAAGCGTAGATCACTATGATCTATTTTTCTTTACAGATAAAGTAATACAATAATTGTCATTGAAAAGTCAATAACATAACCGATACTTGCTTTTCCTTTCATCCTTTTTCTTTACCATGCTTTTTAGTAGGCCTAGGATACATGTCCAAAATCTTGTATTTTTGTAAAAATGTAAAGTAACCATGATAGACTATAGATACTGATAAGTTTTGTAAGTTAAAAGTTTGCACACTAATCTTTGAGTCTGGTCTTTTATTAAACAAAGTATTTGGAGTCTCTATTTGCATGTATTATGAACAAATTGATTAGTATAGTATGTATTATGTGCCTTGACTACTACTAGTGAATATAAGAAAGTAAAGTTTATATTGTGCAATTGTTATCAACTTTGAGTAATGCGCATATAATAAGTGTTTTAGAAAATTTCCTGTATAGCACCCATTTTTGAAAATTTTAAACTTAGTTAATTTTTTTTCTTTATATAAATACAAGCTCAGAGCACTCATATTGCACAATTCCAGGTTACACATTACAGTCACTGTTAACTGGAACCCTAAACAGAGGCCCTGTGAACCTGCGAATTTTCAAAAGTAATCAACCTAATAATGGAATAAGGAATAAAACGAGAATTCCTCTTGAAATGATTTTCGTGGTTCAATGTAGTAAATGTCATAATTATTGTCCACTTTTATTCTTTGTTGGCCATTTTTGGACTACACTTTAGAAGTTTGTAGAGACACTGGAAGAAAGAATAAATATATAGTGGATAAGATAAAGCAGAAAAGTTAGTAGATGTAGGTAAAAAGATAAACATTAAAGTAATGAAATTGTATATTAAGGTAGGTAGAATGATAGAAGAAAATGAGAGAAATACGCTATTGGGATGTGGGCTTACTTTTGAAGATAAGGATAAATATAATAGCAAATTGATATATAAAACAAATGTATATAGTTTGTAGTGTGTCTCAATTCATATGTATTTTTAATTAGAGGAATACATTTCCATCAGTTAAAGTTCATTTGAAATATTTAAACTTTGAAGAAAAAATAAAATAAATCAAGGCTGCTTTTATGTAGCAAGGCTGTACCAGTATAATACCCATTTATATATTTCTCTGTCAGTTTGAATTTGATCCAGTGTTCCTTTAGGAGGAGAAAAAGGCAAAGTACTGCTTCTGTCAACTGTCTGAAGAACTGCACACATTCCTTTTCTCAGAAGAATGAACCTTAAGCATTACGTATTTATAAATATGTAATGTCTTATTTTAAAATGTTTAACATCTTTATATTAACAAGTTAATGCCTATATGTTGAGGAATTGCATTCCTCCCTTTAACCTGAACACTTTGTTATAATTATATGAAATATTAACGTTCATATTAATATTTTGTATTCTCTGAGAATACAGATTTACCATAACTGTGAACATGTAGATCAGTTTTTCCTCAAGGGTAGGAGGTACACATGGATGGTAGATACGTTTAGTTGAATTTTTTTGTCTGAAGCTTTTTTAAAAATGACAAAATGAAAGATAATGTGAGAGTCAAATCTATATATTGTGCCTATACTTACACTGACATAAATTTTTAACTATGTGATTTTGATATAATTTGGTTTAGTATTTATCTAATGTTAAATGTGATCAATCTTAATTCCATGAACTTTCAAATGTAAAACAATTTTCTTGCACTTTAAAAATAAGTTATTGACATTCATATTAACTTAGAGATATCTTAACATTTAATTCTATTTTTGAATGTTACATTCATAAATTATTAAAATAACTTGGCTAAAAGCAATGCAACAATATTATAATACACTATTTTATTAATGAATGTTAGCTATTCGAAAAGAGTTACTATGTGCAGATGCTACCTATTGTGTATTTTTAAAGTATAATTTAAATAGTATTAGCATATTACACATAATTTGTTTGGATTTATAACTTTTAGAACAATAGCTGGTAAAATTAAAGTCACTTTTAATAATAGTTTCATTTCTAGGTCCCAATTAATATTTGGTTGAGAACACTTTTCATTTGTTTTAGTATTAATATTTATCAGTATTTTTATCTGATTTTTTATTAAATAAAATTTATAGAAGGTAATTTAGAATTTTAAAACATTTTAAAAACATTGTACTTTCATTGTATTTTTAAAAATTTTATAAGCAACATTTATTTTATATTCATTCATTGTTCAGAAGCACTGACATTTTCTTCTGGATTTATTGCCATTTGCACAATCTGTTTCCATGACAACAGGTTTTCTCATGCATACTTCCAGATGATTTAAAAAATCGGATTATTTTAATTATATGTTAATAATTTTTAACATATTGCCAATTGTTTTGTCAGGTATCCCCGCTTAATTTCAAAGCATTGCATGTAATGCCAGTTGTAGCATTTCAGACATATCTTTTTCATACTCTTATTTCTAGAAAATTACTAATTTTGCATAATTTTTCTAAGAAATTTATTAATGAAAATCCATAAATTGAATATCTTTCATTCAAGATTACAGAAGTAATTTGAGCCTATTACATTCATTTTAAAACAAAATGCCCTTTCTGCTAAATGCTGAATCGCTTTTATGAGAATATTATCGGATCATTTTGTGTTAATTGTTAAAATATAGAAGGCAAAGTGCATAAAACATTATTGTAAATTTCCCAATGTCTTTTAATGGTTTTATGGATGGAAAGTTTACACCAATCTATAGTGTTTAGCAGTTGGCAAAGTATGTATATACATTTCTAGATGTTGAAGCCAGTAGACATTTAATATTAAGGCATTTAAAAAGTATTTTTTGTACACCTGAAAATTAATTGCAGGTAACAGTAACCTGAAAGGAGAAACAATAGATCCTTTTGTATTATAGTTCTTTTGAACATGAGGTGACTCTATTTAAAAATGTATTGACTACCTTCTTATGATACGTAATTTGGAAGTTGTGCGTTTTGTAGCACTTCAAGTAAAGTTTTATAATATTTGCATATATTTTTCTACTTTTCAAATTATGCCACATGTATAGCCAGTGAAGCCACAATTTGAAGAACTAATGTGCTATTGCGAAATTTATTTATTATTATGTCATAATCATTGCATGCATACTACAACTATAATATCTAAAGCTTTTAGTGTGGGTAATATATTCAAGCAATAAGATGGTTTGACTAGTGTCTTTTTTGTAATTAACATTACATAATTTAAAACATTGCAATTTAAGAGTTTAATTGAAATCACAGATATTTTAATATTACATTTCAATTGTTGAAGCTAACTAGAAATGTGTATGGTTGTGTTTTAATGAAACTGTGTTCACAAAAACAGGTGGTGAGTTGTATTTGGGCTGCAGGCCCAAAATAGTTGACTGCCCCCTGCTTTAAACTATTCCTTAAACTATTCCCTCAGAATCACCTCCCTTATCCCAATTTTTACTTACTCCTTTGTAGTTAGAAGTACTAATGTGAAGAAATATGAAAAGCATTCTTCAACTATTCAAATAATAGGACCAGTTTTGCTTAGCTCATAGACTTGATTTTAAAAGCAGTTTAAAAGAAATCTTAATTAAATATTTTTGAGTAATTCAGGAATAAATATATAGCTTTTCAGTGAGACAAATTTAAAGCAAAGCATATACTCTTATTCAAGCGTTAATGTATTCTTTTTAAAGATTTCTTTACATTATATAGCAGTATTTCCCAGAATATGGTCTATGGAATCATAGTTGGAATGAGATCGTCAATGAAAAAGTGTTCTATCTAGTTTAGCAAATCTAAGGAGTGTTTAACGATATGAGAATAGATGCACTGTGTGTTTTGGCGATTGATTGAATTTTAGGTTAATATGAAAAATATACAAATAGGTATTTTTTTCTCTATGTTAGTATATTTAACTACTTCATCAAATAATCTGAAATAATTTATTTTTTGAGTATAAAAAAATATTAATTTGACCTCATGTACATGTGGGGAACTTAGCCATGACTGTTGCACAGCCTTGTATGTATTAGCAACCATTGTGTTAGAAGATAAAAGTGAACCTATGTCCTGAATGGTATTGCCTAGGTTTTCTTCTAGGGTTTTTATGGTTTTAGGTCTAACGTGTAAGTCTTTAATCCATCTTGAATTAATTTTTGTATAAGGTATAAGGAAGGGATCCAGTTTCAGCTTTCTATATATGGCTAGCCAGTTTTCCCAGAACCATCTATTAAATGGGAATCCTTTTCCCATTGCTTGTTTTTGTCAGGTTTGTCAAAGATCAGATGGTTGTAGATATGCGGCATTATTTCTGAGGGCTCTGTTCTGTTCCATTGATCTATGTCTCTGTTTTAGTACCAGTACCATGCTGTTTTGGTTACTGTAGCCTTGTAGTATAGTTTGAAGTCAGGTAGCGTGATGCCTCCAGCTCTGTTCTTTTGGCTTAGGATTGACTTGGTGATGCGAGCTCTTTTTTGGTTCCATATGAACTGTAAAGTAGTTTTTTCCAATTCTGTGAAGAAAGTCATTGGTAGCTTGATGGGGATGGCATATACCATTCAGGACATAGGCATGGGCAAGGACTTCATGTCTAAAACACCAAAAGCAATGGCAACAAGAGCCAAAATTGACAAATGGGATCTCATTAAACTAAAGAGCTTCTGCACAGCAAAAGAAACTACCATCAGAGTGAACAGGCAACCTACAAAATGGGAGAAAATTTTCGCAACCTACTCATCTGACAAAGGGCTAATATCCAGAATCTATAATGAACTCAAACAAATTTACAAGAAAAAAACAAACAACCCCATCAAAAAGTGGGCAAAGGACATGCACAGACACTTCTCAAAAGAAGACATTTATGCAGCCAAAAAACACATGAAAAAATGCTCATCATCACTGGCCATCAGAGAAATGCAAATCAAAACCACAGTGAGATACCATCTCACACCAGTTAGAATGGCCATCATTAAAAAGTCGGGAAACAACAGGTGCTGGAGAGGATGTGGAGAAATAGGAACACTTTTACACTGTTGGTGGGACTGTAAACTAGTTCAACCATTGTGGAAGTCAGTGTGGCGATTCCTCAGGGATCTAGAACTAGAAATACCATTTGACCCAGCCATCCCATTACTGGGTATATACCCAAAGGACTATAAATCATGCTGCTATAAAGACACATGCACACGTATGTTTATTGCGGCACTATTCACAATAGCAAAGACTTGGAACCAACCCAAATGTCCAACAATGATAGACTGGATTAAGAAAATGTGGCACATACACACCATGGAATACTATGCAGCCATTAAAAAATGATGAGTTCATGTCCTTTGTAGGGACATGGATGAAAGTGGAAAACATCATTCTCAGTAAAGTATTGCAAGGACAAAAAACCAAACACCACATGTTCTCCCTCATAGGTGAGAATTGAACAATGAGAACACATGGACACAGGAAGGGGAACATCACACTCTGGAGACTGTTGTGGGGTGGGGATAGCAGGGAGGGACAGCATTAAGAGATATACCTAATGCTAAATGACAAGTTAATGGGTGCAGCACACCAACATGGCACATGGATACGTAGGTAACAAACCTGCACATTGTGCACATGTACCCTAAAACCTAAAGTATAATAACAATAAAAAAAGTGAACCTTAAAATAATTTTTCCAGTATTTGTTGATTTATTCAACAATATCGATCATCTCAAATGTGCCAGATACTGTGCTAAATGGTAGTTTCATGGGGCTACATTCTTACGGAGGACACAGTACAGTTAACTGAATGTGTATTTGCAGCATACTATGGTAATTACTTTTAGACTTGTTTATTTTGGAAAGATTTTCTTAAATAATCTGTTTATTGAATCATTAAACCAACAGTAACCAGTCTGGTTTGTCCATTTATCATTATCCACCAATGAGAAATATTATTTGAATATTAGGTTAATTTTAAAAATGTAATTTTATCTAAATTTTTACCATCTTATTAATGAAAATATAAAATAGATTTATAATAACTCTGACAGGTAGTCTTTAATTTTATGTTTGAGTGAAGAGGAGAAACCAAAAAGTTTTTGTGATGAACTACAATAATTAAAGCCTTTTGTCCACATGCCCATTTTGCCTTTAGTTTGTTGTTCATGTTGTTCAGATAAAGCAGTGAAACACTTTCTCTACCATGAGTCTTCGTTTAGATTTTTTCACCTTCTCCATAATCTTTATTTGTCTTTTAATGCCATCCACCATCCCCAACCCTCAGTACTTTTCATTTTCTCTCTGCAAAGTATGCGGGAGCCTTTTAAGAGAGAATATGTATCCTTGACCTTTGCAACTTTTAAGTTTCCTTTATCAAGAATTTCATTTTAATCTTCCCCTTTTATTTTATGTGTGTTGTTTATTATTACTTATTAACCCATACCCTTCTGAAGTTTATTTGTACCCAGGACATTATGTTTGGAAACAATAGATAGTTTTATCTTCTATTGTTTCACCGTTTAACATTCTATAAACAATAACCAAGACCACTGAAGGAGGCTAACTAGATTATAAATGGGTTATAAGCTACTTGAAGGCGGGGGCCATTATGTGCTTAGCTTATATTTCTTGTGTGTGCTCTATAGAAGGAAGTCAATAAAATAAATAATGACAATGAATCAACCATAAAGCCAAAATGATAAGTCTTTTTCCTATATTCTGCTTCTTTCAGTATTTCTGAAGTCCCCTTTTTTCCATTTCTCCAATTTTTTTCCTGCTTTCTATTGGTTCGTGTTTTCTCAAGATCTAGCCTTGACTCTATTCTCTTATGTCTGTACTGTGTGCTCTGAATAAAAGCCCACATTGGCCAGGCACGGTGGCTCATGCCTATAATTCCAACACTTTGGGAGGCTGAGGCGGGCATATCACCCAAGGTCAGGAGTTTGAGACCAACCTGACCAACGTGGTGAAACCCCATCTCTACTAAAAAGACAAAATTAGATGGGCCTGGTGGCACATGCCTGTAATCACAGCTACTCAGGAGGCTGAGGCAGGAGAATCACTTGAACCCAGGAGGCGGAGGTTGCAGTGAGCCCAGATCATGCCGTTGCACTCTAGCCTAGGTGATAAGAGCAAAGCACTGTCTCAAAAAAAAAAAAAAGAACCCCATATGCATGAATAAAAGCATTCATCTGCCAGCACTGAAACTATATCTCCTCCATCTTTATATCTGGAGAATGTATCAAATGTGCAGTGTGCCTAATTAAACCTAGGCACATTGTAAATTTTATAAATTTTATCTATAAAATCTCCCTTCTGTTTTGTCTTGTTCTGTCAATAGCATTACAATGATCTAATCATGAAGCTTGAGAACTTTGGAAGTAACTTTTAATCTTCCTTTTCATTGCTTCTCATACTTAATTGCTAACTTTTGACAATTTTATCTTTAAAATGTATTTCAATCTTTTCAGTCCCACTACCACTACTATAATTTTCAATGAGTCTTACTTAGGATATTGAATATTTCATAATCTTATCACCAATCTCATTCCTCCATGTATCCTATGTAACTGTGATTATTCCATACTCTGGTTTAAAACATTTCTTTCATTGTCTAGCACTAAACTCACAACAGATTAATGTAGTATTTCAGGCTTTCTGCTTACTATTCTCTTAAAAAATACATCTACAAATATCTAAAAATGTACTCATCTTTGAAGAACCAGCCTAATATAAGGCCATATTCTGTATGAATTGTTTCTTGAGATGTCTTATTTACTTTGAAAGATGTGAAATTCCTTCAAGGTAGAGAAACACTACTGCAGTTAGCATGCCGCCTTAGACATATTCTTTGCCACATATTCAATTTAATTTTAACTCTCTTCGCTTTTTTTCTTTCCTTTATTTAATATTTACTCCAAGTTCATTTTATCCTAGATGGGCTATTTTGCTTATCTATTCATCTTTCATATATTTAAACATATACCCTTCTATTAACTTTTTTCTTTTATTTTAAAATTTAAAATTCATTTTTAAAATATAAAGATTTTTAAAAATCATATGTTACTCCATTTATTTATTAATTAAATTTTTAGGGTTCTTCTGTTTTGTATGAAATACAAGTGATTTTTAAGCATGGAATACTCTACTAATCCTTTATTGCCTTATAATTTTCATCAACTCTATGACAGTTCTTTCCATTACATGGAATATGCTATGTGCGCTTAAGTGTGTATAATGTTTACATTGTCTAGTGTGAAGTATGCTTAAGTGTATGGGGATAAATGGGGTGTGTGTGTGTGTGCGTGTGTGTGTGTGTACATGTGAAAAATTTCTCTTGGTTTAATGTTGGTATTTATCAAATCATGTAGGATATAGGGTTGTTCTATTCTTACATAAAATCATCATTTAGAGCCTTCCTAATTATAAACATTATTATTCAATGTCATGAATATTTATAAAAATTTGTGACCTCAATCCCAGTTCCTTTTCTTTCTTCATGAAGCTACTGAAAGCAAGAACATACTTTCAGTTTTCAAGAAATACCAAACTATTTTTTACAACACTTAGGAAAATTATATCCTAATTCTATAAGAACATTTTACTTTATGCTCAATCTAAAAAATCTAAAATGTTATAAAGAAGTTAATATAAGAATGGTGTATTCATCTTTGTGGGAGAAATCAATGACCTTATCTCTTGCAATCAGTGCCATGTTATTAATAAACTAATGTGTTAGTAATCAAAGTAATATGAACAACAGCAGTTACTATGTCTATTCAAAAACTGCAGAACTCTCTAATATACTAGATGGTTTCTTTGTAAGTAATAGAAAACTTTAGAGATCACCTTTTTTACTAGAAGCTTTTGCTTTTTTTCCTCTTCTATTGATATAACTCTTATGGTCTTGTTTAGGACAGAATTTGTTTATTCTTTTCAGCAGCCTGTTTGTTTTGTTTTTGTTTTTGTTGTATGTTTTTGTTTTGGTGAAAGGAGTGGATATTTATCAAGGATGTTTTGAGTGGTTTTTTAGGATGAATTTATAATTAAAGTCATACACATTTATGTTTTGATTTTGTTTATGGATTTTCTGGTGTAAAGGTTAACATGATGAACACATGGCTATAGTAAGGTGGAAAAACAGCAGGAAACTTGTACTCTTGCTCAGTCTGTTGCATGATTATTTAGATACTTGATCTAACAAACTAAAGAACACAGTGATTTTATATGAAGTAAACTAAGGCTATTTGAAAATATCTGTTTCCAAAGGGTAGAATTCCTGAAACACAATAAAAATAATGAAATATACTGATTAATCAAAGTTTTTCAGCATCTATTTTACTGACTTTCAAAATTTGTTTTGGACAACTTCATAAAAAACACTCTTTATAAAACCCTCAACAAAGCTGGGATGGATTTGTTTGGCCACATTAATATATAAAGTAGCAGCTTTATCATGAACAAGACTGCATAGCAGGAAACATGCCTCAATTATCAATTCACATCTGTAAACTACTATGATAAGATTTTCAGAAATCAGGCATGCCATTTAAAACCTAGTTTTGACATTATTTTTTTTTTTACAATGAGTTGAATGTATTACACTGCAGTATTCTTCAGCAATCATCCCAATTAAGTAGGTGTGCCCTTTATCTGAGTGTTAAGTGGATTTCTTAATGTTTGAGAATTGTGCTAAGTGCTTGTTTGTTATAGCATAAAACAAATGCTAATTTATGATAAATTAGTACTTGAGGAATTTTACATTTCTGCTGCTGTTCACCTTAGCACATAGCAACCAGGATACAATCCAGTTTAAAAATAAAATAATATGGTTTGGATTTAACTGTGAAAATTAAATTCAGGAAATTTCAAATAACTATTGAATGATTAAATAAAATCATTCTAGAATTTTATTTTATTTGGTGTCAAATATCTGATACCAATCATGTGTTGATAGTCCTTAAAGAACAGTTGTTGGCCTGGCGTGGTGGCTCACGCCTGTAATCCCAGCACTTTGGGAGGCAGAGGTGGGTGGATCACCTGAGGTCAGGAGTTTGAGACCAGTCTGGCCAACATGATGAATCCCTGTCTCTACTAAAAATACAAAAATTAGCTGGGCGTGGTGGCAGGTGCCTGTAGTCCCAGCCACTTGGGAGGCTGATACAGGAGAATCCCTGGAACCCGAGAGGCAGAGGTTGCGGTGAGCCGAGTTCGTGCCACTGCACTCCAGCCTGGGTAACAAAGAGTTAAACTCCATCTCCAAAAAAAAGAACAGTTGTTGGTCTTTCTATCTGCAGAGGCCATTCAGATTTAAGGTCTGCACTGATTAAGATTTTCTTGATTGGCGAGGACTACACTCATGAAAGAAGAGGACTATGATTTTACTCTTTTACTCTGGCAATGTGGCCTTACTTTGACTAAGCATGAAAAGTTTTTGAGCTTCCTAAAGCAAATCTGTTCCCCAAGTTTGTCTTAATGTCTTACCAGGGTTGAATTTACTTCTTTTTATTAGCTCCAGATTCAAGCAATACTACTAAGGTCTGCTGGAGTAATTTTATGCCCTGGAAGATTACCTAGCCTAATTTTAAAATTCTATAAATTCTCAACTTGGAAAAATATCTGTAGCTAAAGAAAGAGTATATATATCTTAGGCATGGGCCTAAGAATGAGATTTATTTTCTAAGAAATGATAAGTAACATTGCATTATTAGAAGGCTCTAATTACTATATTCTGTCTCTTTTAACATATTTTTAACTGACGGTGCTATTTGGTTGTAATATTTGGTAATACTAGTGTTTTAGATAAGCATCTATTTTTATGTACAATTGGTTTTTAAATTAATTTCTTTAAATTTCACTAAATGTATCATTTTTAAGATTTCTAAATATTTTAATACAAATGAAATAAGGAAAATGAGATTTTTCAAAGGCTGTTTAAATTTCAATCGGGTTTTTCTAAATGGGTTGTAAATTACAAAATGGAATAAAATATTTCAAACACTATGTTTTAATTATTTACAGTGTTACCATTTTATTTGTTAACATGTGTTACTGAATCTCAAGTAACACATGATTATAATGGGAATATTTTTGAATGCAGCTTAGCAAAAATAAGAAAAATCAGATCATACCATTCAGAGATACTTACTTTTAACATTTTCCTATATAGTATATATATTATCAGGCATGTATGTGTGTATTATATGTATTATTTTAATAAAATGGGACTGTGCTTGGTAGAAGTAAATCAAGGAAAGGTATTGTATTAGTGCATTTTCACACTGCTATAAACAACTACCTGAGACTGGGTAATTTATAAAAAAAAATCAGTTTAATTGACTCTCAGTTCCGCATGGCTGGGGAGACCTCAGGAAACTTACAGTCATGGTGGGAGGCTAAAGGGAAGCAAGGCACATCTTACATGGTGACAGGAGAGAGCGAGAGAGAGAAGGGAGAAGAGCCACACACTTACAAAACAACCAGATCTCATGAGAACTCCATTGTCAGGACAGCATGGGGGAAACTGCCCCCATGATCCAAGCACCTCCCATGAAGTCCCTCCTCTGACACATGGGGTTTACAATTCGAGGTAAGATTTGGGTCGGGCCACAGTACCAAACCTATCAGCCATCTTCAATTTACTGTTTAGCTCGTTCAAAAATTATAAATAGGTAAACATTGTGCAGCATTCATGTTGCTTCCTTTACATATGTAATAATGTTTTGGTTCTGTGTTTATTTTTATATTTGAGCTCATTTTTTACCTACCTGAATGTGATTTACTACAGGCCTCTCTCTGGTATGCTTTTACTCATCTGTTTTACCTGAGTATGGCTAGCTAGCTACCCCTAGACTCTCAAGACAAAATTTCTGCCGTCACTGCCACCACCTGAGATCAAAGGCCCATGCGCTCTACTTACTTAGCCCAAGTTAAGGAAGAGAGAGTGCAAAAAATTAATTCCCTTTTCCCTTTGTACACACATTTCAAAGATCCACCCTATCTCTTCCTCTAGCAACCCTGTCTCAGTTATATTTTGTAAGAGCATGAGCTAGCCTGTTTTCTGTGAGTTTGGTGCCATTTTTTTTTAACTTATTGTCATTTGTTCATTCAACAGTTTCGTATTAGACACCTACTGTGTATTGGACATACTTCAAAGCACTGAAGATATCACAGTAAAAAGTCATACAAGGTCACTGACCTGAAGGGAAGTGAAATAATTCAATAAATAATGTATAGCATAGGTAAGATTTTACAAAAGCATAATATAGGTGCTCTCTAGATGAAAAGGGAGGTTCATATAACAGAGGACTCCCTGCTTTAGCAGAACACCCATCTTTCTTATTTAGGAATGTTTTATAGGTTTTGTTCTAATGAGATAGCTTTCTCAGATTTTGAGGCAAAAAGGGAAGAGATAAGGATGTTGAAATGCCTTTACTCTCTTGAGCTACAGGTACTTTTAATATGCAAAATATCATTGGAAATTTGATTAATTGAGGTTTCCATATTTACATATTAAAAGTGTGTGTATTGAAAATATAAAGTGAAATAGACATGTTAAGTATACATTTCATGGGAAAAACCATCCGTTGAATAATTTTATGGTGTCCAGATGTACGCTACATAGTAAAGTTATAGGCTGTGTTGTGGACCATGTGGCTCATTGGTTTCTACTTGACATCAGAAAAGCCAACTGAAATTCTACAAGCGAATGGTACTTGATAGAGTGCTATTTATAAATTATGAATGACTTACACTTTTATCTAAATTTTAAATGGTTAATATACCTTCTAGGAAGTTTTGATTCAGAAAATGTCTTGTTTTACAATGTCATATTTTGAGTATAGACATTTATGATTTTATTAAAGAAAAATCGGCTTTTCTTTACATTATTAAACATTGAGCAAATATTTAAGAGATGTTATTAAAGAAGCAGCAAACATGCCAGGGCACTTCATGTTTCAGTTTGTGCCTGCTGTTCTTTTATGTAAATTTTTTTCATTTCATTCATCATGAACCTCTTTCCATGCCGATAAATAAAGGGCTACGTTATAAATTTAATTTTGGTTTATCATGATGAATCAGTTTAGCTAACCTCTTGATGTTGAACCTTACGTTTAATTTTTATATTTTTTGCTATTAGAAAAAGTAGTTATGAATAACTCAGTATTTCCAACTGTATACTTTTCTAATTGTTTGCTCGTGAATTTTAGTTTTTTTTAAAAAAAGATTACTGGGTCAAAATACGTTTGCTACTTAATTGCTAAGTTGCCCTCTAGAAAGAGCATGCTAACTTATCATTCCAATAGAATTGTACTAGAGTATCCATTTCTACATGTCCATCCCAAACTTTTATAATTATTTGCCAATCAGAGCTATATGGTGATATTTGATGGAAGTTTGGTTTGATTTTTTAATACAATTGAAAATGAATATTTTTGCATTGGATGATTACATTAGTCTTTTCCCAGTCCTTTCCCTTCTTCCACTTCCTTTGGCTTTGATTCTTCCTTTGGTGTGATTGTGCCAGGGTATGTGTGCATGTGGGTGTGTGCGTGAGATTCAGTGAAATTGTTTATATACCTAGCTCATTTTCTTTTCTGGTTGATGTTTACCTTTTTCTTAAGGATTCTAAAAACATTTCATATATTAAGGAATAAATACTAGATTCAATCTAACATTTATTACATATGTTGCAAGTTACCCCAGTTTCATTGTCGCTTTCTCCCTTTGTTTTGGATCTACAGAAATTATAAAGTATGTGTTTGTTAAATGCTGTGTGGAGAACCTATGTGGAAAAGAATCCTCTTAACACATTGCTGGTAGGAGACTAAAGGAAAACAAACAGACATTGAAAGAAATAAGATTTATGATCCTTGATTGATCCTCAATTAGGAGAAGAAACAACTATGAAGAACATTGTTTAACATAGCACTTTATGTAGAAATAAAAGATTTATCTTATCCTAAAATGTCACCTTGAGAACTATAGCGAAAAACATGAAACTAGTGTTATGATTGTACGTATCATATTTTAAATAAGGTGAGAAAACAATGGCACATTTTTATTTTTTGAGTTTACTAGGAAAAGTTATAATTGTCAAAATATTTTATTTACAAAGTCCAATTGTTTATATTTGAACTTTGCTGCCAAGCGAATTTTTAAAAGTGAACTAGCACATCGTTAACTCTCCAGTTTCTGCAATATAGTTAACTATAAGTAGGCTTTTGTTTTTTTTTCTGGAAACATGTTATGTTGAAACTCAGTTATATGCATAACCTGTAATTAGATTTACATTTTTCATGAAAGCTATATCCTAAGTATCTGCCTTCTCTTTAAAATATAATCTTAGCAAGTTAATGAAAATGCTAATACTATGTAATTCTAACTGTTGTATATTTAAATACAATGAAAAACAGTAAAAAATGGATTTATATTTTTAAATGTACTATGGCTTTAATAGCTGGAATTAGTTGCAAAAGAACAGCTGCATCTTTAGCACCACAAGCTTAAATTAAGGTCCCAAAGTCCCATAGGTTTTACATTCCATGACATGTTAGCAAGAAACTTACAAATATAGAAAGGCTCATGTTCTAAGACAGAACATGATCCATATAATATCCATGATTAGTAAAGCAAATAAAATTCAGTCCAACATCAGAGTCTGTAAAGAAAATAAAATGATGAGAGATGAGAAAAAAAAGAAGGAACTTATTACTTCCTCTTACAGTTTCAATAATATCCCAAACAATTCATTTTTATCTGTGGTATTTAAGAAATGAGTTTGTTTAGTTGATTCTGTTTCTCTTAATTGCTAATGTGATTATTTTAAATTTCTCATTTTGTTTAATCTGAAGTATTTATACATAGTCCTTGCTGAAACTATTTCTCTTGTAGCACTTAATGATATAAAATCCTCAGACATATTAGTTTTTTCCTTATCTTTATTTCCATAAATGAGAAACTTGAGAAAAGAATAGTAGAATACTTTGATTCATAGTAAATGGGCACTTTGATTTATGATTGATTATTTTAATAGCTGAAAAGTCTTAGAAGAGCATAGTAAATTTTTTTCTCCTCAAAATAGTTATTAATGTTTAAAATCTTTTGTACCAAATATAATTTCAGTCTTCCTGGAAGTTTGCCAAAGCGGAACTCTCAAAACAAAAAGGACAATACCTTGTGATTCCTTACCAATAATGCCTGTGTTTTTTTCAAATAATATAACAATTTTAAAATTACCTTTATAGATATATTAATGAGAAGATAAAATAATATGTTATTTCTTTATACTTCATATGTACTGCCAACATTCAAAACAAATCTGTTGATTGCTTCAAATAAACATACTTCCAGTGATTTTTTTCCTTAAAAAGAAATCATAATAGCTTGTCTGTATACCAGCTATTAATTTTGCTTGTTGCACACATACATATATTTGAAGATGAGTTTGTATATGTGTTCATATGCAGTTGAATCCATATCTAACTCTTCTTCCCTAGCACCTATGCAACTGTATGCCACTGTGTTCCCTTTATCTTCTGTGGCCCCTGATGTACTAGCAAACTAAGAATGATATTATCTTAGCAATGTCAAAATCTCAAGTAATGAGGATCCTGCCTAACCTTAAGGTGATACTGTATCTTCTTTTTCTTTTTAATTAACATCTTGTTTAGTTCTACAAATAGCACTGAATTGCTACCTTCGTAAAATTATGAAGTGAGTACCTCAAGTAAATTTGATTTGTGATGTTTTAGTTTTGGAGAAGATGCTCTATAAAATAATACTTAGTAAGGGTATTAAGAGGTTTGACATGCAAAAATGTGGTATACATAAGTTTGTTGATAAAAACTAAATATGTTTATTGTAGGACTTTATTTTTTAATCTGCTGATGAGCACTGTGAATCATTTAGAGCTGAGGACATAAATGCAGTTTTTTTCCCTCAAAAGTATTTGACCAGAGATATCTTTTTTCATAAAGCATATTATATGACAAATATTGTATAGAACATAGTTAGAGAACTGTTAGGCAAATATTTGGGAGCTTTAATACTTTAAAAAATCTTGTATCTTCAACTTATCTTAAAACAAAATGATTATATAACACAATTATATATCTTATTGTAAACAATATTTTCTGCAATTTCTAAATTTTCTTGAAGTGATAACTTCAGAATTTTATGAATATGGTCATATTTTTCCAACTGATAATAATATCTGTTTTTCTTCTACATACTGTGTATTGCCTGAATTTTTCCTATCTCCATTTCTTTTCATATTCCCCTTGAACTTTTTACTCAGCTACACTCTTCTTAAAAGAGACATCATAGTTATGACAATCATTTTTGTTTCTCTTTTTTTTTTCTCCTGGGAGGTAGGATACTTTTCTTTTAAATATGCTTTAAAGTGACCTTTACACATGTAGTTCTCTTTTTCCTGGGATGGCCCCTTACCTCAAGAGCTTTTTGTGATTTAGAACTCTGGTTAAGTGTGACCCATTCAGTAAGCCAAGCAGTAAGCTTTTCCTGCCATCTATTTATTCTTTCATTTAATCTGTTACTAAATCACAAATATTTAGTAAATATTTGACACATACGCACATGTGTGCCAGGATGCTGTGAGTGTAAAGATAAGAATATGAATATGTAAACAGCTCACATTCTTGTGAGCTCTACAGGCTAGTGAACAGGCAATAATTGCTGTTGTGGGACAGTATAGCATAGTGGGTACACATAAAGAACACATAATCTAGACTGTGGAAACCAAGTAACACTTCTCTGGTAAACTGATAACTGGACAAAGATTGGAAAGATAAATAGGAGTTAGCAAGGTAAAAGGATGAGTGTGCAATCAGAACACCTAAGAAAAGTGTAAAAAACTTGGACAGACATAAATGAAAACCAGTGTAATTACTAGGGAAATAGCCAGGAAGACATTGATAATATGTGGTAGGAGAAGTTTTATAGTATTTATAGTATTAACAAATATCACGGCTTTAAGAACTCTAAGTCTGGACTTTGAGACCACGCTGGAATTGACTGTGGCTAATAAGAAGGCTTTCTGCTATGTACAAAACACTTTATAAGTCACACACATTGAGTTTGTTTTTTCATGCCATAGCCATATAACACTACAATGGAAAGAAAGCCCTACCTAAATTTCCATAGGAGAGTAAATTCCCAAAAATGTTGGATAGATTAGTTGTGTCCTTCTCTTCCATATCAGAGAAATACGGAAGTGCTTAAAGTCCATATATATTTTCTCCAGACTGAGTGGTCAAAGTCCTTGTAAAATTTTTTACGGGCTACACACTGATGTTACCCATAGAGTTTCTGTTGTCACTTTCCTGTTTTCCTTGAATTACACGTAAAGGACAGTAGCCTATAGCATAAAAGTTTCTTTTCAATACGGATATCTCCCCTGCATTATTAAGTATTAGGCACAGAAGGAAAACCAATTTGCTGCATCATACAAATTCACATTGTTTTATGTATACTTTTAGACTGTTGGTCTCTAATTTTATTTTTTCTTACCCTTCTTTGTGTTTATTTAAATAAATTTTACTATGTATAGTTAAGGTATACGACATAATGTTATAAGACATATATATAGGTTTTTAAACAGTGAAATGGTTACTATAATAGAGCAAATTAACATATCTATCATTTCTCATAGTTACTCATTTCGCCCCGTGTGGCAAGAGCAGCTGTAATCTCATTTAGCAAAAATCCTGAAAACAATACACTATTATTAGCTATAGTTTTATGTAGCACATTAGATAGTTCATCCTACATATTTGCTACTTTGTATCATTTGCCCTTCATCTCCTCATGTACTCCCACCCTGGCAACTACTGTTTTATTCTCTATCTCTATATATTGGACCTTTCTTTTTTTGGTAGATTCTATATATCTAAGTAAGAATATGCAGTATTTGCCTTCCTGTGGCTGGCTTATTTCACTTGCATAATATTCTCCAATTCCACTCAAGTTGTGGCAAATAGCAGGATGCCTTCTTTTTAAATCTGCTTTAAAATGTTTATAAGGAGACTGAAGGTAAATTTTCAAAATGTTAATTCCTTTCCAATCAATCAAAGAAAATGTTCTTTAATATTCTCAGAACCAATGCTTCAGTACACTTTTGTAGGTCTTACTCAGAAATAAGACTGTGAAGTACTCAGACAAATTCACTTTTAATGTCGAATTGGGTTGTGTTTGTTTGTTTCTGTGATAGGTAAGTTAGGTAATAATATATTACACCTGATACTACATATACAAATGTCTGTAATCATGGCTTAACAGTAGGAAAAGACTAGAAATAGTTTTACTCTAAATATAATTATTTTAATATTATGGTAATATGGCATTTTCTGAATATTATTGTCAGTTGATTATAGATGTTTATAAAATAACGGGCTTATTAGAGATTTACTGAGTAGATAAATGATATAAGGATTAATACTCAGTAAATAATTAATATGTTTTTTAATTTACTTAGAAATATCCCATATTAACAGCCGGGCACGGTAGCTCACGCCTGTAATTCCAGCACTTTGGGAGGCCGAGGTGGGCGGATCACGAGGTCAGGAGATGGAGACCATCCTGGCTGACACGGTGAAACCCCCTCTCTACTAACAATACAAAAAAAAAAAATTACCTGGGCGTGGTGTCGGGCGCCTGTAGTCCCAGCTATTCAGGAGGCTGAGGCAGGAGAATGGCGTGAACCTGGGAGGCGGAGCTTGCAGTGAGCCGAGATCGCGCTACGGCACTCCAGCCTGGGCGACAGATCGAGACTATATCCCATATTAACACTTTATTTTTTAATCTATTAGTAGAATTTTTATTCAACATCATGTATTTCAGAATTTCTACATTAAAAAGTCATGATCAATATAGTAACAGTTCAAGATAGTATAATTTGGTCGGATAATTTAATTGATAAAGATATTTATTTCTTTCCTTAACAGTATATAGTTACTAGCATTCTAGTAGATGCCATTCCTAGTATGTCTGGGTTTGATATGCAGCAATATTCTAAGAAAGCCTCAGTTTGTGGTCAGATTTAATATTTTTTTATTACAGTGACTAAGGTTAATTAGGAAGTTTGATTTGTACTCCTCACTTGACTAGTTCAGGGAATCAGTTCATTTGAATCTTTTTCCATGCATAATTATTCTCTGGATTTGGGTATGTGATAGAAAATGTAGTCAGAAGATAATTGAATAAGGAGGCATTGAGCTGATCCTCAGTCCTTGGGTGTTTCTAAAAGGATGGATAGACAGAATCTTTTGGAATAGAAATGTATGGTAGGTATATTCATTAATACATTTCAGTAAGGGAGCATTATGTGATAATCCTTAGTAAATAGAAAGATCTAATCATGATCTTTGCTTTACCTCAGGCCATTGATATTGCATATATATTTTCCCTCTTCTTTTGACATTTACATTGGATTTTAATGCAATAATTCTGGATTTAAAAAGCTTGTTATAATAGGGCTCATCCAAGGTCATAGTTTTATTTCATTAAATGAATAGTTATTTATTAACAACTTGCTAAGTAGTAGGCTGGGGATACACATGTGAACGAAACAGTCCAAGTTCCTGTTCATTTGGACCTTTTGTTCCATCAGAGAGGGGCAAACAATGAAGTAAGCAAATTACAACAAACAAGAATTTCAGAAAATTGTAAGGGTCATAAAGAAGCATAAAGTGATAGTGATTTGAAAGAGGCTGTTTATGGCTGTTAAGAAAGTCTTCTCTGATAAGGTATTATTGAGCTAAGGCTTTTATGATGAGAAAGGGGCTGCTATGGGAAAAGCCAGTGGAACAGTGTTCCCAGGATAGAGATCAGTGGGAAAAAAAGGCCTAAGAGAGAATAAGTGTGGCATGTCCCAGGAACTAAAAAAGACCCAACTCCCTGGAGTGTAGAAAAAGAGAAAGAGTAATATGAGATGGGGACTGAGGAGAGCTCAGCAGAGGTCAAATCTTGATGGGTTTTGAAAGCCATAGTAAAGGGTTTAGACTTAACTCTTAATATGAGATGAGAAGCCATAAGTTTTTAAACAGGTAAATTACATAATATTTACAGGTTCAAACTATTATTCTGAGAGAGGAGTGGATTGTAGTGGAGCAAATAGTGAACCAAGATGTAATTAGCAGTAATTAGCAGACTATTGTAATGAACATGTTTAGAGCAAATAGTGTCTTCAACTAGGGAGGTGTTGATAGAGAGAGAGAGAGAGAGAGAGAGAATGAATTCAGAATATATTTTATGGTATTTACAACCATGGGAACTAAATGAACACTGTCCTGGGAAGAGAGTAGCAACACAGAAGCCAGAAGAGGAAACTATTTCCATAAGGAGGAAGTGGTTAATGGAAGCCACTACATGAAAAGGAAAGGTAAAATGCCATAATACTATAGGACTTGATATTTTTCCTCATGGCTACAGTTTACCAGTATCTCTGTCATTTTGCCTTATTGACTGAAAACTGATTTAATGTCTGCCTCTACACCTATACATCTGTTCAGCCTTTGCTTCCAAACACTTTGAAGAAAAGAGGAAAGGCTATGACAACTTTAACAAAGAAGTGGCAAAGTGGACCAAGGAAAATAGCCACAATTTCATGCCCCCCCCACCGCCGCCCCGGCCCCACCAAAACCTGGGATTTGAGAGAGAAGAGAAAAACAACAGCTTCCCTACCTGCTCCATAGGACATAAAAAGCTAAGGACACAGTCTAATTTTGCCTAAGAAATGAAGCTAAAAGGAACATTCATAAAAGAGGTTTTGGATATGAGGCATATGCTCAAACTTGAGGTAACCAAGAACACTATGAAGAAATTTAGAGGGACAGGGAAGGATACAGAATTGGGTGAGATTCAGAGATACATGGATTGCTATGAGGATAAGAGTCTGATGATGGCTGGAGAAACAGACTTCTGGTAACTTCGATATATAGGAATATGAGGAATAGCAGTCTCTTAGAGGAAGATGGGTGGTTAGAGTTATAATCCAGCTTGTTACTTTAAGGGTGTGATACCACTGACCTTTCTTTTCTGCTCCTTGTAATTATGTGGTGAGTTTTGATGGGGGAAGAGCAGGGGTAGTGAAATACTGAAGTCACTAACGGTTAGGGGAAGAGTTGGCTTAAATGAACTAACTGAAGGATACCCAAGAACTTATTCACAGGGGGCAGATTAATGAGTAAGGGCAGGAGGCCAAAAACTGCATGGAGAGTATACAGGAAACCAAAGACTCAGAGATTCCCCTCTAAAGGAAAGGCCAGATGGTGACAGAGAGCCAATCGTCTGTCCTCACATGGATTAGAGGCTAGTGAGGGACCAGGAGTCCAAGGATCTGTCTTCAAGTGGATATATAGCTTTAATGCACTGGAAAAATGTAGATTACCAGGAAAAATATAGATTACCACAGTGTATTAATGATAGGTTTGTAATTTTTTTCTTGATAAAACATTACGCATTTTTTGTTAAAATGGTAAAAGGAATTTATGGAAAAGCCACAGCTAACATCACACTCAATAGTGAAGACTGAAAGCTTTTTTGTTAAAATGGTAAAAGGAATTTATGGAAAAGCCACAGCTAACATCACATTCAGTAGTGAAGACGGAAAGCTTTTCCCATAAGATAAGAACAAGACATGGATGCCTGCTTTCACCACTGTTATTAAACGTTTTTCTGGTACTCGTAGCCAGAATAATTGGACAAGAAAACAAAATGGTATCCAAATTGGAAAGGAAGAAGTACAACTATCTCTATTTGCAGATGACATCTTCCTGTATATACAAAACTCCAGAGAATCAACAAGCAAGCCACTAGAGCTAATAAATTAAGCAAAGTTTTAGAATAAGCAAAAATCAGTTTCTATACACCACAGTGAACAGTCCAAAAAGGAAATTAAGAAATAAATTTTGTTTACAGTAGCATCTAAAATAGTAAAATGCCTGCAAATAAATTTAACCAAGGAGGTACAAAACTGAAGACCTAACTAAGGAAAGGCATCCCATTTCATGGGTGAGTACACTTAATGTTGTTAAAATATCAGTACTACTCAAAGTATGCAGACTCGGCTTAATTGGTATCAAAATTCTAAATATTTTTTTTTTTACAGAAATGGGAAGCCTGATTCTGAAAATGCATACGGAATTGCAAGGTTCCCAGAATAGATAAAACAGTACTGAAAAATCACAGAGTTGAGGATTCACACTTCCTGACTTCAAAACTTATTGTAAAGATACAGTAACCAAAAGAGTCTGGTACTGGCATTAGGATAGACAATAATTAATGGAGTCTAGAAATAATTCCACATAACTATAGCCAATTGATTTTTGACAAAGGCATCAAGTTCATTCAATGGGAAGAGAACAATCTCTTCAACAAGTGTTGTTGGGACACCTGGATTTCCACATGCAAGAGTGGAGTTAGAACCCTCCTCATGTCATATTAAAATATCAAAATTAATTCAAAATAGATCAACAACCTAAATATAGGAGCTAAAACCATAAAACTCTAGAATGAAATGTAGAAATAGTTCTCCATGACCTTGGATTTGGGAATGGATTATTCAGTAACAAAAATGGGAACAAAAAATAAATTGGACTTCATCAAAATTTTAAAACTTCTGTGCATCAAAGGACATTATTAACGTCCATTACCAAAGGATATTATCAAAGACAACCTACAAAATGAGAGAAAATGTTTGAAAATAATTTATACAGTAACTTTAATATCCAGAATATATAAACAACTCCTAAAACTCAACAAATAAAACCCCAGTGGCTCATGCCTGTAATCCCAGCACATTGGGAGGTCAAGGCAGTAGGATCACTTGAGCCCAGAAGTTGGAGACCAGCTTGGGTCACATTGCGAGACCCCATCTCAAAAAAAAAAATTTAATTAAAAAAAATTAGCCAGATGTGGCCGGGCGCGGTGGCTCACGCTTGTAATCCCGGCACTTTGGGAGCCCGAAGCGGGCGGATCACGAGGTCAGGAGATCAAGACCATCCTGGCTAACACGGTGAAACCCCGTCTCTACTAAAAATACAAAAAAATTAGCCGGGCGTGGTGGTGGGCGCCTGTAGTCCCAGCTACTCGGAGAGGCTGAGGCAGGAGAATGGCGTGAACCTGGGAGGCGGAGCTTGCAGTGAGCCGAGATCGCGCCACTGCACTCCTGCCTGGGGGACAGAGCGAGACTCCATCTCAAAAAAAAAAGAAAAGAAAAGAAAAAAAAATTAGCCAGATGTAGTGGTGCACACCTGTAGTTCACCTACTTGGGGCTGAGCTAGGAGGATTGCTTGAGTCAAGGAGTTTGTGGCTGCAGTAAGCAATGATCACGCTACTGCACTCACAGTTGGGCAACAGAGTGAGACCCTGTTTCATACACACAAAAAGACATCATTTGAAAAGTGTGCAAATGATGTGAACAAATATTTCTCTAAAGAAAATATACAAATGAACAATAAGCACATGCAAAAATGTTCTACATTATTAGTCATTAGTAAAATGCAAATCGAAACTCCAAGATAGCTCTTCACAACTATTAGGATGTCTATTATTAAAAAATAATAATAAATGTTGGCTAAGACGTAGAGAAATGGGAACCCTTTTACACTGTTGGGGATGTAAAATGGTGCCACGGCTTGGGACAGTTTATCTGTTCCTCAAAAGGCAAGAATTATCCTATTAGTCAACTATTCCACTCCTAGGTTTGTACACAGAATAATTGAGAACAAGCACTGAAGCAGATGCTACCAGTGTTCATTGCAGCAGTATTCACAATAGCCAAAAGGTGTAAACAACCCAAGTGTCCACCAACAGGTAAATGGATAAACAAAATGTGGTATGTGACATGCAATGGAATATTGTTACGCTGTAATAAGGGAATGAATTTTTGAGATATGCTACATCAGTGAATCTTGAAAATATTATCCTAAGTAAAATAAGCCAGACACCAGACAGATATTGTGTGATTCCATTTATACGAAATATCTAGAAATTTGACATAGAGACAAAAAGTAGATTAGGGGTAACTGGGGGATATAGGAAGGAAGGGATGGAAATTTATTTCTTAATGGTTACAGTTACATTTTGTGATAATGAAAAACTTTTGGAAAGAGATAGAGTGTATGTACGACATTTGAGTTTAATTAATACCACTGAATTGTACGGCTAAAGATGGGTAAAAGGGCCAGTTTTGTATGTATCACAATTTTTATTATTTATTTATTTATTTATTGAGACACAGTATCACTCTGTTGCCCATGCTGGAGTGCAGTGAGTGGCATGATCTCTGGTCACTGTAACCTGTGTCTCACAAATTCAAGTGATTCTCCACCCTCAGCCTCCCAAGTAGCTGGGACTACTGGCATGTACCACTAAAAAATACAAAATTTTTTTTGCTAGAGATGGAGTTTTCACTGTGTAGACCAGGCTGGTCTCCAACTCCTGACTTCAGGTCATCCACTCGCCTTGGTATAAGTACAGTTTTAAAATTGTCATTTTTCTATTATCTTAGCATCATAAAACTGTAAAAAATTAATACATTTTAATATTAATAATATAATACTTTTTAATAATAGATTACATATACTCTTAAATTTCTGTTGTTTTTCCAACTACAGTCTACTCTCCTATATTACTTCTCCCACCAAGTTAAACAGTCAAAATTCTTTATCCTACCTCTACATTTATTTGATATAGTGCATGTAGACAGTGGTATGATATTCATTGATTATTCACTGACTTAAATAATTCAGTCCTTGAAATTTCAACAAATGCAGGCCTTGCCTTCAGTGGAATTTGTAGGCTTATGATTAAAAAATGGATCATTCTATAAACAACTCTATATTTTTGAAAAATATGACAAAGTTACTGCTTAATTTTGTCTAATGCATTAATCTGTATTAGGTCTCAAAGTTGACAACTTTGTTACATGTCAGAAATTAATGTCAGAGACCTTAATTTTCTTGCTCTCACCTCATAAGCAATCTCTGATTCATTACCATGCTGCATGTCCATTGCAATGCTGCTCCCCTTTACATGACTCTGATGAGCTATGCATTCCACCACTGGTCACACTTCTGAGTTTCTTAGCTTGACTTGGTGTCACATGTTTGGTGCAAACTGTTTTCCCAGCTGGGACATGTGATATCAAATCAAGCTTTGCAAAAGTGAATTCCTATTAATACGTAAAGGATAGATAGAAGAATTTCAAGTGCCATTTTTCTCATAGCAAAAATTTAAAAGTACAAATTACTGTCAAAAATGGTGATATTGATGGGGAGTGGAGACAAGTCAGCAAATCTCTATTTATTATGTACATATAAAATATAATTGCACTTTAATAAAAATTTGTTATGGCAGTTTTATATTTCTGTAATTATGGAAATTAAAAGGTTATACTATTGACATAACTAGGATTGCTATAGTGATCCTAAATTAAGCATAAACGTATGCTAAGGATGAATGGTCATCATCTTAACTGTTTTTTGCATGGCCTCAAAATTTAAAAACTAGAAATAAATTGCAATATATTTGAGAATAATTGCAGTTGTTATGTAAAATTTTCAGATATATCTGTTTTCAGGGTTCTTCAGAAGTTAGATTCCTCAGCTGTGCAGGATGCTACTTTATGGGAATAGCTAGTTAAGTAAATTAGTATTCCATTTGCATGATGAGACAGAGAATGAATGAACGACAAGCTGGACAACATCTACTTTGCCATTCATTGTCTCTTCCTAAGGTCTCTGAAGAATGAATATTTTTAGATTTTTCTGAAAAATATACTCTCATCCTTTGACTTGATTTGTTATATTTTAATGTCAAAACGTTCTATAAACAGAATCAGGCCTTCACTATGTTGACTTTGGATTAAGCATGTTATATGGCCTTGTGCAAATTTTTGCAGTTTAAAAGCAGAGAGATAATTGTGTAGAGTTAATCACCTAGAGAAGAAACGCAATTATTACTTTGCATCATAAGATGTCAATTCCTATGATTTCTTTTTTTAAAAGGCCTTTTCTTGAAATAATGTATTTTCTCCTCAGTAATTGTAGGGCAGGAGGAAGTATTATCAAATGTGCGTAACTGTACAATGGTATAAAAGCTGCAATTACAAATTGAACTTACTTTTAATGGCAATTTTATCAAGTACTTTTGTTGATCTGAAAACTTGTCCTAAAAAAATCTTACTAATAGCCCACATAGTTATTAACCATCTCCTGTGGTGGTCTGTTCTCTGCAAGAAGGGTCAATCATTTCTTTTTATGACAGATTTGGAATAAATCTTTGGAGAAATGTTAATGGTATTAAGACAATGCTTTTTAAAGAAACATCAAAGTTACATGAAAATCATTTTTCCACAATCAACTGAAACATATGCGATTTTCTTAACTGTGTTAAATTTGCTATCTGGCCTAATATTACATTCTTAGGAGGTATGTGGTATAATGATAAAAAATTGTTTTTGACAAGACTTTTACTATTCTCTGTGTTTGCTATATGTCTTTGCACAGTTGCTTCCATTTCCATACATGTAAGTTGGAGATATCTGTCCTGATTATTGTGAACATTAAATGAGATTTTATGTGTGTCGATAAATTATACTAACAATATATAAATTATATGTATTATAATTCATATTATATATCTTCTGTAAATCACAAGTTGGCTTATAAACATAAGGAAGCATGATTACTGTTAAAGTCACTTAAAAGAATATTCTGAGATGCATGTTGTTAAATTGCTTCAAATTTTAAGTTATTCCATATGCGTATAGAGATATAGAAAGGAAACAAAAGGTCCATAGTTGTGAGCTTCAGAGAAGACCTTTGAATTGCTTCATTTCTCGAAATTGGTTAAGAATATACTTTCCCCTGAAAGAATGTAATACTGTATTGCTACAACTAGAAAACCCTTAAATGTCCTTCAGTGGAGCTTTTGCTCACACATTACCTTAAATACTCATAAATGAGACTTTTGCTTATGTAATTATAGCAATAAATTTGGTAACCTAAGAAATGAATGTAAATCATCTATTTATGAAGACAATATGAAAAGTGATTATCATATATAGACTATTATGGGTGATTTTTATTAAATAAATGGTAACATAGTCTGTTGAAAGGATACTCTGTGTTTTGGTTTTAAAAATTAAGATGCCTGTATAGAATTTTAAATCTTTTAAGAAGAAAGCATTAAAGTAATATTTGTCTGTTTACACTGACCCCAAACTTGGAAATAAAGAAAAATGAAATAAAAAATGATTTCATAAAGGCCACATATTCCCTATGGTTGTCACTAGGAGCAAGAAAACTACTTGGTTTTTTCCATTTGTTTTTTGTTTGGCTTTTTTTTTTTTTTTTGAGTCTGTCACCCAGGCTGGAGTGCAGTGGTATGATCTCCGCTCACTGCAAGCTCTGCCTCCCAGGTTCATGCCATTCTCCTGCCTCAGCCTCCCAAGTAGCTGGAACTACAGGTGCCCACCACCATGCCCAGCTAATTTTTTGTATTTTTGGTGGAGACAGGGTTTCACTGTGTTAGCCAAGATGGTCTTGATCTCCTGACCTCGTGATCCGCCCGCCTTGGCCTCCCAAAGTGTTGGGATTACAGGCGTGAGCCACCATGCCCGGCCTGGAACCTACTTGTTAATAGTTTATATAATTTTAACAGTCTTCTTATACTGTATATTATTAGGTTGCTGAGGACTGGAAACAGCAAATTATAAGAGAAGAGCCTCTTATAATCAGATATTTTAGCAAACAGCAAGAATAAGTGGCAAATAGAGGAAAAATATGAAAACTAAAAGAATAGATACCACTCACAAAGCACTGTTTGTGTAAGAGTAAATAGACATACATACCTCCAAATAGCAAGGAAATTTAAATGTATGAAAATATATATTGCATATTTCTTGATATGATAGAAACTAAATGTTTACTTGCTTGAAATAAATCCATGTTCATCAAAATATTAGCTATCTAAAATTAGTAATTTCTCTGCATAATAAGTAGCAGTTATCTCTATAAATTATCTGTATATCATGTTGTTTTAAATATGAGATTTGCCTGTTAGAGTAAATTGGTATTTACATTTTCTTAAGTTCTTTTGGAGGCCAAAATTATTGCTGTAGATTGTCATAGAAGTATTAATAAATTTTCTACTACATTTTGGTATTATTGTTTTATTTTGTGATGTTTCAGTGTCACTTATCCAACCAAATGACTTACTCTACACTAACATTAATATTTCCTAAATAATTATGTCTTTATTCTTTCATAAGATACTGAGTTACATTTCCAGTAGGAATATAAACTGATGCATTTTCTTTTGTATGAACAGAATGTTCACTAATTTTCATTATAGATGACAATTGAAACTATGTGGATCAAATCATTAGCGTATGTTCGTTATTCTAGAATAGTCTTACTCTGGTTTGAATAATGTCTCAGGTATCTAAACAGTTTTTTATAGCACTTTAGACCACAACAAAAAATATTTTTCTCCCTAACAATATTATTTTAGGTAGAGTTCATTTTCAGAGTTTATCTATTTTCTTTCTACCCTAGGAAAAAGAAAAAAAATGTTAAACTATCCATTATTTCTCCTAGTACCTTTCTCAAAACACTTTTACCATGTGCCCTTTTTTAATGATAAATTATAACATTATAGTTTTTAAATCGTTTTCCAAAATATATCTTTTTATGTTCATTGAATGATCTTATAAACCGAGAAACTTACTGGCTTTATAGATATTTTGCGGATAAAAAAGGCCTTAGAAATCAATCACATGTATGTTTCAAAATACAGACAAGAAATTTTAGACTCAGGAAGTCGTTTATTTAAAAAAAAAAAAAATACTTGTTGAGTATCTGTAGTGTGCCAAGCACTCTTCTAGACACTGGAGATACAGTGGTAAACATGACAAAGTCCCTTTCATACTGTTGTTTTTGTCTCTGCGGAGCCTGTCATTGTCTCCCAGTGTTTTTCATAACAGTTATTTTCTTTTACTATTCTTTCTCTGTGTTTTATTTATCTTATGTATAGTGTCTGTCCACATGAGCTAGAATATGAGCTCCATGAAGGCAGCGTTTGTTTGTTTGTTTTTCCTGTTTGGTCGTTGCTGTATCTTCGGCCTCTAGTATGATACTTATTTAGTAGGGACTCAATACATTTTTATCAAATGAGTTAATGAACTGAGTAAAAACCATGAGCTAGGAGCATGTGGCATTCTGAAAGCCATGTGAAGTGTTCTTAGAACAGAATGGTCACCTATTGACAGCATAAAATGCTGCTGATGAGGCAAACAACATGAAGACTTGAAGATTAGATTTATCCAGGTACAGCTGTGATGAATGCTTTCAGTAGAGTTGTAGAATCTACTAGATTCAAGGGGAAAAAAAAAGCCATGTTGGAGTATATTCAAGATTGGGTGATGAGGAAGTAGAGAGAGTATCTATAAAACTCATTCAAGGAATTTTGAGGGATAAGGAAATTGAGCTACAACTGGAAGAGGGATATGAGGTCAGTGAGAACTTTTAAATGTTTTTAAATGAAAATTGTAAGCATGTATAAAATAGTACAATTAATTTCTTTTTTTTTGAGACAGAGTCTTGCCCAGGCTGGAGTGCAGTGGCACGATCTTGGCTCACTGCAAGCTCCGCCTCCCTGGTTCACGCCATTCTCCTGCCTCAGCCTCCCGAGTGGCTGGGACTACAGGGGCTTGCCACCATGCCCAACTAATTTTTTTGTGTTTTTAGAAGAGATGGGGTTTCACCGTGGTAGCCAGGATGGCCTCGATCTCCTGACCTCATGATCCGCCTGCCTCGGCCTCCCAAAGTGCTGGGATTACAGGCGTGAGCCACCGCACCCGGCCAATTAATTTCTTTATACCCTTCATCTATATCAACAGTATCAAGATTTGTCATGCCTAAAAAGTTTACTCCTTTTTTGTTGTTGCAGAAATATTTTGATGCAACCTCAGTCACGTTTTACCTGTACGTATTTCAGTATTCATCTCAGAAAAGAAAAAAAAATGACACTATCTGTAAACTGATGCCATAATCTCACATGTTAAAGTTAACAGTAATTATGTGATGCTAAAACTCTGTCCTTGTCATTGCCTCAATTTTGTTTCAAGTGAAAATTGTTTAATTTTGGACCCAACCAAATTCTGATTTACATTTAGTCATAACATATTTTAAGTCTTCTTTTGTCTGGAGAGTAATCTCTTCTTTATTGACAAAGCTGCATCAGTTGTCTTATAAACTATTTTTGTGTCTTTGCTTCCTTATGGTATCGTTTATTGTTCAGTTTTCAGTATTAATCTATAGTGCTAAATGTTTGATTAGATTTAGGTTCAACTACTTTTGAGTACATCATAATTGGTTCTGTGTGTTTTTTATTACATCACATCAAGAAGCATATAATGTTTGGTTTTCCTACTCATCATGCTAATGTTGATCATTGAAGTCAGTTGGTAATACCTGATGTTTTTATTGAAAATTTTATATTAACCTTTCATCTGATGATTTTATCCATTTATGATCTTTACCAAACTTAATTTTGTCGTTAGGTTTGCAAAAGAGTAATTTTCTAACTCTATCAATGTCTTTAAAAATTGTAGAAATTACAACATATTTCCTGCTGATGGGAATATTCAATAGAAAAAAAATTATGATGTAAGAAATAACTAACTGGAGAAGCAGTGGACTTGGTAGGTAAGGGGGCACAGGGCCCAGTGCATAAGTGATGGATCACCTTAGTTAGAAACAGGAACTGTGTAACTGACTTACCCAAACTTATAGTAGCACAGAATATATTTTATTAAATTTCTATGAAAACTTTTCTATTAAAACTGATAATTGTATGTAATTTTAGAAACCTGTGCATTTTTAGCATTTAATACTGTATGTTAAATCAAAACTTAAAGTCATTGTAAATGTCAATGCCTGTATTTGACATTGCCCCTTCTTATTATACTTTTTGTGATTTCTTTCTTGAAAGTGCAGTTTTAAATTAATGGTCTCTTAAGCCGGGCATGGTGGCTCACACCTGTAATCCTAGCACTTTGGGAGGCTGAGGTGGGCAGATCACTTGAGCTCAGGAGAGCAGCCTATGCTACATGTCGAAACTCTGTCTCTACAAAAAAAAATCCAAAAAATTAGCCAGGCATGGTGGTGCCTTCCTGTAGTCCCAGCTGCTTGGAGGGCCAAGGCATGAAGATCACTCTTGAGCCCAAGGTGGTCGAGGCTGCAGTGAGCCAAGATCTCACCACTGCACTCCAGCCTGAGTGATAAAGTGAGACTCTGTCTCAAAAAAATTAATTAATTAATGATATCTTATATACCTCTATCTTATACAAATTATAGGCATGTACTTTTATGTAACTGGTTTTCACCTCTTGTTGCTAGTGTGTTTCAAAGAGAAATAAATACTACTGTTAAATAAAATGATAAATAACAGGCAGTTTAGTTTAGATACTAATTGAGCCTAAAAGCCTTTAAAATGACAAAACCAGCAACTTTTATGATTCATAGCCTCATTTTCTTTAACAGTTTGATCATACACCTGACAGTCTCCCTTTTTTGTGACTTTCTCTTAAAAATTACGGTTTTGTGTTTTCTGAGCGAAAAGGCCATAAGTTCAGTAGAATATGATAGCATCTTTTCTGAGGATTGTAGCATTTCTGAGTGGTAGATACAGAATCTCCTTTTTTCTTTCCTTCTTTTATGTTAATAATTCTAATGCAAATTATGTAATTTAATTTTCAAACAATATGTGCTGCAATTGTGAACCTGTGAACTATTTTCAAGTGTCCCACAGATGCTAATATGTGAAATTTAGCTTTAGACAGTCATAATTCTTTATGGCTCAGTAATTTCCACTCCCTATCTGTTAGTCTCTACAATCTCAGAAGTGTAGGGGCTACTGTGTGGTCTGACATGGTTTGTATTATCAGAATTTTATTGACAGCGTAGATTTATAATCTCTAGTTATTTACTGCCATGTTTTGTTTCTTTTTTTAAATCTCTATTTAAGTTAGACTGTTTTGACATCCACAAAAGAGCACTCTGTAGTTGTCTCCAAAAACAAGAGTGTAATCTGATCTGTTTTCATATTGTCTGCTGACCTGGATAAGAACACTTTGTATTAGCTATATTGATCAGTTCCTGTCCTTTCTAGTCATTTATTGGACACTTAATACAACCTTGTAAAGACTCCCTAGAGTATCCCCATAAACTAGATCATTTATTGCAGGAACCACAATATGTATATCAAGATAGACAAGAATGAGAAAAGCTGATTAAG
Organism: Hylobates moloch; assembly: GCF_009828535.3. NCBI lineage: Eukaryota > Metazoa > Chordata > Mammalia > Primates > Hylobatidae > Hylobates > Hylobates moloch. Next base: position 63,403,946 of record NW_026652291.1, on the reverse strand, counting down.
AGAAACTGGAAAAATTAAACCCACAGACTCACATTATGTTTTTCAGGCTTTATCCACCCTTACAAATGAAAGCCATATACGTACTCTCTGTTGAAATATTTTGTAAAATCCAGGAAACTTAGATTTTTATAGATTTGAATTTTCATTGTTTAAAACGTGACAATTTTATTTAGGTATATCTCTTAAGTTTTTCTTTTATTTCTGCTTCTAATTCCTGTAATCTAATTCTGTCTTCTAGAAGTATTAATGATATTCTTTTACTATTATTTTAATTTCAAAACTACTAGAAAATTGGTCTGTGTGTCAGGATCTTTAAAGCAGTATAAACTCCTTATGACTTTTTAAATATTTGTAGTTTCACAAATTTGCCCTTCAGAATGTATTTTAAAACATTTTACAAAGTACCTTGGAATTTTGAAACAGTAGCACCGAAAGGTAATATGTTAGGTATTTCAAAATATTTCCATTAATTCAAAAACTCTTTTATAAATTTTAAAATCCTATTTTTTGGAAAATTTTAACAACTGTTTAGAAAAGAAATACTTATTTCTTAGAAGCAAGTTCATATGTTATGTTGGGACACTGAGAAGATTACAGTGGAATACCAGGCTTCTACAATAAGCCTCAGAATAGTCTGAAAAACTAATTTATTTTTATTGCCTTAATGTATATCTGTAAAGTATAAAATAGGTGATAGGACCTGTGTGTTAGACACAATTTCACCTTAGTCTTGTCTTGCATCATATATTTACATTTTATTCACAAGATATGAAATAAATACTATTAATAATATCTTTAACAAATATTTATGAATTTCAAGTTTCATAAACTATTTAAATTTCATGTTTAGTCCTAATATTCTTTTTATTAAAATTTTATCATCAATAAAGACAGCACTGATTCATTTATCCAACAAATGTTTACCGTGTACCTATTGTGTGCCAGAAGCTATTGTAAACTTTGAGGATACTACAGCACAAAACAAAACAAATTTACACTCCACGTAGAGCTTATATTCTAGTGAAAAAGTAAAAAAATAAATGTAAAATATCGGGTAACAAGTGTTGCTATGATTAGAGGAAGAGTGTGGTAAGTGATGGAACAACTGTACCGTCTATGTTGTTACCACCATTATTTTCAGATTGTAATGTCCTACAGTTCTCTGGTTTTATGTCTGTTTTTTCCCCCTGAAGAATAAGCCCTGTGAAAACTGGATTTATAGATCTTTACTGGCATGTTACCAGTTTCTAACCCTAAGTTCTTTTATAAGTACTCAATAAGTATTTGTTATGTCAATGAATCAGCGATATGTTCACAACTTCTCTGGATCTCTGATTCAGCTGCAATCCAAATGCCCTTTTTGAGACCAAAACAACTAGAAAGGAATTTATAAAAGGAATCATGAGAAGAAACATGTATATATTACGTGTGGTTCAATTAAATGTTTTAAATTAGAGTTCTGCATTTTACATTTTTTATGATATCATCCTTTTTAATAATTTTGTTAATGCGAAATGTAGAATATTTTCTGAAAATCAATGTTTTATCCACAGGTACTACTGAGCGAGTGTGCTTGATCCAGGGAACAGTTGAAGCACTGAATGCAGTTCATGGATTCATTGCAGAAAAAATTCGAGAAATGCCCCAAAATGTGGCCAAGACAGAACCAGTCAGCATTCTACAACCCCAGACCACCGTAAATCCAGATCGCATCAAACAAGTGAGTGTTTAGTTGAGAAATCAAAGAGAAATATCCACAGCACAGTATAAGTTCCTTGCAAAAGAAGCCTTAAAGTGTTAGCATAAAACTTTTATTTTAAGCACACATAAAACATAACAGAGTTGTCATTTAGTTAAAGACTATCAAGATCTCATCCTTAGATTGATCAATTAATTTATTGATCAGTTGAATTATTTATTAGTGTTACACTGAGGAGCACTTATGTGACTCTTAGTGATTGCCCTTTTGAAATTTATAGACACAAATTTATAGGAATTGAATCTGTTTAAAATTATATCACTTTTTAAATAAAGTATAAGTATTGCAATGATACATTCAAAATTTCCAATACCCTATTTTTAGTGATATTTGTAGTTTTCAGGATAGTTATTATGCATAGAGGCTCCTGTTTTGTTAATTTTATTGTCATGTTCTACATTTTTTATCAAAAAAATGTATAGTAAATTTATGTACCTACCATACAGTCCTTTGTTACGAATCAGTTATTGTGTTTTGTGTAACTTATGTAGTATTTAAACATATGTCATAAAGGGCCAATGTTCATTTTTAATGTATGAGATTTTTTGTAAAAAATTTTACTTGGGAAAAACTGATGTGAGTTTTTAAGATTGAGTAATGGCTGACATGATGTAGGGGGAAAATGACATTATTTCATGTTAAATAAGGTGGATTCTTCCACCGTAAACTCTTTTACGTCTATAAATTTAATATGTTCATAATTATTGTTTCTACCTTTGCCTTTTTATAATTAGTATCTTAATTTGTGACTTAATTTTACTATCACAGACTATGGCTTCAAAAGAAATGTATTATTCTTCAGTAATTCACAGAATATTTAATTTACAGAATACTCATGTTCATTGTAATAAATTTGAAATGTAGCCCAAAGTCTTATTAATTTCATGTTTCTGAATTTAAAAAGTATTCTTATACTGAACAGTGTTATGAATCTTATAATTTTACCAATATATAGATAAATGTTGAATAATGAAATATAAACATAGAAATTGATAATTAGGCAATATATTTTCAAATTATAGACTAATGTCTAATTTTATACTAATTACTTTTTTTAAAAAAATCCCTTTATGTTTAAATCATGAGTAGGTAGTTGTTATTCTATACAAAAATATTCATATTATAATCTTTGTCAATGTCAAATGGTTCAGTTTATACCCTTCATAAGTCTTAAAAGAAGTATCCCTTAATGTATACATGGGAGAATATAAATATTTTAAAGCTGTAAATATCAGTGGATATTTTATTTTTCACAGCCATTTATAGTTGTGTTTATTTTTTTTACCCTCAGTGAATACAAAGAATAGTTTGAAGACTGAATTCTTGAAAGTAATACTGTGACTTTGTCCAGAGTTTAAAAGTAGAAGTATAGTTAAAGACTTAGGTTAATATCACCTGGGGCTAAGAGTTTACAGAATAAGCACTGAAGTATAAGGTCTATTGTCTTTCTGCCTTAATCCAGCCTGTAAGTTCCTCCTTTTCTTTTGTAATTTCTGTGAGAAAATTCAAACATTTAGGGATAGAAGCCAATATCTTGATTTTTTTTAAGTAAAACATAAAATGTAGTAGTATGATACCATTGACAATATGTTCAGGACGGTGATATGAATTATTATTATTTTTTATAACAATAAATATACCACCAAATAATGGTCTATGAATCATTGTTAAAATTCTAATTTTCTATATGGCAGTATGAGATTTACAGGCTATCATATATCCAGTGCCAGTATAGATTTATGAAGACTAGAATTTTAAAATATTTGCTTTATTTTTATTTGCCTTTTTGGATAATGTTACTTAAATTCAAGATAAGTATAAAAAATAATAGTGATTTATTGACTTTTGTGTATTTGCATCCATTTGTAAGCCTTGTAGGTATTCATGGAATTAGAAGTGTTGTTGGTTATTTAATATTTTCATGTAATCAATAATGTACGTGACAGTGTATCATTTAAAAGGATTTATTAAAAAGACAACACTAAATCTAGTAAGACATTGTATTTAGCACTTACATATTTTCTTTATATTATAAAAGTTGAAAATTTTACTTGAAAAATCTAGTAGAGCAGTGAAATGTATTTCTAAAATATTATAAATCAGTCAGACGTTTTGCTGTAAGTTTGGGATTCTCTGACTTTCCAGGTATCCAATTTTACCAACGTAGTACTCTTTGCTGGATTATTCTCTAAATAATAAGTATATAAATTTAAATGACCTTAATTTTACTTCTGAAAAAGTATGCTGTTATTCAGTATAAAATAGTTATGTCTAAAATCATTTTGCAATAGAATAGATTAAAATACATTTTGTATGTTTCTTATGTATGTTTTAAACTAAGTAAATTGAATGAACCGGGTATTTTATCCCATTGAAAACTGCCCTTATTGACTGAGTGGGTTCTCAGACAAGTATAATTTCTTGGGAAAGTAGTGCCTGCTGGTCTCTCAGGTCTTTCATATCGTAGAATAATGAAATTTAGCATAACGGCCTTATATATAACTTGATGTATTAGATCTTGTGGAATATTTAATTCTTAATTCATATACGTATTTTTTTCTAAAAGCTACATCAGGGAAGAAGTAGTTATGGGCATTTAAAGAATTCTCTTGTATTTAAAAAAGTCAAAGTAAGATATCAAAAATATTTCATTTAACCCAAAGAATTTTACTGTCGTCATGATAAATTGACAAAAATAGCACTTGTTAATTTGTTTGTTCATTATTCATGGGCATGAATAATTATGAATTTACTAAATGCCTTCTTAGTAAGTAGCAAAATATACTAATTTGTAGCCCTTGCAGACCAGTTTGTGAGACAAGTACTTAAAATAACTTATAAAAATTAAAATTGTATTTATATACCAAAACTACAATGTAAACAATATGCTATAAAAATCCAGAGGCGTGGCCAGGCACTGTGGCTCACGCCTGTAATCCCAGCACTTTGGGAGACCGAGGCGAGCAGATCACCTGAGGTCGGGAGTTTGAGACCAGCCTGACCAACATGGAGAAACCCCATCTCTACTAAAAATACAAAATTAGCCGGGTGTGATGGCGCATGCCTGTAGTCTCAGCTGCTGGGAGGCTGAGGCAGGAGAATCACTTGAACCCAGGATGTGGAGGTTGCAGTGAGCCAAGATCGCGCCATTGCACTCCAGCCTGGGCAACAAGAGCGAAGCTCTGTCTCAAAAAAAAAAAAAAAAAAAAAAAAAAAATTCAGAGGCGTGTAAAAGAAATACAGGCCAGAGTGACAGTTAATAGTCTTGTAAATAGATGAAAACTTGACTGGACCTTGAAGAATGTATAGGAATAGCCTAATTAGAGGAGAAGAAAGAAAAACACATTTTAGGAAGGTGAAACGATATGAATAAGGGTATCATATTTGTTGAATAGTAAGGAGACTGTATTGGCAGAAGTGGGACATTTATGTTGCGGTTGAGAGGAAATTGATGTTAGACAGATGGTATGGAGCCAGATAATGAAAAACCTTGGATGTCTAATCAAAGGACATCCTATGGAATACAGATTTGCCAAACATTTTCCTAAAGAGCCCTTTTAATTTATCTGAAAGATTTTGGGGGAAAAAAAAAGTCACTTAGGCAGTTTGTTCTCTCTTGCACTAAAAATCCAGACAGACTCTTAGGGTGCTTGTAGGTACAGCTATTCATAGGAAAAGAGAACTGTGAATTGACTAGTTCAGATGCTGGAAGACAGTTCACATGTTGGAAAAAGAGGAGGATATTTGTCAGAAATTAAAAACTAAAGATGACAGTTCAATACTTAAATATTTTATTCATTTTGGTACAGTATGTATACAAATGGTACAGTATACAGATTTATTTAACAGAACTCAAAATAGGGGTTTGGGAAGGTGATTACTTCAGTAATGTTACTTCACTAGTAATAGATTTTGAATTACAATTGAGATTTGTTGTTCATTGCTGTTTTCACTTTGCCTATAAATATCAGAGGTTCTTGACAGTCTATTACTGCAGACTTGCTTGAAAGCAAGCTCTGTTTATTACAGTGTTTATTAATAATAATATTCTCTGGCCCAGCAAAACTGTCATTTGTTAACAAGAATTCATCTCATAATTTGTAATAATCGTACTTATTTCCAAAGGCCTAGTTATGTCTACATTTAATTAAGTACCTACTGTTAAATTCTTGATTTTTTAAAAAACTATATTCCAAAAGATCCACTGTTTTAAAATTGTTAATAATTATTCTGCATTAAGTATTTTCACCCTTCCGTGTCTAAAGAATTATTAAACAGCCATTCAAGTAATGTAGATAAAATATATATTATGCTTTTCCATTTGAAAGAAAAAAATGGTGCTAATAAATGAATCTGTCCTTCACATTCATTATTTGAAAAATGTAGAAAAAAATTTTTGTAGGAATGTGTACTTTGTTCTAATATATCAGTATATAATGTTATGTGGATATTCAATTAATTACATCTTCATGATGTATATCAGAAATTTTACTGAAGGATATTTAACATGAAACCACTAAACTTTAACTCTGCACAGTAAATGGATGTAAACAGTTTGCTTATAAAATGTTAAGGAAACAGGCCAGGTGCAGTGGCTCTTGCCAGTAATCTCAGCACTTTTAGGAGGCCAAGGCAGAGGATTGCTTCAAGCCAGGAGTTTGAGACCAGCCTGGGCAACAAAGTGAGACCCTGTCTGTATAAAACAATAATAATAATAAAAAAATGAAATATTAAGGAAATAACTTGTACATTTATATTGTACATTGAAATATTTCTTATGGATTTTTGTTTTATAAGAAATCTGTATGGTTTTATCTATATGGTTGAGAACAACTATCACACCTGTTCCATTAATTTAATAATCTTTTACAAGTATTACTTTAGTATATCTACATTTAGCTGTTTATGAGAACACTTTTTCTCCTAGTATTTAGAAAACAATCAACTGAAATGAAACTTTCCAGAGTATTTTTATTGTTATAAATTGAATTTATAAAGCAGGGGTCCTTTTGTGCTTAAAAGTATTTATATGAATAATAGCTGGAAAACTCGTCACATCTTTATTTCATTACATTTTCATTATTTTAATAATTTAAACTAAGAAAATATAGAGACAACTTACTGTAACATTTCAACACTCTTATAACTTGAAACCCAAACTTACATAATTTTTACTTGTTTATTAAATATATTAAAATGTAACCTCTTAACAGATTATGATGTTTACCAACCAAAACTTTAATTATCTTAGGCACATTGATATTGTCTAGAAATTTAAAATCATTGATTTTATTCCTGTGGGAATGAAACAGCATCACAATTATTGTGGATAATTTTGATGAATGTAAGTTGTATCAATTATTAATACATGTCCAATATTTTATGTATATGCCAAGCAAAAAGAAAGGCAATAAAAATTGACAGATCGTATTAATCTAAGTGATTACAAATTCTGAGCCATTTGATATTAAATTTTAATTTTAATTAAAAGTTCAATTTGCAATTAAACTTTTTCTACATAGTTCTTTGCAGTTAAGACCTTGTTGAGAATTTGTATCCAAGACAAGGTGGATGTCATATTAAACCTATAGTACTTCAGAATTATTTTCCATTAGATAGTTCTTCTAATGGAAATAGAAGAGCTCAACACACATAGAATCGTGCTTCTGTAGGTTAATCAACATGGATTCTAACCTATATTGGGGGAAATGATCTCTAGATTTATTTCACATGTACTTAGTCACCAGACTCATTATTAATCTGAGATTAGTACAGAACAGATTTTTACATGTATGTTAACTACTCCCAGGTATCCTCTGTAGTAACAGTTGTAACCAATAGTAGAAAAATAAAACCTTTACTGTTCAATTCATAGAACAATCGTAGCATGGAGTCATTAGCATATGTCTCAGCAAAGTATTGCATGGAAAATAAAATATTAGGGAAATTTTTAATGATTGGAAATGAAGTCTCTCTTGAGAAATAGCAAGAATTAACTATAAAAAACAAAAATAGAAAACAAAAGATTTAAAACTTTTTTAAAATTTTGAGGATTTACTGATTACTATAGCTCTCCTACCCTTTTTTTATATGATTTGGTAAAAATCTTGGTTTGACTCACTATTAGTTGTAGGTTTCCTAGAAGTATTTAGGTTTTAACTTTAGAAGAATCAGGAATTATTTGAGGAGTGGACTATATAAAACATGGTATGCTGTTAGAACCAGTAGTATTTTGTTACTGGAGGGTAGTGAATTAACCAGAAGCCTGGAAATTTCTTATTCTTTTTTTTTTTAAACTCTTAATGGCTTTATTGTACCCAAATTACAACTTTTGAAATGTTAAATGCAAAAATACCACTTCAAGTAATTTCGTCTGCTTTTCCTGATACTGCTGAACCTTTAAAGTTATGCTTTTGCTCATATCTGAGTAATTTTGACAAATATATATTAATATAATATAAAACAATGTCCATATACAAGTGTGTCTTTAATATAAAAACCTATCCCATTTCACCTATTTAGAAATATTATCTATTGAGGACGTAACATAAGCAATGCTATTTTGCTTAGTGAACATATGACACTTAAAAAAATTCTTAACATCTTACACTTTTAAGGTTTTTCTGTTAGACGTAAGAACTTTTTAAAATATCTTAATGAATTGTTCAACATGTGTAGATGGCCTTATACAACATATTATATATATATAGTAAGTGTATATGTTTAGAAGTGAACAATAAATATGATTCCTAATATTTTTGTGTTTATTTTTAACACAGCTGATGATGCTATATTATACTCTTCATCTATATTGAATTTACTCTTTAAGATAAATGATAAAAATATTATGATAAATTGTTAGAATGCTATTAGTTACCTGTTTATTAATATGAGGTTAATGTTTACATTTTCAGACGGGCCTTAAATTTATTAAAAATTAATATTTTAGAAGATAATGTGATATTAAGAACTCAGAACTTCAAATTTAATTGCTTTTAAGTATGGATGCCTAAATTCATGTGGAATCAACTTGTTGGTGATGTTCAACATATTAAGTAGGTGGATAATTTTATGCCAAAGTAAACTTCATTTCACCACTTCTTCAAATCTCCGACTGTATTCATTGATAGGAAAGTGACTCTTTTGGTTTTATTCATTGAACTTCTTGAATTTTTTTTTTTTACATCTCTTTTCCCCAAGAAAACAAGAGGGAAAGAAATGAAACTGCTATTCATGAATATGGTCAGGATACTTTTAGTACTCATGTGAATTTTTATCAGTCACCGTCATGATTTCAAGTCATGAATTTATTTTTACATGCTTATGCATGCATGTTTACATGCATTAGTTACTTAATTGATGTTAAAATCCATTAAATTCAAATGATAGGAGAAAAATTTGTTCATAGGATTTTGTTCTCGTTATATTACATTTTATTTTATTTTGTTTTATTTAAATAATCAGTTTAAGGCTTATAAAGGTTGATTTGCTCCTGAACTGCTTTGTTTCCCAGACATTGCCATCTTCCCCAACTACCACCAAGTCCTCTCCATCTGATCCCATGACCACCTCCAGAGCTAATCAGGTACAGTATCATCCTGTCATCTACACCATACTTTTCACGGGTGATTGCCTGCAAACTGGAGAAAAAGATAATGGTGGGTTAAGGATTTATTCGTTCATTCACAAATATGCACCATAATCAGATTCCAAATAACCTAAGAAAGAAATATCAATTATTTCTAAAATTTTATATGCATTTTTAATTTTAGATAACAAATACTATATTCAGATATTAAACTACTATAATTTTTTATTATTTTTCCTTAAAATTGTGACTACCTAATGGAGCACTGAAGGCTATTTATTGAATTGGTATTTTTAATCTCCCTTATTGTATCTTTCTAGAATTTTTCATATGTAAGTTAAGGATATCATATATGTAAAAAAAAATGTATAAATTGAGCAAAGGTATATCTTTAAAAGTGAATGCAATTTTATTTGCTTTTTATTTGAGACATGCCTTATGATGTAAACAACTGTCAACTATTGATGAAAAAAAGCATTTCTAGCAATCTAAAAGAAACTGAAAATTGGTATTTGTGGTAATTTTAATGTTTAACAACTCAGGAGATGGTGTTTTCTTAGTATTTTAAAAAAATGCTAAGCATTTTCATTGCTCTACTGACAAACTTTCCAAGTAGAATATATTTTATTAGTTTGATTTATGATTGTTTTGGTACTGTTTGTAGGTCATTCTTCGAAAATGTAGTTATTTTTGACAAATATAAGAAGATCATCTAAAATATTTGTGTAATTCAGAGCCATACTGTACTTTAATTTGACAATGTTGAATAATATATTTATTAAAATTATTAAACACATTTTTATTTTGTGTGAGTTGAACTTCATTTAGGTGAGAAATGTTATTTTCTTTAATATTTTTGCTTTTTTTAATAAAAGGCTTTATGGGGTTATTTAAATATTAAAATAAGCTTATCTGTTTAATATATTTTTCATATAGTTGACTAACAAATTATTAACTTTGAACTATATTTGCTAAATATATTAAATGTGGCTTTTGCGTATTATCTGCTATAAGACTGTCAGAACTATTTTGCTGATTTGTTGATCCTAATACTTTTGCAACCTGAAGAAAGATTTAAATATAATAACTGGAAGCTAAACTAACATTTAGGATGATATTTTATACTACAGGTTTGATTTTCACTTTATGCAATAGCGTTCCCTTCAAACAAAAGCATTTTATAATGCAAACATTTTTAGGCCCAATAAAGTGGTTAGTAAAGTACACATCTCCAGTGGTAAAACCCAACACTTCTCTTTGAAGGAAATGGTACTACATAAAGTGAAAACCAAGCTTGTATTACAAATGCATGAAGTTTAAAAGTATACTTACATTTTTACTCTACATACCTTATCTTTTACTGAGTTTTAATTATATGGTATAAAAACCTTTTAGGAAAACAACTGATTTTGTGTTTTTAATATTTCTTTTGTACTTTATCGTTCAGTCTTTTCCAAATGTAAACATGACAAACACAACCACGATACAGATAAAACGAATGATTTTTCTCAAGGTAAAAAACCTTGGATCTAGAAAAGAAAACCTCCTTAATAATTTTGCCTTTGAAGCTAAATTTGTATTTTATTTATTCTTATATGAACTTGTGAATCTTTATAAAATGGTTTCTTTAAAAGGCGAATTATATATTTTAGTTCACTAATATTGTATTTTTACCCTCTAAAGTACTACATTTACCCTTGCCAAATCTAAATTTTGCTATTTTGAAATAATAGGTCATTTGTAATTTTATATTCTGTCCACTATACTCTGTTATGTTGTTACTTATACTCTGTTTTCTTCTGTTCTTGTACAAAGAAGCATAATATCTCCTGGATATCATGAAGCAAGATATAAGAGAAGAACAAAACAAAATCCATAATTCATTGAAAGAATTGTAATCATCAATCTTTCATATTATTAATAGTTTGTAATTATTTTCTCCACAACAGTATTTTCCAGTAGATTCTAATCATGTGGTAGGGCAGAAGGAAATGTGTTTTTTGTTGTTCATTTGTTTCTTGCCGATAGTCCCAATTAATTTAGCTTTGCTATACTGACTTGTATCTGGAAGTATATAACCAAGATAAGAAAATAGGTTCTAATATGATCATCTTAAGCTAATTGTAATAAAAAGAACTAATGGATTGTCAATATTCAGAAAACCAAAAATAAAAAACACAGAAAACTATTCAAGGAGTAAGTTTGATCTGCATTTCCAATATTTAAAAATACTTTTTATTCTTTTAAAAATGATGACATGTTTCAGTACATACCGAATTTTACTTTATTAACCTTGAGACCCCTTAACACGTTTCCATAGGTCACACTGACAGACTCTGACTACAATGTTGTCCTATAATAATTTCCTCCTTAAAACTGAAAGGCTATATGAGAAGCCTTATAAAATGATGGCATGGTGGCTCACACCTGTAATTTCAACACTTAGGAAGGCCGAGGCAGGAGAATCACTTGAGGCCAGGAGTTTGAGACCATCCTGGGCAACATAACATAGCCAAGACCCTGTCTCTAAAAATGTATACATTTTGAAAATTAACTGGGCATGGTGGCACTTGCCTATAATCCTAGCTACCTGGAGGCTGAGGTGGAAGGAGTGCCTGAGGCCAGGAGTTCGAGGCTGCAGTGAGCCGTGATCATGCCACTGCTCTCCAGTCTTGTGTGTTACCTTAAGTCTCAGTTTTCCCATCTGTGAAATTCAAACAATATCGCCTCATAGGATTGACATAAGAAATGAAGAACAGTTACCTCTTCTTAGAACAGTGTCTTGAATGTAATAAACATCATATAAATGTTAGGTTATGTTTATTTAATTTCTTATCTGTCAAGTGATAATGAAAAAGATTATTCTTTAACATAGTAAATAATAAAGCAAATGGCTTATTAAAGCTTTTGAGTTTTGCCTTTGGAAAGATTCTAGTATTAGTATTGGCTGTTTTTTCAACTCTAAAATATTTCTGTAATTAAAGCCTGTCTGCTTAAACTACTTTACAATTATTTTCTAGTAAGAGTACTCAGTTACTTGTTGTCTAAAAGTACGTAAAATTGCTCTTCTTCCCCTACTGAAGAAGAAACATTATAAGAACTAACAGTTTTACAACTTGTATTTCTGTGCGTGTTTCATATTGTAAGGTACAAGTTTGATATTTTTCTACACATGGGGTTTTAAATATGAAGCAGATATAAAAATATAGTAAATAGATCAAATTATTTAAAGCAACATGTTTTAACTTTCAAATAAAACTTAAACAGAATCAGTAGCGTTCAATCAGTTCTAAGTTATTAATACTAAGTTACTCAGTCACTCCATTAAGATTCAACAAAATGGTTTTGTTAATCAGTGGTACCAAAAATTAAATTTTGGTTTTAACTTTAGTCCTTGTTAGCTCTCCTGGAATTTTTCTGAAATTTCATGAAAAGAATAAAAGAATGGTTTCAGAAATATGTGTTTATAAACATTTGTTTATTTACTGATAAGTTTGAAATTATAAGCATTTATCAAATTGTATAAAACACATGAAAACAGATAGCTTATATATAGTACCCTTACTATGGTTGCAGAAAAATAAAAATAAAAATAATTGGTCCCATTTTAAATTCATGACCACAAGTCACAAATGGATTCGTAATTCTGTCATTCATAAGCTCATTGACTTTCTTATTCTCTTATTCTCTAGATGACTATTTCACAAGTTCTCCTCTCTTTTCAATCCTATATTAATTTTCATTTGCTGTATAACAAATTACCACAAACTTAGTGGCTTAAGCAACACACATTTATTTTCTTATAATTTCTGTAGGTCAAGAGCCCATGCATGACTTAAGCCAGGCAGGCTGAGCCCTTTACTTGTGACCTCACAGGGCTGCAATCAGTGTTGGCTGGGCTGCATTCTCACCTATAGGTCTGACTAATATGCTTCCCTGTTCATCCAGGTTGTTGGCAGCATTCAATTTTTGTGAGGGGTTTTTTTTTTTTTTTAACCTGTTTGACTGAGGGCCACAACTTATAACTGGCTATTGGCTACAGGCAACTTTCAGATTCTAGAGGCCACCCACAGTTGCCTACCACATGACCCTCTCCACAGGGCCTTCAAAACTTGGCTGTTTGCTTCTTGCAAGGCCAGTAGGAGAATCTCTCTACATTGTGTGCCAGCAAAAATGGAGTCTTACATATTGAACCAAATCACAGGAGTAACGTTCTCACCACCTCTACCCTACAACATAATTTAATCATGCTAATGACATTGCATCACTTTTGCCATATTCTTGTAGTGAGAAGTAAGTCATGTGTCCCACTCACACTCAAGGGGAGAAGATTGTACAGGTTGTAACACCAGTGGGTAGGGATCATGGAAGTTTTCAAAGAATTGTCCCTACCACAACCCCCACAATGTTTCTTGCTTCTTATTCTCTCCCAGCTAATGACCTTACTTCCTTTCGTACTTCACTGAGAAAATTGAAGCAATCAAAAGTGAAGTTCCACAAACTCATACCAACAAATACTTAATGAAGCATCATTTATACCCACAGTCTACCTTCTCATCAATTACTATAGGTAAATTTTCCCTGCTCTTGTCTAAAACCATTCATTTCAGTTGTCCATTAAACCTCATTCTTCCTTTACTCAAGAACATTCCTGCAGCAATTCTACGTTCTCTCTCTTCTTTTTCTGTCAAGTTTTTGCTCTCTACAGAATCATTCCCATCAGTGTGCAACTGTTTTTTCTCTCATCTTAGAAAACCAAACAAAACTTTCTTAATGTCACTTCCCCCACCAGCTAATGCCCTATTTCTTCTACTCCTTTGTAGTAAAACTTACAAAAGTATTATCTCTACTCTCTATTTCCCAGTGTCTGTATTCCCATTCTTAAATCCACTTCAGTCACATTTTTGCCTCCGCCATTCCACCAAAACTCTTTGCCAAGGATATCAGTGATGAGCACTTTGCTAATTCCAGTAGTCTGTTCTTAGTCTACATATTACTTTATCTACTAACAATATTTGTTAAAATTTATCACTTCCACCTCCTTGGTATACTTTGTTTACTTGGCTTCCAGGATACTACACATGTTTGGTTTTCCTCCTGCATGGTTCAATTTTGCTTCTTCTCAGAATCCTTTGCTAGTTTATTCCCTTATTCCTATCTACTTAATGATGAAGTGATCCAGGTCTCAATACTTGGGAATTCTTCTGAGTCTTCTTTCTCCATTACCTTGGCTTTTATATGCTGACATCTGTAAAATTTATGTCTCCATTGTGGGACAAATGTACTGTTATCTTAGTCCATTTTAGTCCATTTTGTGCTGCTGTAACAGAATACCTGTGATGGTAATTTATAAAGAACAGAACATTTTTTCTCATAGCTCTGAAGGCTGGGAAGTCCAAGATCAAGGCACTGGCATCTGATGAGGGCTTTCTTGCTGTGTCTTGAAATCGCAGAAGACAGAAGTACAAAAAGGGGATGAACACTGTGTTCCTACATGGCAGAAGAGGAGAAGAGAGAAAACTCACTCCTGAAAGCTCATTTTGTAGTGTTATTAATCAAGTCCTCATGACTTAAACACCTCCCAAAAGGTCCCACCTCCCAAAACTGTTGCATTGAGGATTAAGTTTCCAACACATGAATTTTGGAATGGACAAAAACATTTAAACCATAGCAACCATGAACTAAAGAAGCTTAATGTTTATTATTCCTCACATGTGCAGACTTATTACCTAATTTTATGTTCATAATTTTAAATTTTGTTTTCCCAAAGATGCCCTCTAAAATTGTATATGCTTCAGGCCCCACATAACTTGTGTTCACCTTTATCTCTGGTCCAGTTCTCACAGTGAAACTCCAGACTATGTCCAGTTCCCCACTCAGGCTTTCCACTTACATACCTAATTGATATCTTACATGCAGTAAGTCCAAAAACTACCCCTAACCTGTTCCTTTTAAAATAACTCAGTTTTTTATTTCTTTGCTGCCACCTGAAATAGTTTACCATTTCGCTGAGTAAAAGCCAACATCTCCAAAATGGCCTTATTTAACTTATAAGAAAAGGCCTTTGCCACATTATCTCTTTATTTCCTGCCACTCGCCTTCTCACTCATGTTGGCCCAACCACATTGACATTTGTTGCCCCTTGCAGACATCAGGCATACCCTAACCTCAGTATTTTTCTCTTGCTTTTCTCTGCATGAAATTCTCTTATCATAGAGATCTGCTTGGCTAACATCTTCATAACTTTCTAGTCTGTTCAAAATTCACCTTCTCCATAGGACTTACCTGACCTCCTTATATGGCAACCTGGCCTCCCCCTTCCCCCCGTACTCCTGATTCCCTTTATCTTGCTGTTTTTTAGGCTTTTTTCCATTTTCTCATGAATACTGTATACTTGGCTTATTATCATGTGTATTGTGTATTGTGTTTCTTAGAATTGCATGAGGATAGGGTTTTTTTCCGTTTTATTCTCTGATGTATGTGAAGCACTAGCCTGGAACATAATAGGTCCTCAGTAAATATTTGTTGAATGACTAGCGTTAGTTGAAAGAATAGGCTTACAAGTCTATATGTTCTAAAATTCTTTTTTTTTTTTTACAATATTTGCAATGAAATTTTGCATAGAACTCTCTCTAAAAATATAAACCAACTAGAAAAGAATACTTTTAGTTGAATGAAGAGATTAAGCTAAAAGAACATAGCCTTCTTAGCTTGACGTCTATTTTATGCCTTACAGTATTCAGAGCACAATTTGAAAACCAGCTGGGCACTTGTCTCAAATACGAATATTATCATAATTCTCCAACAAAATATAAAAATTAGGGCCGGGTGCAGTGGCTCACGCCTGTAATCCCAGCACTTTGGGAGGCCGAGGCGAGTGGATCACTTGAAGTCAGGAGTTCAAGACCAGCCTGGCTAATGTGGTGAAACCTTCTACTAAAAATACAAAAATTAGCTGGGTGTGGTGGTGCATGCCTGTAATCCCAGCTGCTCAGGAGGCTGAGGCAGGAGAATTGCTTGAACCCAGGAGGCGGAGGTTCCAGTGAGCTGAGATCACGCCATTGCACTCCAGCCTGGGCAACAGAGCAAGACTCCATCTCAAAAAAAGAGAAAAATTAATTTGTATTCTTTCAGTGTATGTGTGATTAGTGTATTGTGTTTGTGTGATATCAAGATAATGTTCAGCAGAAATATATAAGAAGGTCCTAGAAATATCATGACATCCATTTTTTAATGAACTTATTTATTTTGTTATGTATATTAGATTTTATGTGCATTGCTTATCATTAGGATGAGAGTTACAAAATTGCTGATATTTGATTATAATTTCCTGTGGCTCAACCTAGTATGTATCATATACATATCAAAATTGCAAACATTCTTGGGAATAAATTGAACCAAAAACACTGAATTCATATTAAGTAATATACAATTTTTATATAAAGGCATGAAACACTCCCTTAATAAATGGATAGACTTACTATAATTTTTGTGGGGAAGATTTAATATAGGAATATCCTTTTTAAATTAAAATATAAATATATTACAATTTTCATCATGTTCCCATTTTTCTGATATCATTTGAGAGAGAAAATGATTTTAATATTCATATAGAAACAAATCCCTGATAATTACCACCAGTCAACTCATAAAAGAAATATCAAGAAACTAGTAATATTGAGGTCACCAGCATTAAAATTTACTATAAATGTGTCACAATAAAAGTGGCATACAAATAGATGCAATTGATAAATGAAGTAAATAGATATTTCTGAAATAGATCCAAGTAAAGTCATGCATCACGGATATGTTCTGAGAAAAGTATCCTAAGCGATATTGTTGTGTGAACATCATAAGAGTGTATTTACATGAACCTAGATGGTATAGCCCATTACAATACACAGCTTGTTGCTCCTAAGCTACAAACCTATACAGCATGTTACTATACTGAATACTGCAGGCAATTGTAACAGTGATATTTGTATATCTAAAGATATCTAAACAGAAAAGGTAATGCTTTGGCTACTACATCACTAGGCAGTGGGAACTTTGCAGCTCCATTATAATCTCATGGGACTGCCATATATGTGGCCTGTCATTGGTGAGAACGTCACAATGCAGCACATGACTATATATGGGAACTTAATGTATGCTAAAGAAAAACAGTGTGATCTAGGGATTTGGAGAACTGTGCTCTTGAGCCATAATACCTGGCTTCCAATCAGATCTTTGTTACATCCGAATTTTATAATGTGTGAGGCCACATTTTTTTATTTTGCCATGCGTGTTTTCTCATTGTAAAATGTGACTACCTACCTCGCAGAGTTGTCATGACTTTTAAATGAATGAATACATGAGAAATATTTAGAACACTGCCTGGTCCAAAGTAATATATAAGTGTAATTTTAATTCATTATTAAAAAGGATGTTTTATTGTATAAATGGTGCTGGTATATTGACTGTCCACCTGAAAGAAAATAAATTTCTACCTCAGACCATATGCAGAAATAAATCTCAATGCATTCAAGATTGAAACTGCAAGCCTATTTGAAATTATGGTGTACGAAATCAAGGATGACTTAAGCAAGGGGGAAATCCAAAACATAAAAAGTTACCAGATTTGAGTATATAAACAGTTATTATTTTTGGTATGGCAGAATATGCCATTAATAAGCAAAAGAAAACAGTACATTTGGAAAAAATATGTTGAACACATGACAGTTAATTCGTATCTCGGCTATACAAAGAACTCCTAGGTTCATATGAAAACCCAATATAAAAATGAAAAGACAATTTATGGAGGAGGGAATGGAAATGTCCAATACAGATATAAAAACATGTTTAACTCACCAGTCATCAGGGAAATTGGAATCAACATCACATATTTGCACTACTTTATATCGGATAGACAAAACTTCATGTTTGTGTATAATACACATATCAGAAATTCAAGATGTGTGTGCGTTTATAAATCTAAAGTGCTGGCAAAGATACAAGAAATAAACATGCTCATACAATGTTGATATAAGAAATGCTACATTCCAGCTTTTGAGATCTATCCTGTAAAACTTACTGCACCAATACTTAGAAACAAATAAAAGAACGTATGTGTGGCAAAAGTTGGAAAGCAATTTCACCCTTAATCACAGGAGAGTGATTAAATAAATTCTGATATTGCAGAATAATATGTGGTGAAGCTATTTAAAATGCTGAGTTAGATCTGCAGAAACTAGCCTAGAATAGTGTCATACAATATGAAGAAAATTAAGTTGCTAAGAAACATTTGGCCCTATCTTTAATAGTCAAAAAACTTTGTTCATGTATTATTAGAGTGATGACAAGGAATATGAAAATCACCACATTTCCCTTCTTATATCTCTACTTTGTTTTTAAAATGTAACAGAGGATACAAAAGAGAATGGAAAAAAAATCCTTATTTCAGTTGTGGTATATGCAATGTTTTAAGGGAGAGAAAGCAGTAATTTCCCAAGTGGAAAATTGGTTGTCTTTGACATTACATGTGCATTTAAGCTACTTGGCATCTTGATTTCCTACTCTCTTGATGCCTTATTGAGGTCAAGAAAACTCACTGGGGAAAGGCTTCAGGCCTAGAGGACGCACTTACTGACTGGCAAAGGGAGTGGCAATTGCTTCATATTTTAAAGTTATGCCAAATTAAATGATTATGTAACATATGTAATATTTTTATTTATCCTTTAGAGTTAAAACATGAAAAATACTCAACTCTAGCTTTATATCAAAATTACCTATGTAGATTCTTAATTAATAGACCTATTATGAGATTTTGCATCTATATTTGAACAGTCAGATAAAATATTTCATGACGCCTCTTGAAATGTTTGGGAAACACTATCACAGGATAAGAGCACATTAGTTTACAATAAATTGATAATTGTGTACTATATGACACTGTCTCTTTTTTTTCAAGTGTTAATTCATCAAGACTTTACCATGAAACAACATACATACTTTGTGATTTGAAAAATACTAAATTTGTACAAAAGTTGAAGGGTAGGTATTAGTTTCAGCATTGAGAATAGTTGGTGTTTACTAATTAATACAACTTAAATCTATGAAGGGTTACACAAAGGATGATTATCCTTTTAGATATAATTAGTGAATGTGAAGGCCTGGGACATTATTGTATACTACTGTAGACTTTATAAACACTATACACTTAGGGCACACTGAATTTACAAAAAAAAATCTTTTTGTCAATAATAAGTTAACCTTAGCTTAATACTTTTGGCTATTACTAAATACAGTTAGAGGTTCTCTTAGAGATTTTTATATGCAGATTACATTAGGAGTTCTGTGGGGTGTTTTTGTTTTTGTTTTTGTTTTTTGAGACGGAGTTTCACTCTTGTTGCCCAGGATGGAGTGCAATGGCGCGATCTCGGCTCACCTCAACCTCCCGCTCCTAGGTTCAAGAGAATCTCCTGCCTCAGCCTCCCGAGTAGCTGGGATGACAGGCATGAGCCATCATGCCTGGCTCTTTTTTTTTTTTTTTTTTTTTCCAGTAAAGTTGGGGTTTCTCCATGTTGGTCAGGCTGGTCTTGAACTCCCGACCTCAGGCAATCTGCCTGCCTCAGCCTCCCAAAGTGCTCAGATTACAGGCATGAGCCACCAAGCCCAGCCTACGTTAGGAGTTTTTAAGGTCGTTTAGCAATATTCTTGCCAAAAATTATGGATATGATTAAATAAGTGCTTCCTACCCATACTCATTCCATTGCAGACTTCTTAGTTTGCCAGTGTGCTGTAGTGTAGATAGTCTATTATCCACATCAGTGACGGGAATCGGATCTCCCTTAGGGCAAGTTAACAATACCACTGAAAGCAGCACACCAGTAATGTTTTCAGGTTAGTATTATAACACAATATTTGGTAAATATCAGGTTATGTGACCTCCCAAAATCCCTTTTAAATGTGTAATTTTATATGAAGATGTTTTTAAGTTTATGAAACGCCTAAGACTTTAAGATTGAAGAAATTGGTACACATCAGGGGAAAGAAAGAGTTAATGAAATAGTCGCTCTGTAACATTCCTTTTTCTACATCCCATATATGGCTCAGGCATTGGTAAAATGCATAGAATGCTGTGTCTAGTATTGGCTCATACTAGGTAGATTTGTAAGATTCTCTGGACCACTTAGTAGGCAGAGGTGGTTTCTCTGTTTCATCAAAGTTTTCCCTGCAGCCATAGCTGCAGTAATTCTTGCACACAACATGTTCTCAAGACAGAACATTATGCATGCCTTTATATAACCAAACCACTTAATATCTCCTTATTCCACAATGTGTAGTTATCTTCTTGCTTTGTGTGTGTGTGTATACAGTTCAATAGAATTTTTCATTTTTCAAGCAAAGCCATATAAAATTGAAAATATCTAAAGTAGTAAAATTGGATAGTTATCAAGTTTATTTTAAACATTTTATTTTTTTAAAGAATGCTTAGATACATGAATGTCTTCACAGTATTCTCTGAGATAAAAGTAGTTTTGTAAAACTGGGGAGTTTGATACCCTCTTGCTTTGGAATAAAAAAAGTGTTTTTCCTTGTTTTGACCTCAGAAATTTATAATTGGCCTTTTGGGTTATTAGTTTTTCTAATTTTTTATCATTGAATTTTTCCGGAGACAATAAATTGATCATTTTTGTTTATTCTGAACCTAATGCTGTATAATTCATTTTATTGGTGTTTGGTTTAGCTCATATTTCTTATTCAGTTACTCTTTAAAAATATTTTTGAAAAAGAAAATGTTCCTTTTTATTACCTGGCTTCAAATTGCTTTCAGCTGAGTAACAGAATTTTAAAAATTAGTATATTTTTATGTATGATTTATTAAATATTATAAATGAACTATTTCACTCATATATATGAAAAGAATATAGTTTTGTGACTAATAGTACACTTTGTTAAATTCCAGATGTGTTTCAGTAAACTTTTAAAGGTTAATATTTATATGGTTATTAATGTCAAGTATTAATGAAATACTAATGTATAACATTTTCATTTTCTTAATGACAGTCATTTGGGATAGTAAATAATCAACCTCCCATTACTAGTAAGATACTGAAATATCTTTATTTTATTTTTTAAAATGGACGTAGCTGGAGGCCAAATTAATGCAGAAACAGAAAGCCAAATACTACTTGTTCTCCCTTATGAGAGGGAACTTATTTTTTAAAATAAGTATTGCCTTTAGGAAAACTGTTGGTGAAATTAAAATAATAAGAAATATATAATTCACCTAATCAGCAAATATAAAATACCTATAAGCAACTATAATTTAATAAATCATTTCAAAAATATGGCACATCAGACTTTTCAACTAATAATATTTAATTTTAATGGTAAAAATGACAATCAAAAATGTATAAAGATACAATAAAAATCCAAATTGTGAAAGTTTTCCTTATAACTTAATTCCCTAGTTACATAAGTTTAAATGGAGATGGATTTTCAAACATAGGTGAGAAATTTACTTCCAATGTTATCTTATTTAGTTTGGTTATGTCATAGAGTATTAATCCATAAACAACTCAAGATTTTAAAAAAGTTCTTTATTCCTAGATTAACTTTATTTTCTTACATAAAGTGTTTTTTATAAATGGGCATTCAGGTTAAATGCATGATTTTTATTTAAAGCTATGATTTTGAATTTTCCTACTTAAAAATTTTAAAATATTTTCTAGATGTTCTTTTCTGTCATTTATCAACTCACTATTTACAGTCATGCGTATTTTACAGTCATTTGCTTAATGATGGGAATATATTCAGAAAAATGCAGCATTAGGTGTTTTTGTCATTGTGCATACATCATGGAGTGTACTTACACAAACCTGGTAGGTATAGCCTAATACACACCTAGGCCCTTTGTGTAACCTATTGCTTCTAAGTTACAAATCTGTACAGCATGTTACCTTACTAAATACTGTAGGCAGTTGTAACACAATGTTAACTATTTGTATATCTAAACATATCAAAATGAAAAGGTACATTAAAAATATTAAAAATACAGAATAAAAGATAAAAAATGATACTCCTGTATATATAATACACGTATAACATGTAATATAATATAATATACTCCTGTATAGGGAACTAACCATGAATAGAATTCACAGGGCTAGAAATTGCTCTGGGTGAGTCAGTGATTCAGTAGTGAGTGAATGCGAAGGTCTGGGACATTACTGTCCACTACTGTAGACTTTATCAACACTGTACACTTAGGGCACACTAATTGTATAAAAATAAACTTTCTTTAATAATTAATCTTAGGTTAGTATAACTTTTTGCTTCATTTATTAATGTTTTTACTTTTTGGCTCTTTTGATTTTTAAACACTTAGCTTAAAACACTAATATGTTGTCCAAAAATATGTTCTTTTTCCTTATTCTGTACACTGTTTTCTTAATTTTGTTTCTTTTCAGCATTTATTTTAGATTCGGGGATATGTGTAGAGGTTTTTTGCATGGGTAATTTGCATGTCGTTGAGGTTTGGTGTATGAATGATCCCAGATAGTGAGCATAGTGCCTGATAGGTAGTTTTTCAACCCATTCCCCCTCCCAACCTCTCCCCTCTGGGAGTCCCAGTGTCTATTGTTGCCATCTTTATGTCCATGTTTACTCAATGTTTAGTTCCCTCTCATAAGGGAGAACAAGCAGTATTTGGCTTTCTGTTTCTGCATTAATTTAGCCTCCAGCTACATCCATGTTGCTGTAATGGACATAATTTTCTTCCTTTTTACAACTGTATAGTATTCCATAGTGTATATATACCACATTTTACTTATCCAGTCCACCATTGATGGGCATATAGGTTGATCCCATGTCTTTGCTATTTTGAAGTGTTGTGATGAACATACTAGTACATGTGTCTTTTTTGTAAAGTGATTTATTTTCCTTTGTGTATATACCCAGTGGCAAGATTGCTGGGTCAAATAGTAGTTCTGTTTTAAGTTCTTTGAGAAATCTCCACACTGCTTTCCACAGTGGCTGAACTAATTTACATTCCCACCAGTAATATATAAATGTTCCCTTTTCTCTGCAACCTCTCCAATATCTGTTATTTTCTGGCTTTTTAATAACCATTCTGACTGGTGTCAGATGATACCTCATTGTGGATTTGATTTACATTTCTCTAACGATTAGTGATGTTGAATGTTTTTTCATATATATGTTGGCCACATGTATGTCTTCTTTTGAGGCATGTCTGTTCATGTCCTTTGCCCATTTTTAATGGGGTTGTTTGTTGCTTTTTTCTATTTAGTTTCTTTTCATTTTGTTTTACTTTTAAAACTTTTTAATTAAAAACTAAGACACACATTAGCCTACTCCTACACAGGGATGGTATCATCAGTGCCACTGTCTTCCCTGTCCACATCTTGTCCTACTGAAAGATCTTTGGGGGCAGTAATACACATGGAGCTATCCTGTCCTGTGATGACAATGTGTTCTTCTGGATTACTTCCTGAAGGACCTGCCTGAGGCTGTGTTACAGTTAACTTTTCTTTTTTAATAAGTAAATGGAATACAGTCTAAAATAATGATAAGAAGTATAGTGTAGTAAATATATAAGCCAGTAACAGTCATTTAGCATCATTATCAGGTTTTATGTACTGTACACAATTGTATGTGCAATACTTTGTGTACAACTAGCAGAGCAGTAGGTTTGTTTACACCAGCATCACCACAAACATATGAGTAATGCCTTTTGATAGGACATTAACAAGGGTTACAATTTTGCTAGGTGACAGAAATTTTTCAGCTCCATTATAATCCTATAAGATCACCATTGTATACATGGTCTGTCGTTGAACCAAACTTTGTTATTTGGTGCATGACTGTATATACATTTAAACATTTTGTTATTTTTATTATACCACTGGACTGTAAAACCTATGATAGCAGAGATCTTATACTTCTTATTTACCCCTACGTCCCCAATATTTGGAATTATACCTGGCACATAGTAGCCACTCAATAAATAATTGTGCAATAAATTCCAGAAATGTGCCAAAATTATTTTTTAATTGTTCTACTTTTGGAGGATTCATTTATTCTGCAGCCTAATTTTGGACAATTGTTCCATTTCCTTTTGTTACACTGCTTTTGAAAAATAAGACAGTGTATATGGTAAGAGAAAAAAGCTCATCTAAAATGCAATCTCTATTGCTCCCTTTCTGTTTTACCTGAATATAATTATATACTTTTACATTAACCCAAACTTCATATATATATGTGTGTGTGTGTGTGTGTGTGTGTATATATATTTGTGTGTGTGTGTATATATATTTGTGTGTGTATGTGTATATATATATACGTTCAACTTTGCATTGCTATTTTCTACGTCATTTTATAATTTCATATAGTGTAGTGCCCGCATACTGTCCTTTGTATATGACATTCAGTGTTTTGACTTATAAACAATAATCTTAAAACACTAATACATTATGCAGTGTACTAGTGTTCATTGTACAGTGTACTAATACATTGTACAATGTCCTCTGTTTTGGAAATTTCCCCAGAAGAATTGCAGAAGGACAGAAACAAAGTGAAAGATGATACCCATTTCATAATTTGATGAATACTACAATATGATTTGCAAAAGACAATATATACTCACACCAACGTTTTAAAAAAGAAAAAGATAATAGTTTACCCCCTCCCTGATTTATATTTGGTTTATTTTTTACTTGATGATCAATTTTGCTGCTCTACCTTGAATATCTTTGATCATTTTAGAAATTAAATATTTTCATACTTAATTATTTAATTTTCATTATTTAACAATTTGCTTCACTTTTACTTCCCCCTAAATAATTTCATCTATTCCTATGACTTTAAATACAATTTATATGTTAACTCTCACGTTTCCCCTGGCCTCCAGACCCATAGTCAACCACTTATTTGGCATCTTCACTTGGATGACTGATAGGCATTTTAAATGGATAACTTGGATAAAATAGAAATTCTTCCATCCTCATCTTTCACCCCTTTTCCACCATCTACTTCGATGAACACAGCCCTATTTTCATTTTCATAGCTATTTTTTACTTTTTAATTTTAATGTTTAATTTACAACATTAAATTGAAAACATTAGCTTTCATTTCAAATATTCAAATATGTTGAATACATTTTTTGCTAATCAAAATTAAGAACTCTGAACATATGTCTTATTATATGTGCCCTGAAAGAGCTAGGCTAAAAAGAGGTGATTTTAAATAATAATGATTTCAAAGAGCTTTTTGTTAACTTGACACATGGATGATGAAGGCTTGTAAGCCTTTCATCAATATAACCTCAATTTAGTAAAATCTGGTTTAGTAAGCATTAAGAAGACAATACCCCAAATTATTTTCATTTTTAAATAATGGGCTTTCCTGCAATAGTTTATTATTATATGACCTTCATAGTTTTTTCATAGTTATTTAACTTCTAGTAGTTTTCTTTTTTGAAGTAATTATGTCTAGAGTGCTCATCATCTCAACATAACAGGAATAGTTTGAAGTGCTTCTCTTCTGTTCCTCCTTCACCTAGAAAGCATAGATTTTTTTTTCTATTTTTCTTATTCCTAAGTTATATCCCTCCCTGGGATATAGTGTTGTATATCTTTAAGTTTTGAATAATGTTTCGGGAGCAAAGTGAAATAATGTGTTAAATGGAAAAATAAGTAAGTTAAATTTTGTCTTTAGAAAATTGTCTGGATAATTCAGTGGGGAGTTGAAGGAGGGGTTCATTGAAGAATTTTGAACAGAATTTTCTCATAATGCTAAAATAAAGACTCCTTATCCTCAGTGTCACTAAGTTGCCTGATTTTATAGATGATGAAACTAAAGTGATTTGAGAAAGGTCACATAGCAGAGCCAGGGTGAGACCACGTATCTATTAATGGCCAATTCTATATTTTTATTATAGTACACTATGCTTTAGATAGGATAAAGTAATAAGACTGAAGAACAGCACATAATAGGACATATGGATCTAGGGAGCAGGAGAAGTCACAGATAGCTCCTAGGTTTAAAATCTGAGTGGGCAATGGGTGAAAGGTAAAAATACATGAGACAAGGTGGCATAGGTATTTTATGAGAGATACTAGACAATGCTATGAAAACTGTTCTGCCTTGGATTTGGTTATCAAAAGTAGATTAAACAAACTAGTGGAGAGTTGGAAGAACTGCTTTTTAAATTCTTTTTGGATACTTCTATTCATGTAAATCTGTTGTACATATTTTATCAAATCATTCATTCACACAGGCAGCTATTTATTTATTTGAAGTCTGTAATCAAAAGAAAGGATACCATTTTTCAATTTGCTTTGTTCAACAATTCAATGTAGATTCCCCAAAATGGCACATGTCTCTCCATTGGATGCTGCTAAGTGGAGCCTCAGTATCCTAAATTGTAATACATTGGGAAAATAAAAGGCATTTATCTGGTTAGATTATATAGTGTATATCATGGTAAAAAGTAAATTAATCTACGTGTCTTTCCTTACCAGAACTATGATATCTTGACTATTAATTTTAAGAGATAAAATGAAATGTCAGTATTTTGATAGGCAAATGATGCATGATATAACAAGAATGTAAAAATATTTTCAAAGATACTTTTTGGTCAGTTACAAATTATAGAAGCCCTCAAAATTATAGAAATTATCATAATTCAATTCAAATTTCTTTAAGCAAAAAAAGGAGTTGTATTTCCTCTGTGCTGGCTTTAGACAGGGTTAGATTCAGATGCCAAAAAATGCAGTCTCATTTTTATCTGAGTTAACTTCATTTGCAGTCAGGTTCTTCCTCTTCTCATAATAGTGGTAAGATAGCCACTAGCAATGCCAGGCTGGTGTTCTACTAGATTAGGAACACAAATATCTCTTTACCGACAAGTTTACCAAATTCTCACGCTCTTGTTTGGCCATCCTGTGTCATGTGCTCAAACCCAAACCAGTAAAGGTTATGGGTGTGAGTATAGCAATAGGTCAGACCTGGGTCATGTTTTTACTTCTAAAGCAAGCTTGTGCAACCTGTGCCCCAGGATGGCTTCGAATGTGGGGGCCCAACACAAATTCGTAAACTTTCTTAAAACTTTTCTGTTTTTTTATTTGCATTTTTTAAAGTTCTTCAGCTATCATTAGTGTTAGTGTATTTTATGTGTGGCTTGAGACAATTCTTCCAGTGTGGCCCAGGGAAGTCAAAAAATTGGACACCCCTATTCTAGAGATATTGAAAGATTGTCAGCCTTATCTGAGGCACGTACACTAAGAATGAGAAAGGGTGTTTTCCAGAGGAAAACAGGGGCTCTGTTGCTAGAAGAAGAATGATTGGATACCAGCTGAATGACTGAGTAAAATAACAGGTATCCACTGTTGATAGGAATTGCTTTATAAATGTAATGTCATATATGTGTAGTAAATATGGCAGCCCTAAATAAAATAATTCATACTATTAATTGGGGGCTCTCAAATTATAATGGAACTTGTTTTGCATTCACTTCAATATATGGTTTTATTAAATAGTTTATGATTTTTCTGCCATGATAATGAAGAAATATGATTCCTATAGATAGTCTCATTCCTTTATAGCCATAAAACCATCATGAGTTGGAGTTCTTATTTGTTGAAAGAGTAAATATATCTTGATGTCTATTTTTAATTAGAAACATATCAATATTAAAATCAATTTATGTGGTAGTTTTAAAACTCGTAGGATTCTTATAGAAGTTCTTTTGTGATTGCAAATAGAGAAATTGTAAATTTATTACTTTTTTCTGAATAACAGCTGATGTTAGCATAATTAATATAATTATATTGTTAATCTTATCTCCTTTTTTGATAAATAAGTTGTGAGTCTAGAATAAGGAAGATTTAAGTAAATATTCTTTTAATTTAAAAGTAGTAGTATTAAGCTGGGTACAGTGGCTCACACCTATAATCCCAGCTACTCAGGAGTCTGAACCAGGTGGGTCGCTTCAGCCCAGGAGTTCGAGGCTGCAGTGAGCCATGGTTGTGTCACTGTACTCCAGCCTGGGTGGCAAAGGGAGACCCCCCTCTAAAAATAAATAAATAAATAGATAGATAAATAAATAGATAGATAAATAAATAAAATTATTGAAGCAGTTCATCACAGCTAAAATGGGTTTAGATTTGAAACAGGAACTGTCCAACACCGAAATAACAGTGACCAAATTTATGGAAATACTTGCTTGTGAAAAAAGAGTGTAAAGGCCATTAGGGAAATATCTTCATCTCTCAAGGATTTTCCTACCTATTCTTTCTTTTTCCAGTTTACTTTGTGTCTCCTTTATAGCCTTATATACTTCTGTGCAGCACCCTTAAGACTCCTGCACTGATACACACTCATTTTCTACAACTATCTATAAGCTCCTTAAAGGCAGGAACAATGTCATATATATCCTTTATCTCCAGCTTTCAACACGGGGCTTGGGCCATTCAGTAAGCATTTATAAATGATTAGGTAGATGCTAGCAAATCTAATCATAACTCTGAAGGGAAATCCGATTTGTAACTGTCAAGAACATATCTGATTTAGTTTTATACATGTTATACCAAATAATTTGTATGCCGTTGAAGATCAGTTCTCTTCTCCCAATTCTTTACAAATAAGAGTATGTGTATTTTTGTCAGCCAGAGCATTAGTAGACTTCACCAGTGAAAATGAATCCATGTATACAGTTAGAATTTGCTATTTGTCATTTCAGTTGGAATTTAAATACTATCAATATACAGACATTTGCTTTGGTAAATGCCTTTATCTAAGAAGTAAGAGAAAATAATCTATCTTATGTAATTCTCTTTGCTTCTCTTCTGTTTTTTCCCACCAGTATTCAGTTGTCCACCATCTCAAAGCTTCCATGTTTTTCTGTCTCCTTTTCCTTAACTCTGGCCCAAAACTTAAAATGTAAATATAACATTTCTGTCCCTGTAATATTATTTAACTGAATTTCAGGTTTTTGTCTCAACTTCTTTTCAGAGAGTCTGTTTCCTCTCTCTGTCCATATTAGATTAATACTGTGTGCAAATAGGTATGGATATATTTTTTAATTTTTCAGAGAAAAAAGACAGTGTAAGGCAAAGAGGATTCTCTTGTTCTTTTGTCAGAAATAGAAATTGGGTGATAAATGCCTTGTGTAAGCTATTAAGTATTTACTTTTATTAAATTTTGAAAACTTTTTGTATTTATGTTTCCATTAATTTTCTAAATTTGGTAGTCTTATACAGAATAGCCTATTGTCTAAAGTTAGAAAATGCTATATATTATAATTACTAAGATGCAAACGTTAAGTCTGCTCTTAAGTCATAACACATCTTTAGTTTTTTAATCTTGTCAACGCAATTTGGGGCCACATCCATATTTAATTAAACATTGATTGTGGTTGACATATTTGTTATTTAAGATTCTTTGAAATGATTAAACACTAAAATTCAGAAGATAAGTATTAACTACATAAAAGCACCTTTAATATAAAGATAGACATTGTCATATAATTCTTCAATTTTCAAAAATATGGATATTTTTGGAAGATGTTTACTGTCATTAAAAGTTAACACTATTTCAAATTATATATTAGTTCAAAGTTTTTGAGTATTGGCTGGGTGTGGTTGTAATCCCAGCATTTTGGGTGGCCAAGGCAGGTGGATCACCTGAGGTCAGGAGTTCGAGACCAGCCTGGCCAACATATGGTGAAACCCTGTCTCTACTAAAAGAATACAAAAATTATCTGGGCATGGTGGCACATGCCTTGTAGTCCCAGCTACTTGGGAAACTGAGGCAGGAGAATTGCTTGAACCCGGGAGGCGGAGGTTGCAGTGAGCCGAGATCGCGCCACTGCACTCCAGCCTGGGCAACAGAGCAAGACTCCGTCTCTCAAAAATAAATAAATGAAATAAATAAATAAAAATAAAATTTTAAGTATTGAAAAGAAGGAAAAATAAAGGGTTTTTTTAATTGTTAAAAAAGACAAGCTAATGTTCAATAATGTAAATGCAATGCCCACATGCGCAAGTTGTTTTAGATAATAGTTTTAGAGTTAAAAAGAAAAAAAGCTATGAAAAAAAATATATAATGTGAGACTGATGTGCCATGTAGTAGAAATTAATATGTTCACACATTTCATAGAGTGAATGTTATAAAATTATTAATAAAATTTCATTACCTTTTATTATCAGCCTATAATTAACCTTTTCTGTACTGTTCTTGTGGTTATCATGCAGGAAACCATTACATTGAACAAAACAAAAATGATTACTTATAACTTAAAATAACATAGGAGTAGCTCTTTTGAAAATCTTGGCTGATTAATACATTTTTCTTCATTAAAAATATGTTAAAGCACTGCAGTTTGCCAGTACGTGGTGTTTTCATTAATGTTACAAAAAGGTTATCATTTTGAAAAGAATTGCTTATTCATAAAAATACAATCATATTTAACATTCAGATACTTAAATCCTTAAAAGTGCATTTTCTCAGTATTTCATGTGTATGGGATAAAAATAAAGATGATTGTAATTCATCTTTATAATTGGTATAGTATATCATCGTAGTTTAACTTTCTAATTGTAACACATTAACTTTTCAGACAAATAATTTTCTACAAAAAGAAGTCTGTGAGCAAAATTAACAAATGTTATAAAAACACTTCTTGGTCTATTTCTTGAAACTGAATCCACTTAATCAGGGAATATGAAGTTTATGTTTAACATTCCCAAGAAAACTTAGACTATTTCTCAAACATTTTAAGTTCTTGAAAACTTATTTTCCATAAAATGAAATGATTATATTAATAAATTGTAAGGAAACAAAATTAAATTTCTTTTATTACCGTAAATTGTGTGCATGGAAATGAAATGAGGTTTGTGTGTGTGTGTGTGTGTGTGTATTATATGTGTAAATATATTTATGAGGTGACTTGGTTTAGAATTTGCATTTATACTTTCTCTGCTTGCTACCTTCCAGAACAAAATTGCCTAAAATGCATGGCTGTATTTCTTTAAAATATTCTTATTCAAATTTGTGTTTTAAAGATAGTATTAGAGATGCTTGCTAAAAATTAGCTAATGAAATCCCTCATAGAATACCTCAAACAACTAAATGTCCTGTTCAAACTTTAGCACATTTTTTTAGCCTGCCCATTTTAATGTCTGGAACAAGGAAAGCAATTACTTCAGTGCTTTGTCAGTAACACAACAATCACAAGTTTTGACCTACCCAGTGAGACATAAAACGTTGTTATATGTGTCATTATGCTTCCATAATATAATTTTAAATGTTAGTATTTATATTTTAATTTTAGGGATGACAGAAAATGTCATATTGATTTGATATTTCTTATAATAGTTTTTTCTTGTGATTAAATAAGTCAAAATATGCTGATTTTTGTGGCTGGATGTTTCAATACAAATAAAGATTTCTATATGTGGTCATATTGGATTGAGTATTAATGTCACTGCAGTAATTTTTCAGTATCCTTTGAAAATATGGTAGTACCATTTGGTAAGATGGTAGTAAGCCCTAATTTTAAAAACGTAGCAATGATAGCCAAAAAAGCGAATAATTAGACTAATTATTTTACAAATATAGATAGTGCAGCTAGGTAATATAATTCTTAAATAGGGTTAATCTACCCCAAGCCATTGAAAAATGAAAAATTATTAATTATTTAGAAATCACTCACTATTACGAAGTTATATTTCGTATGTCAGTTTAAATGAAAATACTAATAATTTTACTGACCTTTATCTCTGAAAACAGTCATGAAACAAGTAAGCTATTTTTAATAACAAAAAAATTACTGGGTGATAAGGAACATGAAATTAATGTTTTGAAGGGACTCAGGCTTGAACTTTCCTACTGTTATCTTTATTAACTTTGCTTTATAATTCTGCATTCTTTGTTTTTTAAATGTTTTAGAACAAAGCATTTTCTTAAAGTTACAATAGATGAAGAATCATCAACAGCATTGTGATTTTTGGAGCTATATAAAAATGTTACCTTTGGTGTATAGTTATGATTCCCTTGTGTTAAGATACTGATTTCTTATAAATTCTATTGCAAAATGCACAGTGACTCAAGGAAAAATTTTGTTTAATAATTTTGACCTGAAAATTGAGTTTTTCCTTTGAAAATTCTAATTTTACAAGGTAGTTGTATTAAAGTGTGATAAAAGTCTCTTTAAAGTTGTGATGTTTCTGTCTTTCATAAATTATGTTTAAACTAATTTTCAATTATTTTACTTTTCTAGGATAGCAAAGTAATATAATGTATATGCACAAAACAGAAGTATTATTTATACGTATTTTTTTTAATTACAGGTAAAGATTATAGTTCCCAACAGCACAGCAGGTCTGATAATAGGGAAGGGAGGTGCTACTGTGAAGGCTATAATGGAGCAGTCAGGGGCTTGGGTGCAGCTGTCCCAGAAACCTGATGGGATCAACTTGCAAGAGAGGGTTGTCACTGTGAGTGGAGAACCTGAACAAAACCGAAAAGCTGTTGAACTTATCATCCAGAAGATACAAGAGGATCCACAAAGTGGCAGCTGTCTCAATATCAGTTATGCCAATGTGACAGGTCCAGTGGCAAATTCCAATCCAACCGGATCTCCTTATGCAAACACTGCTGAAGTGTTACCAACTGCTGCAGCAGCCGCAGGGCTGTTAGGACATGCTAACCTTGCTGGCGTTGCAGCCTTTCCAGCAGTTTTATCTGGCTTCACAGGCAATGACCTGGTGGCCATCACCTCTGCACTTAATACGTTAGCCAGCTATGGATATAATCTCAACACATTAGGTTTAGGTCTCAGTCAAGCAGCAGCAACAGGGGCTTTGGCTGCAGCAGCTGCCAGTGCCAACCCAGCAGCAGCAGCAGCCAATTTATTGGCCACCTATGCCAGTGAAGCCTCAGCCAGTGGCAGCACAGCTGGTGGTACGGCGGGGACATTTGCATTAGGTAGCCTGGCTGCTGCTACTGCTGCAACCAATGGATATTTTGGAGCTGCTTCTCCCCTAGCTGCCAGTGCCATTCTAGGAACAGAAAAGTCCACAGATGGATCCAAGGATGTAGTTGAAATAGCAGTGCCAGAAAACTTAGTTGGTGCAATACTTGGCAAAGGAGGGAAAACATTAGTGGAATACCAGGAGTTGACTGGTGCAAGGATACAGATCTCCAAAAAAGGAGAATTCGTACCTGGCACAAGGAATCGGAAGGTAACCATTACTGGAACACCAGCTGCAACACAGGCTGCTCAATATTTAATTACACAAAGGA